>NW_019272025.1:3382778-3421534 GCF_002738345.1 Cucurbita maxima | reverse complement strand
CCCGACCCCCAAATCCACCTCCCTTCGGGCCCATCGTTCTTATTGGCATACCGCCTTGTGTCCACCCCCTTCGGGGCTTAGCCTCATCGCTGGCACATGCTCGGTGCCTGACTCTAATACCATTTGTAACAACCTAAGCCCACCGCTAATAAATAGTCTTTTTTGAGTTTTCCCTTTCGTGCTTCCTCTTATGGTTTTTAAAATGATCTGTTAGGGAGAGGTTTTCACACCCTTTTAAAGAATGCTTTGTTTCTCCTGGTTTTTTTTTTTTTTTTTNTGTAATTATCATTTAGGTTTTACCCTTTGGATTGGAGTCCGTTTCTTCGTTAGTGTCTGGACTCCTCTCGTGTGGCTGGTTTTTTTTGCTTTTTTTTTTGTTTATTTTTTATACGCCCTTACACGTTCTTCCATTTGGTCTTTCTCATAAGAGAGAATAACAAGGGGTGACACTTGATTCCTTGAATATGTATATAGCCATGCAGATGATGGAAGATGAAGTAGTTGCTGCTATTGGGCCACAATCTTCAGGCATTGCTCATGTCATTTCCCATGTTATTAATGAACTCCATATACCTCTTCTATCATTTGGAGCTACTGATCCCACTTTATCTGCACTGCAATACCCGTATTTCGTTCGGACGACTCAGAGTGATCACTTCCAGATGAACGCCATTGCTGATATGGTAGATTATTTTGGATGGAGAGAGGTCATTGCCATCTTTGTAGATGATGATAATGGCAGGAGCGGGATATCGGCATTGAGTGACGCCTTGGCAAAGAAACGAGCCAGGATCTCTTATAAGGCTGCTTTCTCTCCTGGATCCCCCAATAGCGTAATAAGTGAATTGTTGGTTTCGATAAACCTGATGGAATCTCGGGTGTATATCGTACATGTCAATCCCGACACTGGTTTATCAGTATTTTCATTAGCTAAGAAACTTCAGATGATGAGCAGTGGCTATGTCTGGATTGCAACAGATTGGCTTCCTTCTTTTCTTGATTCTTTTGAAACAAATATTCCTGATATCATGAATCAGTTACAGGGCGTTGTAGCTCTTCGTCACCACACCCCGGACAGCGATCTGAAGAAAATTTTTGTCTCTAAATGGAAAGGACTAAAGTATAAGAAGAGTTCAAGCTTCAACTCTTATGCACTCTACGCATACGACTCTGTTTGGTTAGCAGCCCGTGCTCTCGACACGTTTCTTAAAGAAGGTGGACATATATACTTTTCTACTGACCCCAAGCTACGTGAAAACAATGGAAGCATACTGCACTTAAAATCACTTCGAGTTTTTAATGGCGGCGAACAACTCTTACAGACAATCAAGAGAACGAACTTCACCGGTGTAAGTGGACGAATTCAGTTTGGTGATGACAGAAATTTGATTCATCCAGCTTATGATATCCTTAACATTGGGGGTACTGGTATACGTAGAATCGGTTACTGGTCGAATTATTCGGGTTTATCAACTATTGCACCAGAGAATCTGTATACAAAGCCTCTTAATGCTTCCCGAAATAACCATCTATACAGTGTAATATGGCCGGGTGAAGTAACGAGCGTTCCTCGAGGATGGGTGTTCCCGCATAACGGGAAACCATTGCAAATTGTAGTACCTAACCGTGTGAGCTACAAAGCATTTGTATCTAAAGACAAGAACCCTCCAGGGGTTAAAGGGTATTGTATAGATGTCTTTGAAGCTGCCTTAAACTTGTTGCCTTATCCAGTTCCTCGCACATATATATTATATGGAGATGGAAAAGACACTCCTGAGTACAGCAATCTTGTATATGAAGTTTCACAGAATGTGAGTACTTGGCTTTGGTTCTTCCTTTCTTTTATCTTTGGTGCTCCAGATCGGTTGTCTTCTAGTCTGATGTGAATAATGCTTATCTTGATGATCTTCTTCCATCTTCAGAAATATGATGCAGCTGTTGGAGATATTACGATTGTAACAAATAGGACGAAGATTGTGGACTTCACACAGCCATTTATGGAGTCGGGACTCGTTGTCGTTACTGTCGTCAACGAGGAGAAATCCAGTCCGTGGGCTTTCCTCAGGCCGTTTACTGTTCAAATGTGGGCTGTCACTGCCATATTCTTCATTTTTGTTGGAGCTGTTGTCTGGATTCTTGAGCACCGGACCAATGAAGAATTCCGTGGTCCGCCAAGGCAACAACTCATTACAATCTTCTGGTTAGTATGGTTAAACTCATTACTGAGGCTTTAATTTGCTCAAAGAACATGTTTTAGACTTCAGTAAATGCTCTGCAGAGTCTTTAGGCATTACCTTTGACCCATCCATGATTCAGCAGGGTACGATAAGGGTAATCTATCTGTAATAGCCGAAACATACTATTAGTAGATATTGTCCTCTTTGGACTTTTCCTTCCGGGTTTTCCTTCAAGATTTTAAAACGTGTTTGCTCTATACCTTTATAAAGAATGTTTCGTTCCCCTTTTCAACCGATGTCGGATCTCACAATCCACTTTCATTAGGGCCCTGCATTGGGCTATTATAAATGGTAACAGAGCCAGACATCGGGTAGTGTGCCAGCGAGGACACTGGGCTCCCATGAAGAGTGGATTGTGAGATCCCACATCGGTTAAAGAAGGGAACGAAACATTATTTATAAGGGTGTGGAGCAGACGTGTTATAAAACATTGAGGGAAAACTCGAAAGGAAAAATTCAAAGAGAACAATATCTACTAGCGGCAGGCTTGGGCTATTACATTAGCTAACTACATTAACCAAGGCCAATGAAATCCATTAGCTCTTAGTTTGCCATTTAGCTTAAAGCCTTTTGTATGGCTGAATCTTGCTTTGCTGCTTACCGACTTCTTTAAGATCTTAGAGTGAAACTTTTTCGTTCTTGCAGGTTTAGTTTCTCGACAATGTTCTTTTCTCACAGTAAGTTCCTTCTGCTCAAGCGCCCATGATTTCTTCATTGATCTTATTACAATATATACACTCAGAACTTCTGACCTTTTTCTTTTACTGTTCTTGGTGCAGAGGAAAACACCGTAAGCACCCTCGGACGGCTGGTGCTGATAATATGGCTCTTCGTCGTGTTAATTATCAATTCGAGCTACACAGCTAGTTTGACGTCGATCTTAACGGTGCAGCAGCTAACATCAAAGATCGAAGGGATTGATAGCTTAATCTCTGGCACAGATGCCATTGGAGTGCAAGAAGGGTCATTTGCATTGAATTATCTAATTAATGAGCTGAGTATAGCAGCTTCTAGGATCATTAAACTGAAAAATCAGGAGGAATATGCCGATGCTCTTCGGCGTGGACCAGGGAATGGCGGGGTAGCTGCCATCGTTGATGAGCTTCCTTACGTCGAGCTTTTCTTGGCCGGGACGAACTGCATATTCAGGACAGTTGGACAGGAGTTCACCAAAAGTGGATGGGGATTTGTAAGTATTAATCCATCTCTTCTCCATAATTGTATACTTGAAAATGTGTTGTTATTCATATAGAAAACGTGTACTTGTGTGTTAGGCATTCCAAAGAGACTCTCCTCTTGCAGTTGATTTATCAACAGCCATTCTTCAACTCTCGGAGAACGGCGATCTTCAAAAGATCCACGACAAATGGCTGTCACGAACCGAGTGTTCAATGAGCTTGAACCAAGTNGACGTAAACCAACTATCACTAAGTAGCTTTTGGGGATTGTTCCTAATTTGTGGTATTGCCTGCTTTATTGCTCTTTCCATATTCTTCTTTCGAGTACTATTCCAATACCGAAGATTTACCCCCGAAACCCAGCCTGAAGTCGAGGATATCGAACCTGTCAGGACGAGACGCCTTAGTCGTACTACCAGCTTCATGCACTTTGTAGATAAAAAAGAAGCAGAAATCAAAGGCAAGCTTAAAAGAAAAGTCAGTGAGAACAAACAAGCTAGCCAGAGCTCAGAGGCCCACCTTGATTCACCACCTTGATTCATGGATATATACATACATATATATATATATATATATATATATATATACATACATATATATATATATATATATATATATATATATATATATATATATATATATATATATATATATATATGTATATATATATATATATATATATATATATATATGTATATATATATATATATATATATATATATATATGTATATATATATATATATATATATATATATATATGTATATATATATATATATATATATATATATATATGTATATATATATATATATATATATATATATATATGTATATATATATATATATATATATATATATATATGTATATATATATATATATATATATATATATATATGTATATATATATATATATATATATATATATATATGTATATATATATATATATATATATATATATATATGTATATATATATATATATATATATATATATATATGTATATATATATATATATATATATATATATATATGTATATATATATATATATATATATATATATATATGTATATATATATATATATATATATATATATATATGTATATATATATATATATATATATATATATATATGTATATATATATATATATATATATATATATATATGTATATATATATATATATATATATATATATATATGTATATATATATATATATATATATATATATATATGTATATATATATATATATATATATATATATATATGTATATATATATATATATATATATATATATATATGTATATATATATATATATATATATATATATATATGTATATATATATATATATATATATATATATATATATATATATATATATATATATATATATATATATATATATATATATATATATATAGTATTTGAGAATGGCTGTCTTTCTTGGGTTAGATCAGTTCCTTCTTTTGTCATACAAACTAATTTATACAACTTCTTAATGTGTTGGAGCAATCCCACATGCAGATGATATCAAATTACAATTTTCTTTTTCTTCAAATTAATAAAAATATTTTTATTTATAATTTATGAAAAAAGTACCTTTAAACTTTTAAAAATGTCGAGAATATTCTAACTTTTAAAAAATTTAAAAATATTATTCTGGTCAGTTTTGAAAGAAAATTATTAATATTTTGTTTTAAAAATATTTTGAAAAAATAGTTATAAAATAAAATCTAATTTAAAAGCTTAATGTTTGAAACAAATATATATAAATGATGAATAGGAAAAAGAAAATGAAACAAAAATAACAGAAAACTTAAATATTGTAAAATTACAAAAATAATTAAAGGAATTCCACGTGTCAATGGTAGGATGATCGACGGACTGAGGCAAAGGTTTGTTTACGTCAGCAGCATGAGATTTTGACACGTGGAATTTGTCATCAACTTTTGAATCTCCCAATTCAATTTGGACATTTGGTTTTGTTACATTAAACCGGTAAACCGCCGATCCGACAAAGTCGTCACATTCATAGCTAAAATGTCGTTAAAATTTTAAAAATATATATTAAAAAAAAACAAAAAAATAATATTCTAAAAATACCCTTCCTGGTTCTTCCTTCCTCTGCAATGAATACCGCCAACATTTCAGATTCCCATTTTCATGGCCGGGAGACCAATCCAATCTCTCACTCCAGGCCATCCATAACGTTTTCCCAACAATGCCTCAACCTTGCCGGAAACAGCCTCTCCGTCTAAGTGTTAAGCGGCAGACCGCTCTCAAGCGCCACGCCGGCCAATTTTTGGACTCGATTCTTGCGTGTTACAGCTCCACCAAGCCTAAGGCGTATCCCGCGGTGCCCACTGAAGCCACTGCGGCTTCTACGGTTGTCGACGATGCTGGGTTTGCGGCGGAGACTCTAACACCATCCGTGTGCCATGATCATGGCCTGGACAAAGATTTGGTGTCTTTGAAAATTAGCCTGTTGGGTGATAGCCAAATTGGAAAGACAAGTTTTCTGGTAATTTGATTTTGTTTTGTTGGCGTTTTGGTTGGTATCTGAGTTTTGTTTTTCATTGTCTGTTTTGAAGGTTAAATATGTTGGGAATGAATTGGATGAAGGAAGGAGTGAGCAGACAGGATTGAATTTGATGGACAAAACACTTATGGTTAGAGGAGCAAGAATTTCTTATAGCATTTGGGAAGTGGAAGGTAATTACACCTTTTACTCTAGTAAAGACACTATAATTAAATTAAAGGCACGACTCTAATAATATTATTGGGAATCATGAATCTCGATATTGTTCACTTTGAGCATAAGCTCTCATGGCTTTGCTTTGAGTTTTCCCGAAAGACCTCATACGAATAAAGATGTATTCCTTACTAACTCATGATCATTTCATCTTGAACAATTACAATTTCAAGACTAAATTTATCGAAGCCCATCAGCTTAAATGATATTAGAACGTAGTTTTGTGTTTGCATTTGTGTATGAACGTTATGAGGATGTGGATGCAGGTGATAAGAAATCTCAAGATTACATTCCAACGGCGTGTAAGGACTCTGTGGCAATTCTTTTTATGTTTGATCTAACAAGTAGGCGTACTCTAACCGGGTGAGGCTTATTTCTGTTTGATCTAAATGACTTTGGTCTTCATGAATGGGAAGAATTAAACATGAGGGTTTTCCCTTTGGTTTGCAGCATTGTAAAGTGGTATAGACAAGCTCGAAAGTATAATCAGGTAGAGTTTAGGACCCGTTTGATAATGTTTTTAGAATGAAGTTTTGAATTTCTTTTTGTCCGTTCAAAGCTCTTTTCTTTGCAGAGAGCGATTCCAGTGTTGGTAGGAACAAAGTTCGATGATTTCATCCAACTCCCCATCGATTTGCAATGGGCAATTGCAAACGAGGTAAGAATTGAAATCGTGAGTGCTTAATAGTAGATATTGTCTTATTTGGGCTTTTCCTTTCACACTTTTCCTCAAAGTTTTTAAGACGGGTCTGTTACTTCTCCTCCACCGATGTAGGATCTCATAGAATGTCTCATGATGTCCTTGTTTTGACAGGCAAGAACTTATGCCAAGGCTTTGAATGCTACACTGTTCTTCTCCAGTTCAACTTACAACATCAATGTCAATAAGATCTTTAAGTTCATCACAGCAAAGCTCTTTGACCTGCCGTGGACGGTCGAGCGCAACTTAACGGTCGGAGAGCCTATAATTGATTTCTAGAGTCCGTCCACTCTACATAGCCAATCTGGTTCTCAAGAAACTCACCAAACCATCCTGCACAAGGATAAACTGTCAACATTGCTTGAACAACCATGTCCGGTGTAGCGGAGAAAGGCAGCGGCGTCGAGCCCCCACCTCCTCAAGTCGAAATGCATCTGCATTTTTGACTGCACCAAGGTTGTAGAAAAGCAATAAGACAATGAAGAAAAGAACAAGCACACTTGGGTTACAGTTCATGGGAACCAGGTCAGGTATATAATTGCAAAGGCAGCAGCTTTTGAATCCCTTCAAGAAGTTTAGATCTTCTAACTCCATGAATATCTGTTTATCACGCTCTCAACATCTTCTCTTAGGCGAGAAAATTGAAGTGGTCTGTCAAATTCAACAGCAGTTAGATGTCATTGCTTGATGTGATCAAATAATGTTTTGTCCTTAAGCTTTAGGAAGTCAGTCATGGTTAAAACACAAGAAGTCTTCTTCAATCATAGCCCACCCTGTGGCTAGGCGAGTCGAGTCGTATAAATCAAGAGAAAGCAATGAGGCTGCTATGGAAAATTATCTTTATTGGATGTATGAGAATAATCTACAAGTTACTAAGAGTATGTTGATTTTTTTAAATTATTATGAAACAGTCATATTGTTATGGTTTAATAGAGTCTCTTTTATCATTAACAGATATTCATAAAGCAAAGATGGAGCTTACGGTATCAAATAATTCAATCTCCATTCAGAATCGAAGTTCATTTGAAAGCATTATAGTTGCACCTCCAAGCTTCATTTGTCTAGTAACTTTCTGACAACAAAATTTCTATTTTAGGACACTGCCATGGAGCAACAAGATAGAGTAGAGTGCAACTACTTAGTATAACGTAATTGAATCGAGCGTAATTGAATCGAGCACATCGCAAACAGTGAAGTACTATACATTGAAATCAAATCATGAGATTGATGACAATTAGCAGATCCTAAAACTTTATATATCGTGTCTTTGCACATTAGAAGAAACCCTTCCACTTTGAGTCCAGTGCTGTAAAACTAGAAATATATATATATATATATATTATTATGTAGCATTTGTTGCTTTTCAGAAATGAACTACTTTTAACAATGTAATGAATATGTTCTAAACTTAGACTTCACTTTTCCTATCAATTCTTTGATTCCACCAAGAAACAGAGAGAAAAGACAAACAAATCGCCTATTGGAATCAAAATCTTTACTAGAATCATATATCCTTCAATCATATTCGTTAAAATAAACTGGATCGAATGGCCAAGGGAAAATCTAGCTCTTTTTTCACGTCAAACTTTTGTCTGAAACTTGGAATATACAAGAACAACTTGGGGAGGGGGAGAGGGTTTGAAATCAGATCAAACACAAAACATGCAACTGCTGGGTTCATAGGACTCCCCCACATGATTCAGTACACAAGATGATTTCATGTTTTTCTAGCCAAGAACTTTACCTTTCTAAAAAAACAGCTACTGCAAGAACTTAAGAGATACCCATTAAGTAAAAATTTGCATTCAAGGGGTGAGATACCCATTAAGTACACAAGATGATCTCATGATTTTATAGCCAAGAACTTTATCTTTCTAAAAAACAGCTACTGCAAGAACTTAAGAGATACCCATTAAGTAAAAATTTGCATTCAAGGGGTGAGATACCCATTAAGTACACAAGATGATCTCATGTTTTTCTAGCCAAGAACTTTATCTTTCTAAAAAACAGCTACTGCAAGAACTTAAGAGATACCCATTAAGTAAAAATTTGCATTCGAGGGGTGAGATATGAACAGAACCTCGCAGACCTGAAATGTTAATTTATTCCGAATCTGATGAGTCTGATCTTGTGCTTTGCCGCACACTTCTCCTGGTTTGTGCATTAGATTTTGAAGCATTTATGGACGATTCACCTTCATAGAAGATGACTTGACATTTTGCCAACCTCTCTTCCAGTTCCTCTGTGCTGAACTCGTCAGTTCCACCAAGCTCATCAAATCCCACCTAATAGATTCACATGAGTGAGGGGAACTGTTAAAAAGGACATAAACTATAATTCAGTAATCACTGGTGTGTTATCATAAATGGCATACCACATAATCATCCACTTTTGCATTCTTGATAAGAGCAAGGGTTGGAAGAACAACAATCTTCAACTTCTCAGCCAGAAATGGACTTTTCTCGGCATTAATTTTGACAAAACGCGTCTCAATATGCTGCTTTGCCAAAATACCCAAGTGCTTGTCCATAACCTGTAATTCGTAAATGATAATGCATCGTTTCCCTTAAATGCAATAGATTGAAAACAATATGCACAAGAAAAAGAAACCAGAGGCATCAATAAAAATGAACTCATGTCTCATATTCCTGGCCATATTTGATCATTGAACTAACTGGTAGACATTGGAAAAACTAAAAAGATTGCAAGAACAATCCCTAAAAAATCACCGACTTGAACAATTAAGTGGGAAAAATATCCAATTGAGCACACTAATTCAAACGATGATTGATTAAGTAAACTAACTGATAGAACCTAACCTACCTTACAGGGCCAATTGTCACGGTAAAAGTGGCAGACCACGCGATCACTAGCCTTGACAATGGAGAAGAAGTCCTTCTCGACGGGAATCTCAGAGTATTCGCCGTGGCCAAGAGAGATCCATCGACTACGCTTCTCCGCCATCTTCTTCATCTGCTGCAATCTCCGCTCCCTCAAAGCCTCCAAGTCATCGAGGTCGAGACGATCTATAGCTGCAATTTCGTCATCTATCTTATCCTCCACGGCCTTCGCCACCGTCAGCACTTGCTTTTCCAATATCTGAACCAAAGAAAAAGAACGAAAAAAAAAAAAAAATCAACCAATCATCTACAAACAACAACAGAAATAGTGTTTTACGTATAAAAACGCCGAGACAGTGCCTCTTGAACTATCGAATTCTCCATTTTCTACAAGCTGGAAGACAACCCCCTCGCAAAATGTTCCAACCGTTTCGAGAAGCAAAATCAACCTGTCGCGAAACCAAATACAATCAAATCGTCAGATTCAAAAGAAGAGATTTACACATCAAAAAACTGAATTCGATCAGAAAAGAACAAAATCGGAGTATTCAAGATCGTAATAAACCATACAAAATTGCCTTGTTACCAAAATGTTGAGGAGAAAGAAGAATGGCCAAACGAACAGAAAGAAATCAGGGGAAGAGAGGGAGAGGAAGGCAGATCTGGAAGTGAAGAAGACCCAGCCCTTCTGTATTGTATGAGTGAGGAGGGTGGGGGTTTGTCCTACCGAACCGGGTCAATTCGGCCTAAGTAATTCCCACGCCAAATTAGGAATTAAACCAACCGAGCCACCCAGTAAGCCTCGGTCTGGTTCAGTATGGACCACTTAATCGAACCGTTATTTATTTAATTTAATGCAAAAAAAAATTGTGTTTTTTTTTTTAACTAATCACATTAATATTTTTCTGTTAGAAGGGAGAGAAATTGATAAAAATAAATGCATAATTAATTTGCGAAATGAAAGAAGTATTTATCATTTATTGCAATCTAAAACGGCATCGTACGGAGTAATGAAAGGTAATTGAGTAATAAAGCGCACAAAAGCAAATAGAAAAGCGTTGAGTTATAAAGCATTAATGAATTTTTATTATATAATTTCCAAAAATAAAAATAAAATCATACAATTAAAAAAACCCACCATGAATTGTCATACTTCAAACTTTATTATATCCAATTCTCAACTCTTATGTATTTATGACAATATATGTATTCTCCTTAACCATTTATGATTTATACTTCTTCAAATATAACCCTTTACTTTTTAAAAATGGTGTAATTATAGATATAACTAACCGACCATAGTTGTTGTTGAAACTAGCATAATTCAACCCTATTTGACATAATCTAAGCCTATTGATAATAGATATTGTCCATTTTAGCGTGTTACTTTTGGTCCTCAAGCATTTCTATTAGGAAGAGGTTTTCATACCCTTATAACAAATGATTCATTCCCCTCCCTAACCAATGTGAGATTCCACCATCTATCTTCTTAAAGGCCTAGTGTTTGGCTCTAATACAATTTATAACAGCCCAAGCCCATTGTTAGCTGATATTGTCCATTTTACTCCATTATATATCATTGTCAGCCTCACGGTATTTTAAAACGCATCTATTATGGAGAGATTCCACACTTTTACAAGGAATGCTCCGTTCCTCCTTTCATCCGACATGGGATCTCACACTTCTTTAGTTAAAGCTAGCAATTGAAATGTTCTATCGTCTCACTTATTGCACTAAAAAAAGAGAACTAAAAGGACAAACCCGTGTTTCTTTATGACAAGTAGAGTATATGGATATAAACCTTAAACCTTGGATCTCGATCGTAAGAGAAATAATACATGTCAATCATCGTTCCATTGGTAAGGTTCGTACCGCTTAAACACAATAACACACCATCAAGAATCCATAATGATAGGTAGTTAATAACAATATGCAAATAAAATACAAGGTTTTTACTAAAGACAGTCCCTTTCCAAGGTTGTTTTTTTTCTTTTTTTTTTTTTGTTTGTGGTTTCAGCTTTTACACTGTCCGAGGAAGTCAATGCCCGAACCCCTAAAACATGTTTTGTTTTGTCTTCTTTGGAGCAGGGTGCGCTCTTGACTTCTCCCAAACACTTAATCAATTCCCTCATTCCATACTCTCTTCTAATATAACTAACAACCACAAAAGTTTCCGGTTTTGGTCACGCAGCATCACATGATAATGACGCTTTAATTCTCTCCACCGTACACGCAATCAGATTGTTAACTGTTGCAACCGACCCAAGCGACAGTTTGGCCGTTGGCACCGAATCCACCAGTATCTGAAATGCAACTGTCAGCAACGACCCACCCGAAACCCCCTCTCCGCCGCCGCCATCTGGGAGAATGGCGAACCCTGAGGGGAGAAGTGCTACGTAGTCGGGATCTCCACCGTTGAGGACGACGTTCATCGCTACTATGTCAACCGGTGCGTAGATGACAAATGACACTGTTGGGTCCGTGCAGCTTTCTTGCAGGATCAACATGTTGCTTTGGCTCGAATTCGTGCTCTACAAAAAGTTCGGATTTTTTTAGAATTATTCAGTTACATTGTGACAATCTCTTATACATTTGACCGAAATTGATACAATAACTTACGTTTACACGTAAGAGAGAAACACAATTGCCAGTGTCGTGGCCGTTGGCGATATGCGCCATTTCTTGAACTACTCCGCCATTGGAAAGAATGTCCCACTGTAAGCATTAGAAGCACTCAGTGTTCAAAGTTTTTGAATGGATGAGTTATAGTAAATTTGAATACCTCGTTACGAGAATTTTCATCTCGGAGGAAATCGAAGATTGTTTTGGGTGGAACAGGAAGCCAGAAGGAAGTTGCAGCACTTAAGACAATACCCGGAGGTCTCCCGGGGTCATCGATGCTCTTTCGGGTCATGACTCGAACGTCGTCAGCACCCGTACCGGACAGAGTAGTCCATGTGTGGGTTGTGGAGGCGCTCACTCCAGCGCAGAAGCTTATCACCATTCTCTCAGCTAGCTTCAACATGCTTTTTCTTCCTTCTTGATTCGTTATAACTGAATTCAATTTCAAAATCCACCATTAATGTAACAGAATATTGCTGATATTATTATCATTTTGATCCGGAAACTATGATTACCTCCAACATCACCGGTGGAAATATTGGTGGCCATGGCGCTGGCAAGCCGTTCACATTGGCGATCTAAGGTTGTAACCCACCGTTTGGCCCCAAAAGCTTGGCCGGAGCTCACCAGCTGCCTGTAAAGATTATGAACCCCTCTATCGTCCACCTCAACGTGCTCAACCCATGTAACCTACCACAAAAAAACACATAATTAGGAACCTGTGTTTTTGGTAAACAGTCGTCCGGGCCTGGTCACTGCGATTCCCTTTGTGAGGAGGCACTTCTTCTTGTTCGGGCCTAGTCACTACGACCCCCTTTGTAAGGAGGCACCTCTTCTCCCGAAGTTACGAAGCTATTTTGCCGAGTTCCTTAGAGAGTTGTCTCGCGCCCCTAGGTATTCTCTACCTACCCACCTATGTCGGTTTCGGGTACAGGTACCCTTTTGCTTCAGCATTGTAGCGCCTGGTACTCGAACATTGGCTCGAGATATTTTCTCTACCCCTTCTTACCTTAAAAAAAGAGGGCACCTTGCATCCTTGAACCGATAACTATCTTTCGGCTAACCTAGTCTCCTCCATCCCTCGGGACCAACAAGGGATATTATAAGAACCACAACTCTTTACTCTTTATAATAGTATGATCCACTTTGAGTATAAACTCTAGTGACTTTGCTTTGGACTTCTCTAAAAGGCTTTATAGCATTGAAGATAAATTTCTTACTTATAAATCTATGATCATTCTCTAAAATAATCAACGTAGGACTCAGTCTAACCATCCTCAACATTAAATTTCTCTTAAAAAAAAAAAATCACCTTTGAATAACCATTTGGCATTTCTTGGATCAAACAACCGGAAGGTCTTCTTCGGCATCTAACTCCGGGCGTAGGGCACAGATCGTCCAATGAAATGTCCACCACTGCCCATTTCCCGTCCCCGTGCTGCTTACAATATCGAACATAGTAGCTCTCCCGAGTTGGGACTAGTGGCGATGGAACTTGAAACTCGGACGTCATCTAGACAAGGTTGGGTTAAAGTTTTTGAACTTAGTAGTAATTTAATATAGCGGGCAAGTAATTATTTAATACTCTAATGCATACCACTTGTAGAGCTCCGTTGTAATTTCCAGCAACTCCGGTGGATAATACTTCAAGCGTCATAGCTCTAGACACAATTCCAGAAAATAGAGTCGACCATTGATTCTATCATAATCATTATTAAGCAAAAATCATGTTAATAATTAATTAATACATTATTTAACAAAATTTAATAATTAATTAATTACCACGTCCATGAGAATCTCCACGAGGTTAATGTGGTTCATGATGACAACGGCAGATTCACGAGAGGCTTCACATTTAAACCCTGCAGGCTTAGGCCCAATGCCTCTAGGAAACGTTCTCAAGTACTCATCTTCATTGAGCACATGGGACGAACCATCCAGGTTAGTCATCCACAATGGCTCACCCATCTGAGCCATTCTAGTAAGCTCTTCCATGGCTGCAACTGCAAGCTCGATGATCATGGGCTTTTCGGCCTCGATCGGGCTGCTGATTGATCGGATCAGGTCACCAGTGGAGGCATGGATGTCTCCTCCAAGGCCAGGTTGTGGTCCGAAGTTGCCCATTCCCAGCTCTAGTGGTCGAGATGGAACCGGTGGAGAAAGTAGAGGGTAGTTCACTACTGGCTTGCCTACATACTTCGCTGCAATGGCTGAAATGCGATCGATCTACAAGACAATCAAAATTAAGCTTATAAATATTATTTTTTTATAAGAAGCTAAATTAAATTACCTCTTCGCGAAGACGGGCGTTTTCGAGTCTAAGATGATGTTCGTCAAAAGACATTTCACCAATGGCAGTAGGGCCGCCGCAATTGGGACATGAGGCATTGCTAAGGGCTTCTCTATATCTCATGTTATCGGCTCGAAGCTTCTCATTTTCTGTTCGGAGTTGGGTGTTCTCATGCCGCTCGTGTTGATTCTACATTTCGAAAGACAGCTCAAATGTCTCAACCAAACCAAATACGTTTAAGGTAACCAAAAACAAGTGTCTTTTGGGAGCTTTGTTTTTGTTGTTTTTAGTTACCTTCATTTGAGTGCGTTTGTTTTGGAACCAAAACTTAACTTGTAGAGGCTCCAAGTTCAATTCCCTGCTTAATTCCTTCCTTTGTTTGTCATCAGGGTGAGGACACTCCTTGAAAAATCTATACCCCCAAACAAAAACAAAACAATAATAATCTAAAACCAATTCAAACACCGCTCAGACTTAACAAAACTTACGCTTCCATTTCTTGAATTTGATGTTGAGTATGCCGATGGTACCGCTTCTTTTTAGGACGAGGATCTTGGTCATCACCAGAGACGAGTTCATGGTTATTATCGCTATCTGATTTCGTGGCACTATCGAAATCATCGTCTCGGATTCGAGCAAGATCGCTTTTAGAAGTGTTTTGAGGCATGTCTAAGGGGAGGAGCTGACCGTCCATCATGCTTGACTGGAACATTTTCCACAGATCTTTAAGATTCCGTAGTAGTAGGGAGGGAGAAGCACAAGAGCTTATGGTTTTTCAATCTAACAACACCAATGCAATTAGGTTCAATTTCCATCCCCAAAACTAATCCGACAAAAAATGTTTTTTTTTTCTCCCAAGTTCTTGGAATATCGCCTTAATTCAAAAGTTTTTTTTTTCCTCTCTTTTTCACTCCACCAGTTAAGATTTTCACAGTTACCAAAAAGAACATAAATTTTCTTTTAGAAAGTCAAATATAAAAAATAAAAAATAATAATAAAAAGGGCATGAAAATCTCTCAAGATTTAAAAAAAAAAAAAAAAAAAAAAAAAATAANAAAAAAAAAAAATTAAAAAAAAAAAAAAAAAAAAAAGAAATTACAAACCTGAGAAAGAACAAGGCCAGAAGTAGAGACAAATCCACCAACATTATTCCCATTTCTTCCAATCATCGATGGCATGTTTCTCGCCTGTGTCATAATTCCGGCGGGCATATTGAACACTAGCAGCTCCTTGTAATCTTAAACTTCTCTTTCTCTCTCTAAAAAATAGGCTATAAATTAGGACAGAACCCAGAATCCGACAGGAAAACCTGGTGAGATTTTCATAAACAACCACGAAGATCTCGGACAATATCCCAAAATGCTCTCTCTTTCTCTCTCCTATCTGCACCCAAAAAAAATCACAAAAAGGTACAAACTTTGATAAAAAAAATTGAACTTTTTTTGAGTCAAAATTATTTTTAAAAGCTTACCCAAGTGAAAAGGCTTCAGATCTGATCTGGGTTTTGTTGCGTTTGGAAAATGAACATGTCCAAAGTTGTGGGAGTGTGAAAAAGAGGAAAAAGATGGGATTTTTAGGTGACAGAAACAGGGGTTTGTGGAGGAAGAAGAAGAAGAAGAAGAAGAAGAAGAAGACGAAGATGATGATTTGCAGAAGAAGAAGAAAGGGCGAAGGGAAGAGATGGAGGAAGGAGAGTGAGAAGAGAAGAGGAGTTATTGCAGAGCGTATAGAGAGGATGGTATTGCATTTAATGGAGAGCGAAAGAGGTGTAATTGTAGAGAGAGAAAGTTTGGAGATTAATTTCAGTCCTTATGAGAGTGTGTATGTGGTAGAACATCGAATGACGGCTACCAAACCCTTTGCTCATATATCACAGTATTGTTCTTATTGATATCAATCCATCTTGCTATATAGTCACAACAAATATTCATCTTACTCGTTCTTCTTTCATTATGATCAAATATACGTCTTAATCATGTAAATGGGTTTGGGTATACATAAACCAAGCATATGTATTATTATGTATGAAGATCACTATACACCAATTATGTTAATTTCATTGATGAGACACTAATTTATTTGTATAATGATAAGATTGTTGCTAAAAATAGTTTAGTTATGTTAATTATGAACTTCATTTAAAGATCAATTTTATCAATTGCAAAAACTTTTGTTTAAGCATTTTACATCATATGATTCTTTGAACGATTTTGATTTAAAAGATGCTATCAGTACGGTACCTTCGTCGTTGAGTTATACATTTATATTTGTATGGTGTAATTTGGTTAACGTGTCTATTTTAAATCTTTGTGAAATCATATCAATATGTGAATTTTTTTTATTTTCTATTTTTTTTCCAATAAATGTAATTTCTCAACTGAAAATATAAATTAAAAATAATGTATAGTTTAGAAACGTAAGATTAAGGATTGAAGTGGGTATTAAATGTGAGATAAATAGAATTAATTAAGGGGATGAATTTAGAAGATATTGGGTGTGGTAATAAATATTTTGGTGGAATAAATGAAGCTCAAAAACATCAAATCTTTAAATAATGATTTCGATGTGGAAGAAAGAATTATCCCATTATTATTATTCATATATATATATATATATATATATATATATTTATTTATTATTACTTCATAAATTAGAGACTCTGAAACTCTAGTAATAATATTATATACTATAAAGTCGGAGTTTCATATACAAGGCTAAATTAATAAAATATATATAAAATTTAAAATTTTCAATAATATTTTTAAATTAAAAAAAAATCTAAAAAAATGTGTCAGCCAAATATGTTTCAAAAATACTTTTTTTTTAACTGTTTTGATTAATACATTTAAGGTAAGAAATATATTTACCATTAATAATATGTTTAAAACATGCTCGTGAATTTTTTAGGGTAACAGTTTTCATCTATATATATTCATAGTAAAAAAAATTATAACAGTAAAGGGTATTAATTTGTATTTTTAAAATTTAATAGGTATTTTTTAAATAATTACTAAAAAATGACTCATTTTTTTCATTCGAAACTAATGGTAAGTATATTTTTGAGACTTAAGGGTATTTATAACATTTTAAGTTCACTGCTAGTAGATATTGTTCACTTTGATGTGTTATGTATCGTCGTTAAACTCATGGTTTTAAAACAAGTTTAATAGGGAGAGATTTTCACACCTTTAAAAGAGTGATTCGTTTCCTTCTCCAATCGATGTGAGGTTCACAATCCACCTCTCAAGAGTCGAGCATTCTTACTATATATATCGTTTAGTGTCGGGTTCTAAAATTCAAGGTGTTATAGTTATTTATTGGGAAGAGAAAATGAGGGGATAGGGGGCTTAAGCCGTGGGTGGCATGAGCTCTTGTGTGTATTTAATGATTCTGAGCAACGGGGTGTGCATGCCAAACCCTATTTATTTCCTTCATGCACTCTTCACTCTCCCTCTCCACCTTCCTCTCTCTTTTGAACAAACAATCAACATTAAACAGCCATCATTTTTCAACAACATGCAACTCAAAATTCATATATATATATATAATAATATTATTAGTCGGGTAAGAAGAGAAACTTTGAACTTACGATCTCACGTGCATTTTAAAATGGCTTAATATGTGACGTTATACATTCGCATCATGTGATACATAAAATCAACATGAACAAGAACAATACTATATTCAATAAGCGTAAACTTTCGTACATTTTTCACTTCCAATTTCGAGCACAGTCTTTCCTAAATAATCCTAACAAAATTTAATTCTGCATCATACACTTTCTCGAGTTTTCAAATTTGTGTGAAAATCTCCAAAGAATATCGAAAAATACAATGGTTTGATTAATTAAGTAATTAATTGATTATGGTCCAATATTTATTCACAAAATCATCGTCCATTCCATTCAGAAATTAACACATTTCCTCGTACTTCAGCCTTACACACTTATATTTATTCATTATTCCATTCCTACTTTTTCCTTATTTAATTTGAATTTATTTCACGTCCATTATTTTATTTATTTATTTATAAATTAAATTATACGAAATATATACAATACAATCGGAAGTCATGTGATCTCACTTACAAATTATAGTAACCTCATAAATTGACGTGATAACTGGATTGGGTCCGGGTCGGGTCGGGTCGGGTGGGGGAATATGAAGAAGGGGCACTGGATTGGGTCTTATTCGCATGAGCTGGCATGTGCCTGAGGGTAAAGGCAAGTTGCTTTCACCCATAAGCCCAGAACCCAAAAGTAAAATCTCGACTTTAACCGCACCAAGTTTCTTAATGCACCGCGGTGAAAATTATCAAATAAAAACAATAGTTTATTGGGCCAAATAAAGCCCATTTACCAGAGAATATAGGCCCATTGGAAGCCGAATGGTCAGAACTCAGCCCATTTGAATAATTCTTTAGAAATAACATAAAATTTCAATAATTTTTAATTTGCATAGGAAAAAAAAACATGGGTAAGTTTAATCATCATAAAATTTAAAATTTAAGTATTTTTTAAATCTCTTAAATTCCTTACATTCAAACTTCTAAATATATAAATTATAAGATATTTTTTAAAATTTAAAAATTAAATAGACACTATTTTTAATATTTTAATACAACTTAGCTCTAGTAACTTTGTTTTGAGCTAATTAGTATTCCTCACTTATAAACTTAAATAATGCACTTTTCAACTCAGTTCCAACAATGCACTTTTGGGACGGAGAAAGCCGGACTGATCATTTTCATTATTTTCTAAATTTAAACCATGAAAAAAACGACATATAAACAATAAAATCTAAGAACAGAAAGGTCCGGTGTGGGTTTGGTGTGGGTTTTAACGTGAAACGGCAGCTTCAAGCCTTCAAATGCATCGAGCGGAGAATTTAAAATCGCAGAAGAAAAACGAAGAGAGCTCATAAAATACTCCAAAAAGGTATTGACTTCGTAATTTTAATGTAACCGCTTTGTTTTCTGCTGTGTCCGTTTCTTGCCATCTTTGGTTCTAACTCTTTCCTACGGCCGGCTGCCCTGGTTTGCCCAACATGGTAGAAACGTAATACATTTTAAATTTTGTAACCCAAAACCCATTATTCCTCCATTTCCTCTGCCCTGCCCTTTCTTCACTTCTTGGTTTTTTACTCTTTTTTCTTGTCTGGGGCTGTGATTTTGATCCAGATGAACGATTTGCTCACGGTAATTTCTGTTTTGGTTTCTGGGTTTTCTGTAATTTGTTTTCTGTGTTCTTGTTCCATGAGAATTTAGTACTTTTGGAGAAATTAATGAATGATAGTTCATGTCTTTTTGTGTCTTGACAAATAATCCCCAAATGGTTTCATTTGTTTCATTTCATGAGATTGATTCCAACTTATTCTATATCATGTTGTTTATCTAAGGACTCGTTTGTTAGCAATGGTAAAGGCGAGGTATCGAGAGATATCGATATCGAGAAGGGAACACCAGTTCTGCTTAACAATTCTGACATGGGAATGGAGGCCTTCAATAAGCAGGTGTAACCATGGACACTCGTTGTTGTATATCATGTTTGTTCTTTTATTTATAGTCTTTCTTCTTGTTTGAATTTAGATACAAGAGGTTGAGGTACAAGTAGATAAGCTTTCTGGGCTTCTTATCAAACTGAAGGTGTGTAAGAGTCCTTTTGAGTTGGATTAATAAGTCCTTGAATTTAGGAGGAATGATTATGAACTTTTTTATAGGATGCTAATGAGGAATCCAAGGCTGTTACAAAAGCATCCCAGATGAAAGGTAAGTATGTCTCTTTGTTTTATGAGCTGCATAGAGAAAAAGTTTGGTTAAGATTGAACCAAATGTTTTTAGCCCACTGCCAGTAGATATTGTTCGTTTTGACTTGTTATGTATCGACGTCAGTCTCATGGTTTTAAAATGCGTTTACTAGGGAGAGGTTTCCACACCCTTTTAAGGAATGGTTCGTTCCCCACTCCAACCGATGTGGGATCTCACATTCCATTCCCTTGAGGGCCAGTGTTCTCGCTGGCACATCGTTTAGTGCCTGGCTCTGATACCATTTGTAATAACCCAAGCCCACTGCTAGTAGATATTGTCCGCTTTTGCCCGTTACGTATTGTTATCAGTCTCACAGTTTTAAAGTACGTTTACTAGGGATAGGTTTCCACATCTTTTTAAGGAATGGTTCGTTCCCCACTCCAATTGATGTGGGATCTCACAATCCACCCCCTTGGGAGGGAGCCTAGCTTCCTTGCTGGCACATCGCTTGGTGCTTGGCTCTAATACCATTTATAACAGCCCAAATTCACCGTTAGCAGATATTGTTCGCTTTGAATCGTTATGTATCGACGTCAGTCTCACGGTTTTAAAATACGTTTACTAGGGAGAGGTTTCCACATCTTTTTAAGGAATGGTTCGTTCCCCACTCCAACTGATGTGAGATCTCACAATCCACCCCCTTGGGAGCCAGGGTTCTCGCTGGCACATCGTTCGGTGCCTGACTCTGATATCATTTGTAGCAATCAAAGGCAACCGCTAGTAGATATTGTCCGTTTTGGCCTGTTACGTATCGCCGTCAGTCTCACAGTTATAAAATGCGTCTATTAGAGAGAAGTTTTCACACCCTTATAAGAAGTGTTTCGTTCCCCTCTCTAATCAATATGGGATCTCACAATCCACCCGCTTGGAGGCCCAGTGTCCTCGTTGACACATCGCTTAGTGCCTGGCTCTGATACCATCTGTAATATCCCAAGCCCACCACATGCAGATATTATCCCTTTTGGCCTGTTATATATCACCGTCAGCCTCACAGTTATAAAACGCGTCTTTGTTCCCCTCTCCAACCAATGCAGATCTCACAATCCACCCCTTTGGGGGCCTAGCGTTCTCGCTGACACATCGCTCATTATCTAGCTCTAATACAATTTGTAACAGCCCAAGCTTACCACTAGCAAATATTGTTCATTTTTGCTCGTTACGTATTGCTATCAGCCTCACATTCTTAAAACATAGGGAGAGGTTTCCACACTCTTATAAGAAATACTTCGTTCCTCTCTCCAACCGATATGGAATCTCACATCCACAAGGCGCCGCCAGACAATTTCCATAAATTATGAATACTTGTTCTTATTGCTCTAAGTGTTCTTGTCATTTCAGCTATCAAGAAGCGTATGGAAAAGGATATCGATGAAGTGGGAAAAATAGCTCGCAATGTCAAAGGGAATCTGGAAGCTCTAAATAAAGATGTAATACTCGACTTGCTCGAAGATTTTCCATTTCTCAATTATTTGATGAACAGTTGCATACTAATCACTTTTCTTCTCTCCAGAACTTGACCAATAGGCAGAAGCCTGGGTGCCAAAAGGGAACAGCCATTGACAGAGCAAGAATGAACGTGACAAAGTCTGCTACCCACAACATCTTACTCTTAATGCTTTTCTTGGATTAATAATGTTCCTCATAGTTGAATTAATCTTTGAATCGCAGTTCCTTAACAAAAAAGTTCAAGGATTTGATGATAGAATTTCAGGTATTCTGAACTCTCCTTGTTATTATTTGATATGATTCTTTACCTTCACCTCTCATCCTCTATCATGTTTCAGGCCCTTCGTCAAAGAATTCAAGACGAGTACCGTGAAGTCGTGGAAAGACGAGTGATTACAGGTTCAAATTTCTTGTTCATGATTGATTGTGTGTAGATATGTCATGGTTATCCTTTTCTAATATGAACTTTATCGTTGTGTGACTTTATCGAGCAGTTACCGGTACCCGACCAGATGAGATGGTAAGCTGAACTTTCAAGTCTAGACTTGAAATTTAAGAACGAACCGAAATTTTGTTGTGCTGACCAGAATTTTAATGACTATATTAGATGATTGATCAGCTTATAGAAACTGGAAATAGTGAACAAATATTCCAGAATGCATTTGAACATATGGGACGAGGAATGGTACGTTCTTGAGTACAGTTTCTTACGTTTATTGTTCACCAGAAAGTATATCTTCGAACTGCATCCCTGTATGTTTGATTAACTGTGGCTATTCATAATTTTATGATCTGTACATTGATGCAGGTTATCAGTACTGTGGAAGAAATTCAGGAGCGACATGACGCGGTTAAAGAAATTGAGAAAAGGCTATCGGAATTGCATCAGGTATACATTTTGTAACGGCTCAAGCCCATCGCTAGCAGATATTGCTTTGAACTTTCCCTTTTGGGCTTCTTTTTAAGGTTTTTAAAATGCTCCACACCGTTATAAAGAATGTTTTGTTCCCTTCTACCAATGTGGGACCTCACAGTCCATCCCCCTTCAGGGCTCAGTGTCCTCGCTGACACTCGTTCCCTTCTCCAATCGATGTGAGACCTCCCAATCCACCCCCTTCAGGGCCCAGTGTCCTCACTGACACTCGTTCCCTTCAGGGCCTGACATCTTTGCTGGTACTCCACCTCGTGTCCACCTCCTTTGGGCTCAGCCTCCTTGTTGGCACATCGCCCAGTGTTTGACTTTGATACCATTTGTAATGGCCGAAACCCACCGCTATAAGATATTGTCCTCTTTGAACTTTCTCTTTTGGGTGTCCCCTCAAGGTTTTTAAAACACCCCCTCAAGGTTTTTAAAACACCTCTACACTAGGGAGAGGTTTCCAGACCCTTATAAAATATGATTCGTTCTTTTCTCCAACCAACGTAGAATCTCACACATTAAGCAGTGTTATGTGTTTCTCTTTTCTTGGTCAGGTATACCTTGACATGGCAGTTTTAGTGGAAGCCCAGAGTGAAATTCTGGACAACATAGAAAATCAGGTTGGTCCTACTTCTTGGTATGCATACGATCACGTTCGACGATGATTTCGTTTCAAAATGCAGAGAATCCGCGTTACCATTGTTATTCTTCTGTTCATAATTGCTATTATAGTTTGTTTGTGTGATCCAACCATGTCTGATATTCTTTTTTGTGCATAGTACTGCCAAGTCCTAAGTTGATTAAGCTGAATTTGTTGCAACAATGTAGGTAACGAATGCAGTCGACCACGTTCGAACAGGAACCGATGCACTCCATACAGCAAAAAGTTTGCAAAAGAAATCAAGAAAATGCATGATGATCGCCATCATATTGCTGCTGGTTATAGCACTCATAATAGTCCTCTCAGTGCTGAAGCCATGGAAGAAGTAACCGATGGAAATGATACCCAAAATATGAATTCAGTTTCATGGTTGATATCTTCCATATCTTTATAGATACCCATATCAAACACAAAATACAATACAATGAACATTGCAAAATGCTGATTCATGAAATTCAAACACATTGAAAAAACCAAACTTAAAAGTGGTTGATTCTTGAAATTCAAATATTGAAATTATTATTGTTCTTAGAGCTTCCTTTCTTTTCCCTTTCCTCTTACATTCTCGACTTCGCCACGACCACGCTCCCTTCTTCTCCCAAGTTCCCTGCTCCCGCCCTCGTCCACGACTCCTTGAACTGCTCCTCCGTCACCCCTGCAAATCAAAATTCAAACGATTATCACTTGTTTTTAAACACTTTCACAATGTCGAACGCTTGGACTCTGCTTGCCTTTTCCCATGGCAGCGGTCGACGATATCCCGCCTTGAACTGTCTTCAGATACCGATCGTAGTAGTTAGCTCCGGACCATTTCTGATGAGCCAGTGTGTCCACTCCGTTGTTCCTTTCTTCTCTTTGGATTCTCTCCACATAAGCCAACATTCCCCTTCGCGCGTAGTCTCTCGCAAATGTGTCGATCACCAACGCATCGGCGTGGAAACCTGCCAGCGTTATGAACTGCCAGCAGAAACCCAGCCTCGCAATCGTAGGGATGAACTCCTCCATTTGCTTATCGCTCATTCCCGATGCGTCCCAGTTGAAAGATGGCGATAGATTATAAGCCAACATTATTTCTGGGTGCACCGATTTCACCCCTTTTGCGAAAGTGGTGCACTCCACCAAATCAGGGCTCGACGTTTCCATCCAGATTAGGTCCGCGTGTGGCGCGAAAGCCCAACCGCGAACGATTGCCGCCATTACTGAACCTTTGAACCTGTAAAACCCTTCTCTGGTTCTGGGCAAGTCCCAGTCCCAGAAGAGATTCTTCAGCCCTAATTTCTCTGCGATTTCCCGACCTTGTTCGTTCGATATGCATTTCTCGTAGCTGGAATGGTTCATCCATTCATCCAATTTCCTCCTCTTTTCACTCTCTGTTCCGTTCGAATTCATGATCGCGTCCGTTACACATTCTGAAAATGTCTTCAATTGTGCCATTGAAATCCATTGATCTTCCAGCGCTTGAAGCTCCGCCCCTGTTTTCCCTGCCGCCATGGCTTCCGCCAAAACCCCAGCCAAGCTCTTTCCTCTCAAATTAGGGTTCGTCGCGCCCAAAATAAACTGATGATCTCTACTATCAACATTCGTTTGAATCAAAGTCGCCGCAACCGCGTCGGTTCGAGCCACGAGAACTGTCTCAACCCCCATCACGTCGAACTGCAATCGAGCCGCTACGAGCCGATTGATGTGCTCACTAACCGCCACCAGCACTTTCCCAGCCATATGACCGCATTTTTTCGTCACAGAGGACTGATCCTCAATGTGAACACCGGCGGCACCGCGCTCCACAAATAGTTTACAGAGCTTCACCGTGGCGGTGGTGCCGCCGAAGCCGGTGTCGCCGTCGGCGATAATCGGTTTGAGATAGTCAACATAAGGGGTTTTGGCTCGTTCCTCTCGGCTCATACTCATCCTCGCTTCCCTCTGTTTCCGGTCATGGTACTGTTGAGCGAAGAACAAATGCTCAACCTTGTTCGGAACAGTGTCGTATGGGTAATCGGCGAGGTCCGGACCTGGTTCATTGGTGGAGGTGTGGGTTGAGGAGCACTGCCAGCCGGAGACATAAATGCTGTCCAAATGCTTAGCCATCATCGTCACTTGAACAGGGTCTAGAGCTCCAAATGTTCTCGAAGCTGTGCTGTTGGCTTGGTGGGTTTTGAGCGTTCGCCATAGCTTTTTAGCTAAATCGTTTGAGGCGTAGCTTTGTCTCAGGCTGCCGCGTAGTGACACCACGTCTTTTGCCGTGTACGGCCGTCGTGTTAGCTTGAACCTCTCAGAATTCCACCATGCCTGCACCTCTGCAACTTCCGCTTCGAATCTTCCTTCTTCTTCCATTATCTGTTTCATCAAGAAATTTCAACTATTAGTTACTATTCTTCTCTGATGAATTACAACAATTGAGAGGTAAATTAACAGCAAATTTCTTCTGGGTTTCGCGATTTGATGAATTAAAACATCCCAACAACTCAAAATTCCAAAACAGGGGATGTTCAAACAAACCATCGAAGGAACAGAGAAGGAGGTAGCCATTGCCAGAACTTGGTTCTTCTTTCTCGACAACGACAAAGCTCAGCTCAGCACAGCTCAATGCAGAAGGTTTCATCCATGGCCTTATATTTATAATGGGGAAGAACAAAAAGGGCGAGCTGATATGGGTAAAAGTGAATTAATTATCGTTTTAGATAAGAAGAGAAGGCTACAGAAACCAAGAACGTTCATCCATTGTGTTCTGCTGTATATGGTAAATTCGAAGGAAAATACATTTTGATTTTGGCTTCAATTTTTTTTCTTGGTTCTTATCTACAGAGATTGATGGAAACTTGTCCGTTGTGAGGTGCATTTGCAGAGCACGCAAAGGAAACCCATCCCTCTCTGCCTCCATACTTATCTCTGTCATCATCTTCATCTTCTTCAATCTTTGTTAATTGTTCTTAGGGCTTTTGTTAATCTGATATTTGTTTATGTATGAATTTTCAGTGGGAATGCTTAAATTCACCCGTTGTTGACGTATGTGGGTCAAAATTGGCGTCTGATGATGAAACTCAGAACGGTTCATCGGAACTTCCAACTTCCATACCCAGAGATGATGTCTAATACCCGACGTGTCGAATCCATCTGTTGACACGACTTATGATGGACGGACGTGCGATGTGTCGTAATGAGAATGCAAAAGGGTAACCGATTTATTTTTCTATAATAAAGTTTCTGCATGCATTTGAGCCTACACTCTCTGGATGGTTTTAGTATATAATTTAGTTAAATTATATTTCTTGATGATAACTAAAGTAATTAATCTTATTGTATAAGATCATAATGTATTTTTGTATAGAAATATTCTAAAATTCATTTAATTTTGAGGATAAAACTGATGACAGCCGGTTGAGTAAGGAAATGGATCAAATGATCCGTAGGGGTTGAAGGGATCGATACCAGGTGTCAACCATGACCTGGACTTCTATCCATTAATAAACTCTGAATTGAGTATGTAAATGAATTACTTCGTTTGTAATTAATGAGAGATATTATCATACTTAGGAGCCTAATGCGTTCTCGCTTGGCATATAGCTCGGTGTCAGATTCTGACCGACGAGTTCTTACTAATACAAAATTAAGTGTTTGATACTGATATCATTTATAACGTGTAAACGGCTAGCAAAATATTATCCGCCATAGTTCATGGGATAAATGGATGAGGATTAAAATGGGTTTGATGGAGGTGGTGGCTGCCTCGGTAGGCGTGAGAATGAAATTGGGTTATCTTCGGAGGGTGGAAAATGGGCCCAAGAGGACCCATTGAATAGCGACCTTGGGCATCCCATAGATTGGGTTACCCTTTTTAGCACTTCGAGGTATTTCTCAAAAGCCTTCTACATTTTCTGTTATTTATTTATTTGTACCCGAATTAACAATTAAGAAAAAATAAAATAAAATAACAATATGTTTATTTTTGTCTTATTCTCTCAATTTTGATGGCATAAAATATTTTTTTTAAAGAACATGATGCATTTCACCCATACCCAAAAATGATATATACTTAAGAGTTGTGTCTGGTAGTGGTTCCAGTATTTTTTGTGACATAATCATGTTATCTACTTCTCGATTTTTAAAAATAAAAACTGTTCTCATAAACTAACACAAATATTAACCAACATGTTTTGTCCTTATTCACGTGCATTCTAAAAAAAATTAAGAGATCTCCTAGCATAAAATTGTTTGAAGTAAAACACATTTTACGAATTTAAGTGAATAATGTGTTACGCTAAAAGTTTGATAAAGAGATATGAAGAAACTAAAATTATATTTTGAAATGTATATAAACCAAAATTGATGTTTTAAAATTACATTTAAGAAAAATTTTAAATATAGAGACCAAAATAAATCAAATTTGAAAGTATAGAGATTAAAATGACATTTTAACGTCATCGGCTATCAATAAAACCCGAAAATAAACCGGAATCTGAAGCATTGAATCGAGCTGCGCAGACCGATTCGGAGTAATGTGAAGGTGAGAGACTCGACTCCCAATAGTATGGTCGGGTTCGGTTCTCGATCATTTTAAGACTAGCCGCTGAGTGAATCGGACCGGCGTTCCTCTAATTTGGTTCATTTTGATCCATTGCCCTCGTCTCTGTGGCGCCCTCGTTTTCCCTCTGGACATCTGGAACTGCAAATCTTCATTTGGTCTCACAATTCTGCAAATTAAGTCTATGGAAATGCCTGTTCTTCCTCCTGTCCGCGAATCTGGCTTCAATTCTCCGTCGGCGTCGCTGTTAGTTGTTTCATCTTGTCTCTGAAAGCTCTCTGTCTCTCTGCGGTCTTCTCTCGAAATCTCATCCTTTGTTCTTTAAATCATCTATCTTACTCGCAACCCGAGCACTTTCGCCGTTGAATTCGAAGGCTCATGTGATTGGATTAAGATCTTAATTTATGCCTTCAAGCTTGTTGCTTGTCGTTTTCCTAAGATTTGATAAATGTTAGCGCTCGCATCATGAAAACTATGCCTTTTATGGCTCTTAGAAGGAAGTTCTGCGAGAATATTGTGCAGGAATTCATGCTACATCGATGCTACAGTTCTAAAGTCGATTTGAAGAAGCTTCGTCCAATGATTTTGAAGAGAATTCAAAATCGGGCTAATAACTGTCCTATAAAGGGTCTAATTCCAGTGGCACAGCAAGTCTTTGAAGCTAGGGCAATACTTATTCATGGAGTTTCCACTCTTCTCAAAGAATTTCCGGTTGTCTCTTGCAAGTCAGTGTCCCGGGAACAAACTATCTTTAATTTCTCATTTTTGTGTTATGATTTTACTCTGTTTCGTTTTCTTTTACTTAGTTTTTATCTGAAGTTGCATGTCCCTTGAGCTAGTATGTGTAATAGGAACGTACCATTTTGAAATGCTGATTGGCCTTGCTTATCATCTAGCTATTACCTGACCATTCCTGCGCAGGTAGTGAGGTCAAAAAATTCATCAATGCATATTATCTAGTTCTTTATGCACACTTGGGCCGTCTGTGAAGTCTGTTCTTTCTGAAATTTAGATTGAACAATCCTGAGGTATTAATATGAATGCATGTTTGAGAATTCTGCTTCTAAAATTCGTAGATTACTGGAGGTGCCCGGAATTCATGAATTCTCTGGTAAAGGGGAGTCGAGGTTGAATTCTTTGGGCCCTTTGTATACACTGCCCGTCGGTCATACCGATTGAATGGTCCGGTGAAGTGTTCGGATCGCGATGACGTGGGCGGTTTGCTGCCTGCGACATCATGAGAAGTTCTCATTAAACCTTATCATTTAGAGGAAGAAAAAGTTGTAACAAGGTTTCCGTAGGTGAACCTGCAGAAGGATCATTGTCGATGCCTAAACATCAAACGACCCATGAACACGTTTAAGTCTGTTCTTTTTGAAGATTATATTAAAAACTCTCCGCTGTTAACGTGAATACATGTTTGTGAAGGCTGTTTCTGATACTTGTAGGATCATTTTGTTGTTTTTATAGATTTTGTCCAGAAGTATATGTTGGTGAGAAAGGTCATCTGATACGAAGCTGTGGCGGTTACAAACGCGGGCCTAAGAATCAGGTTCATGAGTGGATCAGAGGTGGTTTGAATGATGTCCTTGTCCCAGTAGAAGCATTTCACCGCCATCACATTTTCGAAAAGGTTAATGAGCATGATGAGAGGTTCAAGTTTGAGCGTGTTCCAGCAGTTGTGGAACTATGCTGGCAAGCTGGAGCCAATACAAATGATGAAAATCTGTCTTCAAGCACTTGGAATTCAGTTGGTGGTGGTGGTGGTGGTGGCTCAGGCAGGGATGAACCTTTATCAGGTAATGAGATGAGGCTTTTGGCAACCGAAACTCTCAGGGCGTGGGAAACAGTTCGAACGGGCGTGCAGAAACTGTTAATGGTATATCCTGCTAAGATCTGTAATTACTGCTCAGACGTTCATGTTGGGCCATCAGTACACAAAGCTAGACCATGTGGAGTTTTTAAATGTGAGAGTTGGCGAGGATCCCACTTCTGGGAGAAGGCGGATGTAGATGATTTAGTTCCTCCGAAGATCGTATGGCATCGGCGACCTCAAGATCCTCCCGTGCTCGTCGACGAAGGGAGGGATTATTACGGGCACTCGCCAGCAGTCCTGGCTCTTTGCACACATGCTGGTGCCATTGCACCACCTAAGTATCATTGTATGATGAAAGTTCAAGGCTTACCACCTCAGAGTCACCTCAAGCTATGAAATCTTCTTTTGTTCGACTTCACATGGAGCTTGACAAGAACACTCGACTCGATTACAGTTCATGACCTTCAGGTGACCGTGCCTATTTATTTTCTTTCTTCCTGCTTTATCTGTTTGGTTGATCTAGTAAACATATAGAAAAAGTAACATGATGAACATCAAGCATAGCAACTTGGGAAAAGTTATCAAAAAGTTGAAGAATTTTGAACTTGAGAATGTCTTGTAGATTCGTCTTTCATTCTTTTCAGTAGAATATTCATGTCACGGGAGGCACTTTATAGAAAAGTTGGATGTAAAATCTAGATTTATATCCCTGCTTAGAAATTGTTGTTTTTTTTTACCCAACTTTATGCATATGTTTTTAAGTCAATTTTATGGATTTAAGGAATTGCATGTAGCTATTCAAAATCAAGACACCATTATGAACCCAATGGGTCAGGTCGATCAACCTTTGAAACTAAACATTTTGGGTATTCAAACTCCTAGTCCACAAATATTAAAACCTCGACATCAATTTGATTTCGTTTCAAATGATTGCCAATTCTTGAGCATTTGATCTAATAATCTTGTTGAAAAATAAAACTTTTAGATCTAAAGTATCCAAAAATTATAAAGCATGAGAAATCACTCGAAGTGAAAAGTAAAGTTTGGATTCCTTGTTGATCGAATATCACATAACACGAACACTTGAACAAGTCTTTGAATGATTCTAAGCATGCAATCTAAACTACAAGAAAAAAAGAAAACCCAAATACTCTTTTTACATTTTTCGAGTCTACTTTACTGATAATTTTCATATTTAATGACCATAATAAGTCATCAGATAAATATAACTGTAAATAAAAAGTCTATATAACTCTAGAGTAAGTAAATAAAAAGTCTTAAAATGTATTAATTAAAAAAAAAATCGGTTTAAACGTTTGATTTCTTTGATTTTTTTTTTTTTTAAAAAAACAAATCTATTTAACTACTGAACATATTTTTAATAATTTTTAAAGATTAAATATTAAATTTAATGTTCCAAGTTTTCGTCTCTTTAAAGTTTATTAATAAATTATTTACAGATTGAAAGTAAATTTTAAATTTATATTTCAAATAATAGCAATGCCCAACTAAAGTAAACCCAAGAACTGATAGCGATGGCTTTTGGCTCTTTGGCTATTTATGCCAATATCCATTTTAGAACAGCTAGGAAGGTTTGGTACGACAATCATATAATTTCTAAAACTATTCTATTCTGTTCTAATCAACTTACCTATTTATGGGACTTGATCAATGTTATTACTCAAAGTCTTTTTGATTGCTTATGGAAAAAACATATGATACGTTCATACCATAACAGTTCAAGTCCACCACTAATAGATATTATCCGTTTTGGTCTGTTACACATTACAGTCAGCCTCATAATTTTAAAACACGTCTATTAAAGAGAGGTTTCTAAACCCTTGTTCCCATCTCCAACCAAGGTAGGGATTTCACAATCCATAGGGAGAGGTTTGCACACTAAGGATGTTTCGTTCCCCCCTCCAATCGACGTGAGATCTCACAATCGGGGGTCAGCGTCCTCGCTGACACACTGCCCGATGTCTAGCTCATATGCCATTTGTAACAGCCCAAACTCAACGCTAGTAAATATTACATGTTTTGGCCCAAAACATGTCTAATAGGAAAAGGCTCCACACACTTATAAGACATGTTTCATTTTCCTCTCCAACGACGTGGGATCTTGTTATTTTTTTTGTTATCCTTTTCCAAGAGCACATGCTTTGGCCGTCAATTTTGGTCGGCTGCTTCAAAATTCAAAACTATGAACCTCTGAGGCTGCTGTTTACCGGTTCATTGTCACCTTTTCCTCCGGATATGGAATGGCCAACCATGTGCCTCCCGGCTCCCAAGCTCTTAGAACATTAGAACCATCTCAATTAATAAAGAAACCATTTCTCTCTATCCACAATGTCTTTTGTTAGGCGGCTCTCATGTCTAGCCGCCATGCAAGAGCGCAATTATTGATTGAAAATTGTCTTATAACGTGCTCTGTTTCCAGAGCAGGTGAGCCAATCAAGTTGTTTGGTACTTTTTAAGCATAGTTTATAGCTGAGGGCCTGGGGCTGCGAACTTTAGTGACGCCTGCATCCAACCAAACCCACCATTAATTATACACAAAGCATCACAGACATTCCAAACAGTAAAAATACACAAGTTTCAGATGTAAATTTTCTACTTCAGTCCCTAAAAATCAGGAGTTCTTCTCTTCTTCTCATGATTCTTTCAAACATGGGTAAAGATAAAATCATTATGCAATATCTATAATTTTGATGACAGGCCCTATATTTAGCTGGATTTTGTTGTATGTGTGTTGAAATCTTTCAATGTGGACCAAAGATCCATGATTTACAGATAAAGTCATTCATGGCTACCTACTGCTTTTCTGTAAACAATTAAACAGTGGCACAATCAGAAGAACTTGTTCTTGTTGTCCTACAAGCAACGTGCCTAACTAATCAAGTCTATAATAGAATATGGCGGATTATAAAATACTGATTACTGTAAAGCTTCACCTAGAGAATATTTTAAATGTATGGTGGACCTTTTCCAACAGTTTGCTCCTTGTCTTGCTTGTTCTATTAGGTATATAAGCCTCTTCATTCTGTGATAGAATGTCAAGCACACAACAGAAGTAAATTTAGAGAATGAGAACGGGCAGGCTTACTTCTTTGGTGTTGACCGCTATTGTTGGTCTTCTAGGCCTGATAGGCGCCACTCAAGCTCAGTTACAGCTTGGTTTCTATGCCAAAAGCTGCCCAAACGCTGAGAAGATTGTGCTGGATTTCGTTCATCAGCATATCCATAATGCCCCTTCATTGGCAGCAACTTTCATAAGAATGCACTTCCATGATTGCTTTGTTAGGGTACTGTTCTTTGAGTTTCAAGCTTCATAACCATTCTTGACCGTTATAACTCCTCTAAGCAATTGATTCTACTTCTCTTTGTTTGACAGGGTTGTGATGGGTCTGTGCTTATAAACTCCACTTCAAATAACCAAGCTGAGAAGGATTCTCCTCCAAATCAAACACTAAGAGGGTTTGACTTCATTGATAGAGTTAAAAGCTTACTTGAAGCTGAATGCCCTGGAGTGGTCTCTTGCGCAGATGTTCTTTCCTTGGTTACTAGAGATTCCATTGTAGCCACTGTAAGGATCCAATGCCCTTCTACTTTTTCAGTGTTCGAGGCTGTTTTTACTCTTTTTCCTATTGTGATGATTGTTGAGAGGGAGTCCCACGTTGGCTAATTTAGAGAATAATCATGGGTTTATAAGTAAGGAATACATCTCTATTGGTACGAGGCCTCTTGGGGAAGTCCAAAGCAAAACAATGAGAGCTTATGCTCAAAGTGATCAATATCATACAATGTAGAGGGTCGTGATTCTTATTACTTTCTATGTGCAGGGAGGTCCTTACTGGGAAGTTCCGACTGGCCGGAGGGATGGAGTGATCTCAAGGTCATCAGAAGCCCTGGCTAACATTCCTCCTCCTTTTGGAAACCTTTCAACACTCCAAAGACTGTTCGAAGACCAAGGCCTTGATCTGAAAGACTTGGTATTACTATCTGGTGAGTTCAATAATTCAAAGAACTAAAAAACTAACTCAATTCTTCACTCAGTACTTTTCTCAAACACCTTGCGTGCAATGATCACTTCAGGCGCTCACACAATCGGCATAGCACACTGCTCATCATTCAGAAACCGACTGTACAATTTCACCGGCGTAGGAGACCAAGATCCCTCTCTGGATCCAAGATACGCCGCTAACCTGAAGGCCAACAAATGCAAAACTCCGACCGACAACAGCAAGGTGGAGATGGACCCTGGAAGCCGCAACACTTTCGATCTTAGCTACTACTCTCTTCTTCTCAAAAGAAGAGGGCTTTTCGAATCCGATTCTGCTCTCACTAAAGGCGCAACTACATTGGGCCTAGTTCAGAAACTTGTTCAAGGACCCATTGAAGAGTTCTTCTCTGAATTTGCAGCATCCATTGAAAAAATGGGGCGGATTAAAGTGAAGACTGGAACTGAGGGTGAAATCAGAAGGAGATGCGCCGTCGTGAATGGTTGATAGATTCCAAATTACAGTTCATGATTTCTTGCAACCTTTGATTTTGTGTTCTTCCATGTGCTTAGTTGGGAATTTTTCCTTTTTTCTTGGGGAGATTTGTGGCTTCAATAATTGTAATTCCATTGCAATGTTCTTTCTTTCTTCTGTCGGGTGAATAATATTCTGATTTCAATCATTTGTATGGATGATTTTCTGACTCTTTCAGTTTCTTTCCAATTCTGTTACAAGATGTCTCATTAAAAAGTTAAAATACGCAATTACCCCTCCTTGGGATTCTAATTACGACATTATCCTAACCAAACAATATTATAGAAATTCACATTTTATTTTATTTTTTATATGGGTTTATATACATTTAATGGTTATATCATTAGAACTTCAACTAGGTTATACTATTTGTTTGAATATTTTTTTTTTTTAAATACACTATTGATCTTTTAAAAAAGGTGAAAGAGTATTAGTAAATGTTTTTAAAATTCAAGATTGTTTTTGAAATGCTATTAAAAATTTAAAAGTATTTTAAAAATAAAATATTAACGATTTTCATCCAAAATTAACATGTTTTAATGATTTTCATCCAAAATTAACAATAATAACATTTTTTTAGATTCTTTTAAAAAAAAATATTAAAAATATTAAAAATAATACAAAATTTAAAAGTATTTTTATTAATTTAACGGAAAAAAATAAAAATAAAGACAGGAGCATAATCTTAAGAGACTGGAAGTTTAGTCCGTGGGCCTCATTTAATGGGCTAATACTTAATGGGCTTAATTACAAGAGACTGGAAGTTTAGTCCATGGGCCTCAATTAATGGGCTAAACACTTAATGGGCCTACCTACAAGAGACTGGAAGTTTAGCCCGTCGGCCTCATTTAATGGGCTAAACACTTAATGGGCTTAATTACAAGAGACTGGAAGTTTAGTCCGTGGGCCTCATTTAACGGGCTAAATTACAACTGAATGGTAGACCTAGTCGTATGATGTTCAGGCCCAGTCCATTAGCCGCCACGATGAAATCTAGAAAAAGAATCCTAAACCAGTCTAGAGTGAGAAACCCTAATTTCCCAGTCGATGGCCTATAAATTCACCGTTCGACCTTCATCTCCATATCGTCGTCTTCTTCTTCATTTTTTTATGTTGCTCTCCCTCTCTACAGTTGATGCTTCCAATCAAATCTCTCGATTCAGGGACTATAGTGTAGCAGTTTCCTGGCATGTTCCGTAGTATTTAGTCTATTTGTTTCTCCCCCTTCAATTTCGATTATCATCTTCTTTTTCATCTTTTTGATTTGCGCTGTAGTGCTGTGATGAGGCTATTTTCGTGGACTAGAGTTTCTGATCTGGGTACAATTCCCGGTATCTGATTAAATACCCTTGGCTGTCTGAGCACTGTTTTGAATTTTGGTATGTTGTAGTGTCCGCTGATTTCTTTTAGATGTTCTTTTGGATCGAGTATTTGATTCTATGGGCTTATGATGATGTTTTATATAATCTTAGCGGATTTCAGTGAGATTTTTCTATCAATGATCGGACTGTTACACACACTGAAGCCTTGTTTTTAATCATTGTTGATTCGTTCTGTAGATTTATGTAGTGGTTATGTGGAGGATGAAGCTATGATGAGATGAAACACTTAGACGTGTTTTGGGCAGTGGACGTAACTTTTAATTAAGTTATGCCGTGAGCCTTTATATTAAACGACTTCTCCTTCCACTGAGCTTCTCCTTATAGATTAAGCTTCATCCATTGTGTCCCTTATTAGTATATTAGGCTTGGAACTGCGTCCATTACCAATTCTGGGGGATATACAGTTCCTCTAGGCATAATGGCACGGACGCAATATCAGTAATGTGGTCATCCTGATTGATGGTTAGTCTCAATCCCATTTAATCCTGGAAACACCATAGACATTTTAACCACGAAACTAATGTTTTGTTAATCATTTCTTAGTAATTGTATGTATTATCTATCTGAGCAAATGATGATACAAATTCATAAGAGCTGATTTCTCTTTGATGTTTACAAATTCGAGCTTTTTAAAACTGATGCTCAGATCTTTCAAATTTACATTTTTTTCCTTCTACATTGCATATATTTGTAGGCTTGTTCTATTCTAGTACGAACTAGACAAATTTCCCTGACCTTTCTATTGTTTCATAAATGTTTTACTAATTACAAGTTCTGTCATGTATTTGTAGTTCTTTATTGCAGGTATACGAGTTCGGTACTTAGCATTGGAGAATTTGGCAAATCATTGTATTTATTTAGATAGAAGACAATTATAACTTTCTGGATGAACATTGATATTCAGCGGTCTTTATATCGGCTTGTAATTGTAAATTTTACTCCGTAATACAATCAAGAGATTACATTTTTGTTATTTATTGATGTTCATAATTGTTGTTTGAATCCAATTTTTAAACAGATGATTCATTTGTTTTATAGATAGATTAAAAATTTTGAAAAAGCATTAAAATTTAAAAACTACATTTTGGTTCTTTTTTTAATCAATTTTGTATAGGTTCAAGGATATGGGTATGATACCAAAATTTAAAAATAACTTCTGTTCTAAGGGAAACTAGTCACCTGGAAGAGTGCCGAATTTGATTATAATAGTTAAATTCATCAAACTTGAGCGTTCTTTTCCGTTAGGTTGAAATAGCTATGAGGGTCTCCATGAGAGTAAACTTCATTCAAACAGGTCACCTCGAGGCTAATATATATTAAAGGGTGACGATAACACAATTCAAAATTTTCATATTAAATACCAAACCTAAAATTTGGTTTTGAGTTAAACACCAATTTGCCATAACAAAATCAAATTTGCTCATTCTACTATTTGTCTAATCCTACAAAACTAGGAATCATACTGTAATAAAGGAATTGCTATGGATGTTCATAACAGTGAAAGTTCTTTTTGTTTGCTCATCTCGTTGGGAGGAGATCCCACAGGGAGCGGCTTGCCTATGGATGCTGCTGTTGTAAGCACTTGGGGCACCTGCATTCGAACCCATAATCTGCAAGTAATGCTCGTCTCTGTTCAAATGGAAGATCTTCGTCTATATATGAAATTGTGACCTGAAAACATCCACTATTTGCCTCAATATATTTTCATACAACTTGTTCATAAATACATATTAGTCCTGAATTACCTCCTCTCCTGGATGGATGGGCCTCACTGCAATTATGGTTGCTTCTCCATCTCTATCCTGCCATGATTATAAAGAACATAAAACTAACAGCTTTCAGGACGAAAATGAAAGAACATGCTACTCCAAATCAAAGGATCCAAAAACAAACTACATATACAAATACTAGAAAAGGGCTCCCGTTGAATTCAATAAAATCCATGAAATATTAAGCTGATTTTACATACCTCCTCTCTTTTGAACGCTTTTGCATTAGGATAGCAGGAATGATTCATACAACTCTGTAAAGGGAAAAACGCTGTACCTGGGATATGTCAACACCCTCCCATTTTTTAGTATTAATGACCAAAGAACACATTACTTGTTTAAGGAAAGAATCTCAATTGCTACTACTTGGAAACAAGGATGAACATATACCTTGACAACAGATTGAATAGCTATTGCCGAGAACATCCAAAAGGGGTCGGGTAATTTCCTCTGCCTTCTCCTGTCATTAAGAATCCTAGGCATCAAGGCTTGCAATTCCAGGATCTTTGATGTATAAAGGACATGCATTCTAACCTTATAAGGAGATGGAAGTTCGTCAACATACAAGAAGTAATCCTCTACCGGTGATGCTACAACCAAATCACTGAACCACACATGCAAATTTGATATTAACTTCATGATGGCTTGAGATTACAAACAATATTTTGCGGATATCAAAAGAAAAAGATGGAAGGGTTACAAACAGAAACGTACAGATTATTTAGCTCAAACATGCCAATTATCTGGCCATATATTTCAAGGGAGAATACTAGTAGTATAGTCAAGGACCTGAAATCGGCTTCGACAAAAACAGAGGAAAACATATATATACCCATCAATTCCTAACTTGCAAGGATACATGGTTCACATCCTTCCTCCAAAATTGCTTCCTTGAGGAGCTGCAGTGACTGAAATTTGCAAATATGCAAATTTAATTTCATGGGGTTATATATAAAAATCATGCTAAGATCAGCATATTCAACAGGAGCAGTATAACTAAGAATTTCTAATAAGAAAGTTATTTACCGTGAAAGCCATCTCTCTTATTTGCATTCGGAATGCAACTTCGTTAGAAGGTTCGACATCTTCCGGCAATGCAATGCAATCCCACCACCTAAGAACGAGTAATTTTCAACATCACATCAAGAAAAAAAAAAAAGATTTCCAGACGAATGTCTCTAATCTAGGCTCACTGAAATTAAAACTAAAGACCTAACCATGCAAAGTTGCAAATGCTAATAGTATAACAATATTCTATTAAGGGAGCTTGTAGGGGGGGG
>NW_019272025.1:3279329-3382761 GCF_002738345.1 Cucurbita maxima | reverse complement strand
GGGGGGGGCGTTCTAGTTTGAAACTCATGGCCACATCCGCCGGACTATTTTCCAAGGCCTATGGTCTTCAGGTTAATGAGGGCTTGAGTTCAAGTCTTCGTTCAAAATCACTACCTACCAATGATTACAACACCCCCAGCATTCGAGGATAAAGACAACCCGAAAAGAGAAGAATTGAGTTGAAGCACGTAGTCACTCTATTATATTAAACTCTAATGACACTTCGTATGCGCTGATGACATTTAACGAAGACATTTCATATGCACTGATGACCTCCATCGTTTCACCCTTATAATGCACGATCACAGCTAAAAGCTGAGATTCAATTTCCTACTTATTTCACAAAGCTCACATATGAGAAGCTGGTCCAAAAGGCAATTACCTTCTCTTATGTCCCATTGACATTGGCTTCCATGCCTCCAAAAGAATGGATAGATCAACAATGTTCCCATATTTCCTTTGTTCTTCAGAACAAGCCAGCTTTAACTTCTTATACCTTAAAATAGTAGAAGAAATTGCCTGGAAGAAAAATGCAAAATTCAGTTGAATCGCCATCTTCAAATCGACTAACTATGCTACGTTTATTTTTCATTATTGTTTTGATAAGCTTGGATAAACAGTATCACATGAAATGGAAACAATTATAGTTCAGCTTAAATGTCAATGAAATGGATGGGATGAAGCAAACTTGAAAATCGACTAAAAACAGTGTATAAAGGATGTACCTTTGCAGCGAGGAGGAATATGTCATTTGTGTCTGTCGAACCCCCGAAAGAAAAAAAATAGGCCGACATCAGAGAATAATAAACAAAATACACGACAGCTACAGCTGACAAGTTCGAGATTTACCATTAGCATTTTGTATAAATTTTAGCAGTGCTTCCCTGCGTGATGGTTCTGTTTTTCCCCCAGTACAAAGTAAGGAATGGAATGCTTCCCAATCAGCTTCTGCACACGATTTACTATAATATGGAACAGTATATCAATTGCTTTGCTTACTCAGACAACTTCCACACATGGTCTGGTATAAAGAAATTCTTTCAAATTAGACATAACTCCCTCCCTTGCTATTGATGTCAAGACCTTCCAAAAATAAAGCTTCTCAAGCAGTGAACGTAGATTTTCATAAAAAGGCATAAAAAGGCAAATGATAAATGTAACCGTCCAAGCCCACTGCTTGTAGATATTGTCCTTTATGGGCTTTCCCTTTCGAGCTTCCTTCAAGGTTTTTAAAATGTGAAAGCTAGGGAGAGGTTTCCACACCCTTATAAAGACTACTTTGTTCTCCTCCCCAACCGATGTGGGATCTCACAATCCACCCCCCCTTTGGGGTCCAACGTTCTCGCTGGCACTCGTTCCCTTCTCCAATCGATGTGGGACTCCCCAATCCACCCTCCTTCAGGGCCCAACGCCCTTGATGGCACACCGTCTCATGTCCACCCTCCTTTGGGGCTCAGCCTCCTTGCTGGCATATCGCCCGAAGTCTGGCTCTAATACCATTTGTAACGGCCCAAGCCCACCGCTAGCAGATATTGTCCTCTTTGGGGTTTCCCTTTCGGACTTCCCCTTGAGGTTTTTAAAACGCGTCGGCTAGGGAGAGGTTTCCACACCTTTATAAAGAATGTTTCGTTCTTCTCCCCAATCGATGTGAGATCTCACCATCCACCCCCTTCTCATTCTCCTCCCCACCCGAGGTGGGATCTATCAATAAATGCAGTGACTTAAGAAGGGATTATAGAAATACTAAGAACATATCTATTTGATTTTTAAAAAATAAAATGCATTTCACTTTTTTTTTAAAAAAAAGCTCAATTCATCAGAAGCCTCCTACATATTTCCTTGTTCAAGTTTAACATAACAGCACCTTCCCCTTACAAATAATCCATAAAATGAAGGGAAGAACCAATTTTAGATGCTTGACCATTCAGAAATATCTTTACCTGCAGTAGAAGGCCTCACCACATCCCCCAGAACAAGGAATTGCTGGAGGCATGGAAAACTCTTTGGAATGAGGTAATGATAGGCCACCATTCATCAATGATTCCACAAGCCCTTCGGGTAAAGCTACACCTTTAGAATTGCTGGAAGAACATCCTCCCATGCTTTCATTATTTTCTAACGCAATCTCCTCGCCATCATCTGATTCAGCTTCGTAACAATCTTCTGACATGGGTGATGACGGCTCCATGTCACATTGATGATTAGTCGAAACGCCAAGATCTTGAAAGTACAATTTCCTTCCAATTTGAAGTTCTATAGACCCAACAAAGCGAAAACAAAAGCTGCAAACCAGACAGTCCATCTGCAAAGCAATTAAAATGGAGTATAACAATATAAGTGGAAATAAAAACCACCAAACTGATTCATGATGATAATATTTCAGATTTGAAAACCTTATTTGACGTATGCTGTGATCCCACAAGCATTTGGTCCTTCAAGACAAGGTCCCCTTCTTTGAAAGCAGCATCAGCAAAGACACCTGCAGTTGATCATCAGCACACATGAATCAGACTTCCATTTAAGATATCAAAAGGTTAAGTTTCCATCACCTATCCGAACACTACCAGCACGCACAAATTTAAAGAATCTACATTATCAATTCTGCTATTGATCTTCACTAGTGGTGTTTTAAGGTAGTACGCTGAATTTGCAATCTCCCAAATCAATATCAGAAGGCTAGAGGCAATCGCAAACATACCCTTTCCAAGAGCTCCATCCTGCTTCACTCTGAGACCACGACACTGCCTCATCCATACAAGCTGATCAAAATATTCCTGAAGACATAAACTCAGTCATTGTAGAACTACAGAAATTTCTTTTTATATTATACGTTTTAGTTACGAGAAACCGTGCTTCCCGCCTTCGGAAAGAAGCACAATAAAGGAAAGAAACGTCAAAGAAAAGGAACAGCGATTATGAAATTGAGAGAGATTACCTGAACTTGGAGAGGAGAAGGAGATGAAAGGAGAGCAGAGATCTCATTGGGGTACTTTGCATCAATTGGGCAAACGAAAGCCATCGTCCCTCACAAAAACAGCCGGCCTAAGCTCACACGCACAGAGGCGATAGCTGCCGCCGCCGGTGAGTTGTTTATCACTTGCTTCAGTTGAGACCTTTCTGTGTGTAATGAACATAAAGAACTATAATAGACCAAAGCGGCGCTGGACTGAACCCCCCAATAAAAATAACCCTGTTTTCGGGTTAGCTTGACTTTTACTGTCTCCAATCTTTATTTATTATTTTTTTTTTTCACAATCTTTCATTTTTTCAATTTTGATCCAATTTAGAAATATTAAAATTTTGAACTTCGAATATTTGTTTAGACCCAATTGTCATGAGAAAAATAGGCACATATCAAGTAAACCTTAATACGAATAAAATTCATCATCACCCGACCCCAAATGTCCTCGACCAAGAGTTCATTTTGACAAATTTATAAAAGATAATCATTTCAATCAATAAATTTTCAAAAAGAATTTCAATATTCATTATCGAATACTTGTTTCCAATACGTGTGTACTCTATTGACATAGTAATGAACTTTAAAGAGAGCCTATTTGTGGCAACAATATTTGAGATGATCTAATAAATAATATATATTATTACATATATCAGCTAAATTTGGAGCTTTTAATGGGACGTGAAGTTGCTATGTCAAATATAACACAAGATCAACTCAGAAGATCTTTGCAGAAACAAAAGAAAAGACATGATACACCTATCTGTGCTAATACCCAAACTCAGCTGGCTTGGTTCTCTAGCCATAGAGAACCATTGCACTTACAACCAACAAGGCCCAAATAAAATGGAGAAAATATTTTGAAAATTAATTCCATTCCTGAACTGGTTTCCAGTCAAATGTTTCCAAAGAACTGTTCCAAGGATGGAGAGCTGAAAACGTTAGAACCGGTCCGCTCGTGTCGGATTGCAGCTACATGAAGTTGATATTTGATGAACCTCTGATGATGTTTATGCAAAAGGTATCAGTAACCACCATGTATTTACAGACGATAGAGAACAATAAACTTTCTAAAGTGATGGGAGATTAACTTACAGCCAACTGCGAGACGATTTCGGGATTGGAATCTATATGCCAATCGGGTTCCAGTTGACGCACGAAAGATGTTCGTCCGTTCTCCTTGCTACAGAAGAGAACCTACAAATAATCCTCAATTAATTACAAGAAAAGCAAATTGCCATATATGGCTGTCCCTACTTATACCCAGGCTAACACCAAACAATTCAAGGGATGATTTACTTCCAACCAAAGCTTGTGCAATTACCATGTTAGTAACCGCCCAAGCCTAAGCCCACTACGGGCAGATATTGTCCTCTTTAGACTTTTCCTTTCAAACTTTCCCTCAAGGTTTTTAAAATGCGTCACTAGGAAGAAGTTTTCACACCCTTCTAAGAAAATGTTTCGTTCTCCTCCTCAACCAATATGAGATCTCACAAAGTCGCTAAACTTTTGGAGAAGTCCCAGTTAAAGGAGTTAGAGATACCATATGTAGTTTGTTAACATGTTTCTACCTTCAGATATTTCCTGTTATATCTTTTCTTAGAAACAGGAAAACAACTTAATGCCTAAAGTTAAAAATTCCCTAACGTAGCCAACGGAAACCTAACATTGCCCAAACTTTGTACTTCAGTAATTCAGAGAAGAGAATAAAATTATAAGAGTCGTTTCAATACTGTCGAAGTCAAAACAACACAGATTTAGCACCTTGTCTTTTACCAAACCACCAGATGTGAAAACCCCGGCATCTTCAAGTGCTGAAAGAACTCTTTTCTGCATAAATAGTTTAGTGTCTCTTGTTAGAAAGAAGAATAACATATTGCATTTGAGATCAGCAAGAAGAAAAAAAAAACAATATATTGTATCAAGCACCTATCTAAAACAAGTTTCTATGATATTTCAAAACCCATAACACAGCCAACGCTATCACCAACCGCACCTTAAGAATACATCGAAAAAGAATAAGAGGAAATCAATTTTCCCCATTCAGTTTAACAATTTTACAACTTAACATTTGCAGCCAATCAAACCTGAACTTCAATAAGTTGGTGCATTTAAGACCCTCAACTAAGTCAAACTTACAACTTTTTCTTGTTGAAATTTTCTGCTCATTAGAAGCACTCTTGCGACCCGACTATACTGCATTGATTCTTTTGGTCATGTTAAGAGCTTTTTAGCACTATTTTAGCATTGTATAGTTGATCTCAAGCACTACCATTACTTAAATTTGTTGCTAAGTTCGAGCATTTTCATGGTATTAAGACATTTCCATGGTTTTATCTTCAGTATTTTTGTTGGTTGAGTTCAATGAATGCATTCATCGATTCATGTCTTTTTTTTTTTTCCAGTTTTGAAGAGGCAATAATTGAATCGCTAGTTTAATTTCAGGGTCTATTTGGAAGAAATTAAAAATTTAAGCATAAAATTGACAAATCAAGTCAAGGTACTTCTCCTAAGAATAGAGGATAGAAGAATATAGAGGAATCCAAAATTCCTAAGGAAACATGCACATGCAATACCTGCCAGAGCAACCAAAGTGATATTTGAATTTTCAAGTTCCTACGTTCAAGGAGATTTATGAAGTATTCAGTTGGTTTTTTAAAACAGGGATTGTGCAGTTTGACAAGTTCGATAGATTTTTCAATCTCTAGTTTACACATGCGTGGAGGGATAAAAATAATATGACATCCTAATCATGTGACAGCATATGCATAATCTTATAGACAAGTAAACGAAAATGGGGAGAGATTTTGACTTCAAGGAGCCCCATTTCTAATGAGGTACTATCGTCGTTAGAACTATACCAAATCACATATCAGAAATCATATATCTAAATTTATCAAGATATTATGCAGGAAAATCATAAAATTCCATGAAGCATTGCACTCACTTCACTCTCATCATCCAGCACCGTTTCCATGAGATAAAGATCACAATATTTCGTTATCTCCAATAGTACTTCCAATACCGAGGACCTCACAGTTGCTTGTTTCTGATGCAAAACAAAGTAAACCAATTGGATATTCCCTACAGCAGTTCAAGCACAAAATTTGTTGAGAGAAAAATGCTATATACCTGCAGATCCTCTGGATTGCTTTCCTCAAGAATTATTCCAAGCAAACGACATGTGACCTAAACATAGCACATTTTCAGTACCAAAACTTTGAATCTTTCTCACCTTATATCACTTACCTCATACAATGTCATTTATTGATATTTCACCAAAATTTTAGAAATGAGTAAAACTTCTGAGAAGATAAAGATGGACAGCGAGGGTTAATATTGGTTACCTTTCTTCCTTCACTTAACTTTTGCCTCACTATTTGGCCCAGAGTTGGCTACAAGGAAAAGATATGAGCAGAATATATTAAAAGGGTGTCATGTGAATGGAATAAAATTGAGAAGGCAGGACAAGATATAGGCAATAATTTGAGCTCTTACCTTGACTGGTTGGAAGAATTCATCAACAACATTTTGCGCTCGTAAATCCTCTGAAGATGAACAATCTCCAGAAGATATTAATTGTGCATTTGAATTTAACCCAACACTAGAAGTAGAGCTGCTAGGTGCAGGCATTTGCCTTTTAGATTGTCGTCTCTGATGTCCATTAGGTGATCTCAACAGCCTCCATGTAAAAACTATTGCAACAGCAAATCCAGCAATAGCCCCAACAGATCGTGAATCCTGATAAAATTTCAAAGACTTATTTGCATACCATATTACTCTTAGAAGCCAACAGCATAAAAAGTATTCAAGTTATTTAAACCTTAACAGAAAGTGAATTGAGCTATTGTTTTGGCTAAGACGTTTTGTTTATCTTTTCTTTGGGTTTTATGGACACCCAAATGAAAAGAAAAAATGATGCTGAAAATTGGGTTTCCTAACACAGAGCTTGATATCTCTCGGTGCTAAAACTTCCAAAGACTAGAGTCCATAAGAAGCTCAAAGAATCTTCGACATTATTTCCTTTTTAATTTAATTTTTCCATAAGGACTCAACACTTCAATGCTGACTATATCTTTGAGAGAGAAATATTTCGAGTAACAATTGAAAGAATCGCCAATTGGCATGGGCCTACATATGATAATTGAACGCGATATAATATCTTCGAAGCATAAGTACTGCAGAATAAAAGCAATATTTTTTCATCATTTGTCAGAGTGTTGAATTATTGAATACAAAAATGAAAATCGAATAACAGAAACTATTAACCATTGTGATTGAAGCATATAATTTACAAGAAAGTAGTCCACAGCTCGAACAAAAAGGGTTAAGAAATGAACAGAATACACAAGTAAGCAAAATAAGATTAAAAAAAAAAAAAGGCCTAAACAGAAATTGGAACCTAAAAGCTGTCAGATCTATCGAAAAACGAAGAGACGAAGAAAAAACAGGATTAGAGATTAGAACCAGATTGTAGAGAGAGATAGGGAGGAAATTAGAGATCTTGAGAGTGAGATAAGCCCCGAAGCGCTTGATGAGCTGGAGTAGGTCGTCTTTGGAAGAAGCTTCGGCCATGGGGAACGCAAATTCCTCGCGAATTAAGCTTCTGAAAAATTGGCGCGCCCAGCAGAAGAAGGAAGCGGATAGAAGAATCGAAATGGAATTATTGAGGCGTCAAAGTTAGTTGAGCAGTAGAGGGACTTGGAAGCAGAAGAAGGAAGCGAGCTATGGCGTCAATGGCTGATACTGATGTTGAAATATTAATGAGGTTCCCTATTTTTTCCTGTCGCCCGCACAGGGAAAGGGAAAGAGAGAGGACGTGGTGAATTCATGTTATATATGGGCTTTTACATATTGGGCTTCCCAAAAATTCGCTGCTAAATTTTAAATTTGGGTTTAATTACCAATTTTATCCTTCCTTTTTCATATATATTTTAAATGTATTTGTAAATAAACGCAAAAATAATAATAATAATAATAATAATTAAGGGAACCCAAACCAGACATTATCTGGTTTTACTACTAAAAACTCAAAAGGGAAAGTTCAAATAGAACAATGTCTAGTAATTGGACACTATGTCAATATACTGACCTTAAAAGGTGGTTGCAGACCAGAACTAAGTCTGAATGTTGGTGGGCTTTGGCTATTGAATGCTAAAAAAAATAAATTAGTTAACTAATTTAAGATTGTAGTTAGAAATGTTTGACTGTAGTCAACGACCGTCTTTCAATTAACCAGAGTTTGGTTTTAAAAAAATTACTTAAATTTTGAGTAAAGTGAATGAGTTTTAAGTTGGTCTTTAGAACCAAATCAAGTTGTCGAGCATGTTAGAGGCAATATGACACCAGTAACAATAAACTTATAAATAGTCAAGAAAATAAGGAGTGCGTACTTGTATTTGTAAATTCTCTATGAATACTTTAATATAGTGAAGGTAGACGCTCGAACTGCATGAAAGACAACTCAACTTCTTAAGAAGCCATTTATGTCACGAAGGCCAATATGATAAGCACTATTGGTTATTACGAGTCCTCGTTTAACACTTCTTATATATATATTTTTTGTTGGTATTAAAAGTAAATAATTTTTAAAATTTTTAATTACTTATTACTGATTTCATATGTTTCTTGACATGTTAATTATCTTTTATTATAAGAGATTTATTTAAAATATATATATATATATATATGCGATTCTAATGTGAAATTAAAAATTAATTTTTTTTAATAAAACTTTAAATATTTAATTAAAAAAACCTTACTTAAAATAGATTTAATTTAATTTTTTGTAGTACAAAAAACAAAATTATTTCATAATGAGTTTGAAATTAAATTTTGCAAAAAAATTCTCTAAATTTTGAATACTTACATAAACATAATAAACATAAAACTTGTATAAATTAAAAATAAGTGAATATAAAATTAAAAGTTTTATTAGATATTTAAACCAACATAAAAAAAAAAAAATATATATATATAAATTTAGAAAGCACCAGTAATTTACCTCTAAATTATCAACATGTGTTATATAATGTGACGAAATAACATCTAATATCAATAATTTGAATTCTCACGTTCATCTCAATTAAGAGACTGAGACTAAGTATGATAAGTCAAAGTACGTATCATTATAGGATTGTAAAATTTAGATTTTAAAAATCTAAAATTTATTCTAAAAACCATTAAAATAAAAGGGAAAATATCATTTAAAGCAGCAGCCAATGCGAAGACAGCAAAGAGAAGTGCCACGTCATACACGAATCCCACCACAAAATTTAAAAAAAAAAAAAAAAAATTAAAAAAGAAAGTAGATAAATGAAAGTTACAGATATAGAGTGATCCGAGATCCGGAGTTCTCAAAGTCCGGCCCATAAAGCTGCTTATATGTCGGCTGACGTGTAAAACAGTTAGTGACGCATTTGAAAACTCAGCCCTCACACGTCATCATCTATCAATATTTAGGATGAAAGGAAGCCACTTGTCGGATATGAGTAATAGTGAAACCCAAAAAGTAAATAAAAAATTAAAAAATGCAGAAAAAATTCAGCTTCTCCCAAAACCAAATAAAAGCAGTTATTTTGTTACAACTTTACAGATACTGCCTCTCTTCTTCTTCTTCTTCATCATCAACAAACTGGTTCAGTCGCGGCCATTAATGGAGCATTGCTTCCTTCATCTCGTCCGATTGCTCTTCCAAATTCTCGATTGGTGTTGGATATTTCTTTTCTATTAGGTATCATTCTTTTCCTCATTTTCCATCCTTTTTTTTTTTTCGTTAAATTGGAAAAATGGTCGATTCAGACCGATTTAGCTTCTAACCATTTTGTTTCCGTTCATTGTTGAGCCATTTGTTCGTCACTGTCATTTTTAAAAATTTCGATTCAATTCATCATTAACTCATTCGTTCTACATTCTTCTGATCGTTCTTCTCGAACTCGTCTTCTATTTTATTTTGTAAAATTAAAAACGGGTTTATTCAAAAGTTTGGTTCATTGTTTGAGTCATTTGTTTTACATTTTTTTGGTGTGATCGTCCTTTGGATTTTTTTTTCTAAAATTATAAAAAAAAAATATAAAAATTTTCTTTCAACCTCTTTTTAACCGTTTCAACCTATACTATACAAATGGTGAGAAATTTTCTGTTTAAAAAGTGTTTTTTTTAAGCTGGGTACTAGTAAGAATATTTCTTATTCTTTAAAAAAAATTCGAACAATATTAATGTCCACACAACCCTTTAAACCCTTATATTTTAACAGCTTCTTCAGACCTATTTAATATTCAAAAATAATGTTAAACTTTCAATTTTATATAGATATATATATATACTTTTTTAAATAAGACTCCTAATTATAATAGTTTAAAATATATTATTAAGCATTTTATTTATTTTTCATTTTTTTCAAAATAACCCTAATTGGTTGTAACAGAAATATGAAGGGAGGGATATTTCAGGCATCGACAGCAAAATTATGAGCCAGGTCAGCATAAATAGATTTTATATGCTCGTAAATAATAATAATAATAATAAAAAAAAAAAAAAAAAAAAAAAAAAAAAAAAAAAAAAAAAAAAAAAAAAAAAAGAGTTGCGTAAAAAATGAAAGTAAATTTCACAGTGTTTTTAGTTTCACTCAGGCGGACGTTTTCTGTTGGAGGAATAAAATAAATAAATAAATAAATAAATAAAAGGAAAATTATAATCGTAAATTATTTTGGTTGAAGGATTGAAACGGAAGAGGAGGTAAATATGGAACCTCAGTGCGAGTTCTGTGGAGTGGAGAAAGCGATTGTTTACTGTAAATCTGATTCGGCGCGTCTCTGTTTGCATTGCGATTACATCGTTCATTCGGCTAATTCATTATCACGACGCCATCTTCGATCGTTGCTGTGCGACAAGTGCAATGCTCACCCTGCCATTCTGCGCTGTATGGATGATAAAGTCTCCCTCTGTCAGGGCTGTGACTGGAGCGCCGATGATTGTTCTTCCCTTCCCCAACGCACTCACCTTCTTCATTCTTACACTGGTTCCCCTTCCACGTCTGAGTTCTCCAGGATTTGTACTTCCCTTCTCGATTCCACTTCTTGTAACACTGCCTTCGACGCCACCGCTGATTGGACCTCGCTTACGACGCCTTATGTTATTGCCGATTCCATCGATTTGACGGACGTTGAAGCTCCCTCTGCCGCTGAAAATTTGAACGACGTTCAAACTTGCTCTAAGTTTGAGACCTGGATCGCCGATCCTGCTTCTGCGTCTCCTGAGAATCCTTCTTATCAACCGGATTTTCTTTCCGATGACTCGAATCTTCCAAAGGTAGGGTTATGTACTCTTTTCTTTTTTTACATATTTTTTAGTCTAATTCTATCTCGTGGAGCAGTTTATTGCGGATCTGATTTTATCCAATTCTGATGTGTTTTGTGTATGATTTTTCGATTTTAAGGATGCTGAAACCAATGAAAATAATGATATATGTGAGAGTCTGAATCTTGGCGATGTTTCTCTTCACTTGGAAAATGGGGAAGGGTTGTTTGACTCTCCGAAAGATGCAATGAAATTCGAGTTTGATGCTGGAGAATTGGAGTGTCTTCTAATTGACAGAAACTTTCCGGTCACTGAATCTAATGTTCCTGTTGAGGACACTATCGAGGTATGTATGATATAAACTTTTGTATATTTCAAGCAGGCATCGTAGGCCCGTAATGGCTCCATTGCATCATTTGGATTACTGAAAACACGTGTCTGATCTCGGTTGTGCAAAGTTTTCAGGATTTGATACATCACTAACAGTAGCTTTCGTTTTAATTTTAGTTTAGGCCTCAGATTATACGGGATTTCAATCAGCTGAAGTCGATATTTCCATGAACATGATTCGAAACGGCAATTCAAATTGCACGCTTATAAATCCTAGTTGCAAAGGAAATTTCAACATTGGATTTCCTACTGCTCAGGTTCATTCAAGTATATCAGTTTCACTGTCAAATATCACTGGCGAAAGCAGTGGTGCAGATTATCAAGAATGTGGTTTATCGCCGGCGTTTTTGACTGAAACCTCATGGGATCCTAGCATGGAAGCTATTGGTCCACTAGCAAAGGATCGGAATAGGGATAAAGCTAAGATGAGATACAATGAAAAGAAGAAAACAAGAACGTATGTATCATTTTTTGCAAGAATAAGCAATTGTCGTCCAATTACCATCATTTGCATTCATCAATTTAGAGTAACCATTCAGTAAGGTATCTTCAATCATCTTCATGACTTTGCATTGTCATTATCTGGCATTTTATTGTTGTAAACTGGAAACTAATATGCCCCATTTTGATAAGAGAGACGGTTTTTTAATCATTCTACTGATGGTATTTGCACCTCCTTCGTATTCAGATTTGGAAAGCAAATAAGATACGCATCTCGCAAAGCCAGAGCTGATACTAGAAAAAGGGTTAAAGGTCGATTCGTGAAAGCAGGCGAAGCCTATGACTACGATCCTCTCGTGACAAGAAACTTTTGAGCTATGATAAACAATTTCAGCTCCTAATTCCAAAACATATGTCATATTAAACAAGGTATTCTTTGCTCTGTACTTGAATCTCTCCGGTTTATAATTCATTGAAAATGTAAAATGTCTTTTAGCCATATAAATTTTGGTCCTAGGCCCTCTTCCTCAAATCTGATTATGGATCTTTTGGAAAGCGGTGTTGAGTTTCTTGTATCTGTGGCCAAATTCACGTCCTTGCAGGCAATACACATACCCCTTCTCAATTAAGACAGAGAATATGGGGTTTTTGATTTTAGATGCAAATGAATGGATTGAAAGTAGTGAAAACAAACCGATAATCTTGCAATGTCCATCTTGTTGTTACATGATAGCACATTTCAATACATGTGATTCCATCATATTTTATACTTCACAGGTTGTAGATAAAGATGTAGCCATAGCCAGTACATGCTTTATAATCGACAGATAGTATCAGCAATAATTTGTCCATACAGCAGTGACTCTAAATTGCCCTGAAGAGGTTGGCATTTTCATTCTTTCTTTCTTGTAAGATGGGATAATTACTTTCGTGTGAAATTTTGTTGATTTCTCGTGTTTGTTTAATAATGTTCTGTTTGTCTCTGCATTTCCACTGCAGCAATGGTGAAAGATTTTCAGATAGGAGGAAACGAGTGGTAAAAATCTTGAAGGACAACATTGTTATATGATGATTTAGCCTCTTGCCTTCGCACCCACGCAATTCAATGGTCAATAGGCAGAGCTACAACCCAATTTTTTTTCGTTAGTACATAAATAAGATTATTCTGTTTTCACTCCCACGTAATCTGTTTTGGTCACTTTTGGAAGAGTTCATAGTCTCTGAGAGTCTAAGAAAAACAATTTTGGTTCTTAGTATATAACTTCACCCTCTTTTATTCAGTTACTAATTTTTGCATTTTGTGCTCAGAAAACACCAGCCAGAGAAATTTTCCAGCAAACATCGACTGAAACCTTTGACAGCGATTTGTTTCTAACATGTTTCTTCTGTAATCTTCTTTTAGAAACCTTGTTAATATCACAGCCAGAGAGATTTCTTTCACAGCCACCATTGATTCAAATTAGAAGACATATTTTCATGAGACAGTAACTTGGGGTTGCAAAAGAACAAGCAAATGAAGAAGAATTCCAGTATGAGTCTGGTTTGCAGACTGAAAGTTGAAGATCAGAGAGAGAGAGAGAGAGAGATGAAAAGATACTAAGATTCACAAAAAGAGAACAGGCGTTTTGAGCCTTACAGAACAACATGTGTTAAGATTGCGATTGCCGTTGCAGTCATTAGGAGGTTGGTCGCAGGTGACGATGGTGGGGAGAAGGACCTGAGTAGAGGTTCCCATGAGGTATTTATGGGTAAGGTTTTGGCAAACACTACAGAGAATGCACCTAATATGCCTGAGAGCTAAGAAATTAGCACCATGAACCCACTTGTCACATTTCCTACATAAATAAGCATCATCCGCTTGGCAGTACAATGAAGCCCTCGAGTTACAGAGCTCGCACATCACCACCGCACCCTCCGCCGAATCACCACCCTTCTCAGCCGCCGAAAAGTCCCGGCAACCACCGTGGCTCCTCTGTTCCACCACCCCTCTGCACATTGCTTCTTCTTCTTCTTCTTCTGAATCTAAATGTAAATGTGGCATGCCACCATGAGGCTTATATATATATATATATATATATATATATATAGCAGAATGACGTATTTGCCACTACTTGACAAACCCATGGTGTAAATCACCATCATTTATTTCCACACACTTGTATAGATGAAGCAATACCCATTTGCTTTCACAAAGATGGGTAATTGAGAAAAAGTAAATTGAATCGAGAGGAAGTGAATAATGGCGTAAACAGAGGAAGAAAGAAAGTGAGTGGCTTAGAATGAATGCTCTTAAAAAGCTAGAAACCCCACACAAATACAAGAAGAAGAAGGTTGGAGTGAGGGCAAAGTTGGAAATACACCCACACATATATATGGATATTGGATTGGGAGGGAAGTGGTTGTCCACAAATTGATTTAGTGTTGAAATGAAAAGCCAGATGTGTGGATGAGACATAAATACAAAGAAAGAAGGAAAATATATATAAAAATAAAATTATGGGTTCACTTTTGAAATAGATGGATCACAAAGGAAAGCAATGGACCGTATGATTCCTGAGTATAAATAATTGTTTGGTTTTCGTGTCTCTGTTACTCACAAGACATGTGGAAATAATTGTAACCTTTCGTGCTTTCTCAAACCCTTCCACAAAAATATCTCCACGACTCCATTCCTCCAAAATATCCCCACAGTCTTCCTTACCAACCATCAATTCAACCAACCCGAGTTCGTTCCTGTTTAAAAGGTTAAACGAACCCGCATTCGTTCATGTTTAAAAGGTTCATAAATTTTAAAAAATATTAAATAGGTCGATAAGTTATGAATATTTGATAATTTTTATTCGGATTTAAATGTTTTTAAATTAAAAGTTAATTTTTTTTCTAACCCATAAAATAATTACACATTTACATCACAACCAACTAGGCAACTACCAAACTTAATACACGTGGTTGCTTCAAAATACGTATTCATAACATTCATGGTAAGGGTTTTTTTATTTATTTTTATTTTTATAAATATATAATAAATAAATATAAATTTTAGAATGGAAATATTTAAAATAAATTGAAGGAAAATAAAAACTGGAAGAGTCATGATAACCACTCATGAATTCCCCAAAATAAAAGAAAAAGAAAATGATGAGGCTGTGAAAAATCTGCATACCTTTATAGCCCTTGCCAACAATTACGGCTATATTATATTGAAATTGGAAATTAAATTTTTAGGGTACAGCTGCGGAGCTTTGATTGCACCACCAAATAAGTTCTATATTTCATTTATAATTCCCAATTCAATAAAAGCTAAGTCAGAGTGGGCATTGCATTTTTGTGAATTTAATTCCAATCTTTTACCCTAATTAATGTTACGTAACATGTGATTTTCTTTTTATTACAGTAAGTTTCATGTGATTTAATCTCCTACTCATTATGTTGGATGATGAAAGTCCCACATCGGCTAATTTAGGGAATCATTATGTTGGATGATGAAAGTCCCACATCGGCTAATTTAGGGAATAATCATGGATTTATAAGTGAAGAATACTAACTCAAAAAAAAATTTAAGAGTATTATTGAAATTCTTGAAAGTTTAGAATATTTTTATTAATTTAGCCTAAAGGATATGGGGGAGGATATACTTTATTCCATGGCTTTAAAGAAAAGTCGAACCTCGATTATGGAGAGACCGTTTCAGAGCTCTAGAGAAGGAAATGAGACCTAGGAGAGAGAGCAAGATCTTCATTGATATGAAGACCTTTGCAAAAATCAAAAGAAAAGTGATGAGAGATTATACGAAGTGGATAATATCATACAATTGTAGAGATCAATGTTCCTAACATACTTCACCCGTCTTCGATGGTAGTACACCACAACATTATCTTCTCCGAGCTTGCAACTGCATATTCATCTCTAATATGATCAGTTTAATGCTAAAATCAAAACTAAAAAATGGCTATTAAAGGCATTTCATGTTTACCTGTTTGATATCAAGGCCGAGTTTATGAGATAAAACTCTTTGACTTCTTCCACGCTAGACCCCTTCACTAGCCTATTGGCCAGTACAATTCTGCTCTGACTGAGAATAATTCCCAAATCATGTGCTGCATTGGTAATCAGTAACCATAGCACATGATGAACCTGACGAAGAATATTGATATCATCTGATATCACATGATAAACTTGGTTTTATTTATATATAGTTAGGAATGCAACATCTGCTTAGTCCTCAAACAAAGTTTTTACACCACCAGGAGTTTCTTGAACAATTCAAAACCAAACACAAACATGTAAAGGCATTGTTAATCATAACAGCACAATAAACGAACCAAATCATTTGTCCTCCTTTTTAAGCAACTGGTGGGCGGAGCACATGATCCTGAGACGTGTCGACGGTTGCAGGCGGCAAGAATTGCCACATGGCAATGCCGGGATAACCAATGAAAGGCATCAACTTGTTACCAGCAGCTTGTCCTTGTGCTGTAAAAGCAGCTGACAACGTAGGGGGAGGATGTTGGATGTCAGCTGCTGCTCGAGCATTCACTGCTTTGATTTGCACCTCCAATTTTTCTTTCTCTGCTCTCAATCTTTGCTTCTCATCACGAAGTTCATTTTTCTCAACCTACATGCATACTGAGCTTAGAGATCAAGGGATAAGTATATTCCAGTTTGCTTGTGTCTCAGATGTAAGTAAACTATTCAACATTGCAGCTATTATAACTATTCAACATTCAAGGTGGAAACGAGCTTGGGGAGGTCCCATGGGGTACAAATCTCACCTTTAATTCCTTGATTTTTTCCTTCAAATCATCCTCTGATTCTTTCAGCTTCTCGATTTCACATTGTAAATCAGTCATCATTCTGATAGCATCACTCAAGATGGCAACCTTGTCTGTTTTGGGTAGTTTTCCAGGTTCCAGGACAGCAGATAATTCCAAGAACCTTGAAATCATTATAGATGATGAATTAGTACAAGGAGATTGAAGGCTAGAGCCATAATTGATAATATGATACCTCTCATTCAGCTTATCTCTCCTCAGTTTCTCTCTCCAGGCTTTGGAGGTAGATGCAGAACTTGTTTCAGCTTTTAGACTACATATAGTGTTAGAGAATACATGAAATGATTAATTCGTTTTAGCCCAATAACTTAAAGCTTTTGAGTCTAGTGTTTATTTAGTAGAATGCAACTAAATCAGGGAACATTCCACCTACTAACAGGGAATCTGGTCCCTGATCTTTTTATCAAACTCCCAAATATCATTTGATGAAAAGAAAAGCACTAGCAAATTTACGTTAACATATATAATATCATAGAAAGTCACACTGTCCTAAATTTATATCTAGTACAGCTACAAAGCACCTAACAATTTTTCACCGTTGGATGTTTGAGAGAGAAATACCTTAAATTTATATCTACTACAGAACATGCATATTTTCGAATCCGATCCTAACGGTTATTGAAGTGAGCTTGAATAATTTTTTGCCATGATGAGAATATGACTTTTCTCAATATTCTCGTCTTCTTCTTCTTCTGCATGATAGAGTTAGTTGAGAAATTTTTATCTTCTACAGCTACATAGTTAGAGATAAGGCTATGGCAATATCGCAACTATATCAACTGCTAATGGTGGCTTTTATGAAGAGACATTTCTTCCAGCTTGAATTCGAAGGGATTGGGAATGAGATAGCAATAATAAATTCTGCTAGCACATTATCCTCTAGCTAAACTCCCAACAGTCAACGCTTTAATTTCTATTTGTGGGTAATCTAGCAATTTCTTTCAAGATATAGAGTCATGAGCCCGTTGAAATAATGATACATTGCACCTTCTTGCATATAGTCAACAGACATGTACTTCACCTTGTTTAGCTAATCCGAATATATTCTTAAATATTTGACAGATCTCCAGCAGTACCCGATAAGAACTTACCGTTTCCGACCTACTTCCTTTAAGCTGTCCAGATCTTCATATGAGCAGTCTACCTCAAGGCTGGAAAAAGTGAATATCTAATCAGTTGCAATGAAAATTTGAGGTAAAAAAAACTCATTTCATGGATGCGATCTCAAGGACTGTCAAAGGAAAGAAGTAATACATAAAAGGAATAAATTGTCCTAAGGCTTATCCTTTTACTGGAGAGTAAAACTGTAAGACCTTCGCTAAGTATGAAATGAAGGAGTGAATTTAGGCTACTCTACAGACTTGAATTATCGTTAGCTGGTAATTAATGAAAACAGGAACTCTAAAATAGTGCATCCACCGAATTGGCAATTTTTTAAGCTTGACCAGAAACAGCATGAATCACCCCATAGGCTCAGGAGCCAATCATTACCTTTGACTGAGCTCTCTCATTGACGTCATATCTCCAAAACCAGGCTTGGAGACAATAACAAGATCCATAAAGAGACAAAATAAATTATTTCCCACAAAAGGAAAAGAAAAAAATGAGACCCAAAATAGTTAAGATCTCTAACGATAGTTCTTGTAGATGCTAATTTTCACCTGAAGTCAACTGAAAGAATACTACCCTACTGAGTAATTTATCTACCATCCAATTAAAAGTAGAATAAGAGAGACTTATAGATCCAACAAGTCCACTTAATAATATTCAAGTGGGGTTATGGGAACTGGAATTCTTTGTATCTGCATCGGGAAATAGAATTAATTGATTATCAGCTTGGTCGCTAAAGATTCTCCAGTTAATCACATGCTATAGCATAGTAGTGAAGACCAAAGCAAAGTCTACAGCTAATAAATTTTGTTTCCATTACCAGCGTCCCAACACCCAACAGGACACTGCACACAATTCGAAAAGGCACAACAACAACAACAGCAAAAACAAACTGATTTGTTCTGTCCCCAAAAGGGCATGGCACGGCATTTCAGCAAACAGTCGAGAGAAAGTAAAACAGGGGAAAACCATATATTTAAGCAGATTTTCTGTCTGGGTTCTGTATGAACATGGTAACCAGAAACAGGGTAACAGGAATAAAGGGTACACAAATTTACCCGTGATGGAACCAAGTAACAAAATCTCTCAAATTTTGAAGAAACCAAATTAGCACCTGTGTTTATCAGAAGGAAAGTTGATGGAGGGATTGGACCAGGAGAAACTGACGGACTGCGGCGGCGAGAAGTGGGCGCCGACGACGGGGAGATCCTCCATTGTAGAGTAATCGAAGAGCCAATTCCAGTTTCCTGCAGAGTCGTCCATTGGTGGTTTGAAGAAGTTGAGAAAGCTGCATGAACTAAGGAAGCGTTGCCACAATGGATGGTGTGTGTGTCTGTGTCTGTTGAGTGGAAAATAGGAATAGGAGGGCAAATGTGTGGGATCAAGAAGGTGTAGGCTCTTCCGGTGGTTGAAGTACTTGTGAAGGAGAAGTAATAATTAATCAAAAGAGAATATGAATATGAAAATGAGAGAAAAAAAGGATCATTTTTTTGGGAATCGAATTTCAGTTAGAACAAGGAGGAAATGGTCGTACGATGATGTAATGAAAATGAAAGAGCCAACCACCCGGGACCTTTCAACCTGTCTCTTTCATCACATTATCCAATTTAAACACTTTCATTTTTTTTTTTCTAAGCGTTACAAGTCTTGAGTGTTTCAATTTCACTGGGCTTTGCTGAAGGCCCAGGATAACAATGAAGCTTCGGCCCAACAAAATTTGGCCCATTATTCCTATGGAAAAAAATGTTTAAATAAATGCTTAACAAAATAATTTAGCAAATAATACTCATATTAATTATTTCTATTACAAAAAAAAAAAAAAAAAAAAAAAAAAAAAAAAAAAAAAAAAAAAAAAAAAAAAAAAAAAAAAGGAGTCGAAAAGTGTTCCGCTCTGTAAATTTAGAGAGTTTGGGGGTGAAAAGGGATAAGATTCGAAAGGAGAAGGGCACAAAAGAAATTTGAAAGAAATTAAAACAATCGTGGGTGTTCCACATTGTTCTCGGCACGTCTGCTTAACGTATCAGCTTTTTACTCTCTTCCGGGTATGAAGGAAAGATACCTTCGAAATATCAGGGAGGAAAAGAAAGGGTCCGAGTTTTGATTTCAAAGGAATCCAGAAAAGAACAAGAAAAAAGAGAGGGAAATAGAAAATATCAAGGGGAAATTCTGCTGATGAAGAACAAAAATAGGATTCGCAGGCCAAGAATTCGACCTCCAAAACGTCATAATTTTGTAAATATGACGAAGAGTTTGCGCATGAGATTGGTGTAATAAGATCGATGTTTCATTTTGAGACGGTAATTCTCTAATTAATTGGTCGTCGGGAAAGTTTTCCAAGGAAGTGGTTCATATAGAGAGGGATTCGAGAGGGGAAATCCCTCAAGTGTTCGATGAAATGAGAAGCGAAGAATACGGATGGGATAGCGATTCAGAGAGAAATGGAATTGAGAAGAGGCGGCTATGTGGGTGGTTTAGTGATTCTCCTCTGTGCATTGGCAATTGTGAAGTCAGAGGGCAGGAGGAAGACGTTAGAAATGGTTATCGCCAATGCCGCCGATTGCCATTTCACATCCTCAGAGTTGGAAGGAGCTATGGTAATTTCATGCTTTTGTATATAATTTTGAACTTCTTCCTTCCAATTCAAACTAGAACCATGATTAGGGATGGGTGATTCGTACCTTTTTGTTTCTGTTTTTTGCTTCCTTTTCTGTTCATGGAGGAGGATTTGATCGTTTGAATGAATGCATGCCAGCAGCTGTTCATCATCTGCAAAATAGAACAATATTCTGATATAATGTTAGCGTGATAACAGGGCGAGAAGGCATGCACGAAACAATTTGTTCCTTCCATCCAGAAAGAAATCATGGATAAATCTATAGCAATTCTACCTCCTGAAATGAAACATGGCTTGTTGGATTGTTTAAAAAAGAAAAGTATGTTTTCTCGTGATTCTGAACTTAGTCCTCCTAGCTTATCTGATTGGGTTAGGAGATCAATTGAGTTCATTTTCGTAGGGTCCAATATTCACATGAGACAATTAATTAGATTGTTTCAAGGTTCATCACCACCGCACCCTACTGCAGCTCCAGCTCCGTCTCCTGATGCAGAATCACCGGCTAATTCTCCATTACTGTCTCCCATTCATGCTCCAATGTTGTCGCCAAGTAATGCACCAACCAATTCTCCTACTGTTGTGGCCCCGGCGCCGTCGCCAGAACTGCTACCGCCAGTGGGCGACACTGATGTTTTGGATTCACCTCCATCTACTGTAGCTCGCTCACCACCTCTTCCACGAGCTTCTCCCAAGTCTCGCCCGCCAAAGAAGCATGAAGAAAGCCGGACGGGCATAATTGCTGGTATTGTAGCAGCTGGTGTGGGAATTGTTCTTGTGGTTGCGCTGGTTTTGTTCTGCTGTCGTAGAGGTAAGGGAAGCAAGGTTGAGCCGAAGGATGGGCAAAAGAATGAGAAGCCTTTAAACAACATATCTTTGAGTGAATTACCAGCAGGTTCTTCACTGAAGGCATACAGCGATGGAAATCCAGCAACCAACGAGTTCAACGCTAATAATGGAACTAAACCACCACCCTCTTTTGTTGGCAACTTAGCAGTGAATCCTGAAAACCGTACCTATATTGCTGAGGGTCCAACATCTGATGGTAAATCATCAGCAATGCCGCCTCTAAAACCCCCTCCTGAAAGACCAGATGCTCAGCCTCCTCCTCCAACAGCACCTGATGCAGCACCTCCACCCCCTCCGCCTGCATCCAGAGCTCCACCACCATCACCCCCGAAAGTTTCTCGGCCCCCACCTGCACCACCGGCGGCAATCCCTGGTAAACCTCAAGCACCACCTGTGGCGCCACATCAGGGTGGACCCAATGGCTCAAGTATGGATCCTGATTCATTAGGCCATAAAACCAAGTTAAAGCCCTTTTTCTGGGATAAGGTTCTTGCCAACCCTGGACAATCCATGGTCTGGCACGAGATTAGTGATGGATCATTCCAGTAAGCCTACTTGAATTCTTAGTTCTAAATAGTAATTACTATGCGGCAGAGGGATTTGATGTATATTACAAAATTGACAGATTCAATGAGGAGATGATGGAGTCCTTGTTTGGATATGCAGCAGTGGAAGCTAACAAAGGCAACCGCAAGAAAGATTTAGCTTCGGAACCTTCAGTACAGTACATTCAAATCATCGACCCTAGGAAAGCTCAAAACCTTTCAATTCTCTTACGGGCACTGAATGTGACAACAGAAGAAGTTATGGATGCCATTCAACAAGGCAATCTCTCTGTTCTTGTGTTTGTGTTGTGCTTGTGATTTGATAAGAGAATAAAATCTACAATTGGTTTAATTCATGAAACTAACAGAGGGTTTATAACAAATTATGTACCAGGAAATCCTGATCTTCCAGCAGAGCTTATGCAGACCTTGTTGAAGATGGCACCAACAGCAGAAGAGGAGCTGAAACTGAGATTATATTCAGGGGACCTTTCTCAGCTAGGGCCAGCAGAACGGTTCCTGAAGGTGTTGGTGAACGTTCCTTTTGCTTTTAAACGATTGGAGTGCCTTCTCTTCATGCTCTCATTGACGGAAGACGTCGCTAGCATTAAGGAGTCGTTTGCTACGCTACAGGCAAGTATTTTCAAATCCAAAATCAAACACAATCACATTATGAAACACAGCATGTAATTTACCCACTACTTGATAAATGTTAGGTCGCCTGCAAAAATCTTAGAAACAGCAGGCTATTTTTCAAGCTACTAGAAGCAGTTCTCAAAACTGGCAATCGTATGAATGTCGGGACGTACCGTGGCGGTGCTCAGGCGTTCAAGCTCGATACGCTCTTGAAACTGGCGGATGTTAAGGGAACCGACGGCAAAACTTCGCTCTTACACTTTGTCGTACAGGAGATTATTCGTTCGGAGGGCAGTCGAGCAGCCCGCTCTAATAGACATAGCCGGAGTTCGTCCAGTATAGTTTCCAGCGTTACGGTTTCCGAAGACGTCGTCGACGGTTCTGTGGAACATCATCGGCGATTAGGTCTTCAGGTCGTTTCTGGTTTGAGCACGGAGCTCCAGGACGTTAAAAGAGCGGCCGCCATAGATGCGGAAGGGCTAACGAAGACGATCTCGAAACTCGGCCAGTCTTTGCTTAGAACCAAAGGATTTATAAACGCGGAGATGGAAAGTTTGGACGAAGACAGCAAATTCCACCAATCGGTGTCGAAATTTGTGGAAGGAGCAGAAGCGGACATTTCGTGGATTGCAGGGGAAGAAAAGAGGATAATGGCACTGGTGAAGAGAACGGTGGATTACTTCCATGGAAATTCTGGAAAGGACGAAGGATTGCGATTGTTCACGATCGTACGCGATTTCCTAATTGTGTTAGACAAGACCTGTCAAGAGGTCGAAGAAGAAGCTGCAGCTGCGGCAAAGCAAGCGAAGAATTCCAAAAAAGAAACTCCAACATCGTCGCAGCAGAATTCAGATCTACAGCAGCGGCTATTTCCAGCGATTGCAGAACGCCGGGTGGGCGAGGACTCAAGTTCTTCGGACGACGACGATGGCAAGAGTTCATCATAAGCAGCAGCAGACTAGATTTGACGACACTGAAAGTGTCTTAATTATACGAATAGGAATTTTTCTTGCATGAAATAATATACTTTTTAGTTATCGGAAGAACCCAATTATTTTCTTCAGGATCCATGAAACCTTCTAGAAGATACATGAGCGAAGGAATCAACCTGTTGATATTAGAATAGCAGATCGATCCTTCCCATGTATAATTTTCTGGGTCCAATGAAATTCAGAAGTATAGAAAGAAATTCCGTCAAGGAGAGACTTTTTTCTTTCGATCATCTTTCGATTATGGATACGATACATTAAGGACTGCTACTACAAACAGTACTACATCTTTGATCGTGAAATATGAATGGCTGGTTGAACTCTATAAATTACACGAAAGTAGAATACTCGGTCTGTGGGTCCTTTATATTTTAAGTTTTGTGAATAGGGGCAATGCTTAGTAGAGAAGAAAAGAAGGATGATTACATTAGTTTTTGTCTGATATGCCTCACAAGAGGAGAAATGAGACATCAAATCCAAAAGCAATTTCCACTACTCAGCAGCAGTGGCAGTAACGTAATAAGCGACACTAAACGAGCCATGGACGAAGCACAAAATCCCTCCAATCGACAGGAAGTGATGGTGTGTGAAGCCACAGGATGCTCGGGATTTGTTGTTCCCCAATGCTCCGATCACCAACATCGACATCGCCACCGCTAGAATTATCCTGTTTTTTCAAAACCAAAACAAACCCAGTTCAGTCTCTTAGTTATTAAATGAAATTTGATTTCAAGAAGCGTAAAATACCAAGTGAAAACGAGGCAGGCGATGGAGATTTGCTTGTTTGGGGGAGATTTTTCAAGCGCTTCTTGCGAGCAAATGCAGTTACAGCCGCCGAGCAGGTTGGCGATTACGTGGGCTAATCCCAAAACCCCGGCTGCTGCTAATCCCAATCTGTAAGCTTGCGCGCTTGGGTCTCTGCACTCGAATATCCATAACCGGAGGTTCTTCACCTGCTCAACAATCATGGCAGCAATTAGATAGTGTCAGATACTACATCGATTGGAGACAGAATGAAACATCCTTTAAAAGAGTGTGTAAACCTCTCTCTAGCATATTAAAGACCTTGAAGAAAAGCCCAAGTGGAAAAGCAGAAAGATGACAATGTCTAGTAGGTGTAAACGTTACAAATAGTATCAGAGCTAGACACCGGTTAATGTGCTAACGGAGACTGAGACCTAAAGGGATGGACATGAGGGGATGTGCCAGCAAAGACACTGGACTAAAAGGGGTGGATTTGGAGGAGGTCCCACATTGATTGGAGAAAGAAACTACAAAGAAACTAGTGCGAACGAAGACATTAGACTCCAAACTCGATGAATTGTGAGATCATACATAGACTAAGGAGGAAAAAAGAGGGGGAAGCACCAAAAAAAATACATCATTATTGCATATGGAGAGAAAAATATGAGTAGTAATAGTACCTTGTTTTGTGCAATATCAGCTTCGATGCCAAGCAGGCCGGCCACGATGTCCATGGCCACCACCAACAAACATACCAACACGCCAACCAACTTCATATCCTTCTCTTCTTTGCATCAGACGCAGGGGAAATTAAGTATTTATGGGCTTCAAAAAGCATGCATTTTTTGAGCTAAAAAATGCTTCTTTACCCACACACTACAAAGCTTTTTAGTTTGGTGGTGTTTTCATAATGGATTCCTTTCATGGGGGAGCAAGGAAAGTAGGGCATCAACCAGCTCCTGCTGATGGACGAGAGGCCCAGTTACTTCTCTTGGCCCAACTTTGTGACATGATGCTTCAACCCTTTACATTCTTATTTCTTGCTTAAGGCATAGGGTAATAGCCAGTGGGGAATGCCTTGGGATACCAAATTTGAAAACTGTAGCATGTTTGTCCTGTAAGGTATGTTGCACGTGAGAGAGGCTTTGCACATCAGTGGCACGATCTGTCATTGGGGCAAACCAACCTTCCTCTAAGAAGAATTGTGCTATGCCCCCCAATTCCTATAAATGAAAAGAGCTGCCCGGTGATCCTTAGGTTGCAGCATGTCTAACCCCCCAATTCCTATAAATAGAAAGAGTTGTCGGGGCCCCCAATCCCTATAGATGGAAAGAGCTACCTAGTGATCTCTAGGTTGTAGCACGTCTGGCGTTAACTCTTTGTGCCACTGCCGCTATTTCTCATGTCTCACCTACATAGTACTCACGTAGTGTAGTGTTGGTAGCACATTTTTTTTATTATTACTTTAGCTTTTATTATTATTATTATTATCATAATATAATTTTATAGATATAGCTTTTAGAAATATGAAAAATATTAATTATGTCGTAAATAAATAAATTATTATTACTTTGAAATTTGTCCAAAATACTTAAAAATAAAAAAATAAAAAAAAAATGGATGGCAAAACTGAAAATAAAAGAGGTGGGATGGGAAGAAAAGGAAGACTCGAAACCACGTGGGTCTGGCCTTCGTGTTTACTACTCCTACACCCAACCGCCATGCATTATTCCCAATTTCCCTGTCTTTGTCGCTCTTTCATGTGCCATTAGTTCCTTTTTTATTATGTCTAATGCTTCCTTTATAATACAACCATTGCACTTAGAAAGTCATTACAAATCGTGTGGTATAAATTCTTTTATTCGCGAGTTCTCGGCCAAGGCATGTCAGTACCTACCCACCGGGGTCCAAAAAAGGGCTATACTTTTACGAGAGGGACACAAACAGCCTTGAATCATGAAGGTTCAAAAAGTAAAGACCATAAATGTGAAGAACAGAGGGGGGGGAGGATCCCATCCTGTGATTTGGGATTATTACGTCCATACAAGGGCAATCGAGTCATTATGGGAGGGACTTTGGACTTGGGGAGTTGGGGTGTAGGGTACCGTGCCCTACAAAATCAATACTTGTTTATTTTTCTTTTGGGGTCTGCGAGTTTATTATAAACTACTCTTTTTTTTGGGCAGGAATGTCAGTGGTGTTGCTCTCTCTGCGTGTCTCTATGGTTGTTTGTTGTAGTGCTGCTTGTTTCTTCCAGCCGCGTTGAGATTCTTTATGATTTTGGGATCATTTTGTTGTGAATTTGTTGATTTCTGAACAACCCCATTTGCTTAAACACCCTGAATCGCACTCTGTTCTTCATCTTCTTCACTAACCCTTTCTGCGATTCTAATTTCTTTTTTTTCTGGGCGATGGAACTCTGCTGAAATCTTGAAGTGGATATCTATGGCGAAGAGATTTTCATGGTGGATAAGGTAATTCTCTGCTCTTTCTTTACCATTCCTTCATTTTAACAAACCCCTTTTGGTTCTTTCTCTTCGTTTGTGAATATTTGATCGGATTCTCCTTTGGTGTTCATCTTCTTCTTCTTCTTAATTTTGTGTTGATTTATTCTGTTCTTATTTTGGGCTGCTTCTGCAGAACACTGTAGCTTCATATTCTGGCAAGTTAAGCAAGTTATTTGGTAGATCAAAGGCTAATTTACGAAATTTGAAGTTGATATTCCAGGATTTTCCTGGTGGGGCAGAGGGTTTTGAGTTGATATTGAAGTTTTGTTACAACAATGGGTATGTCCAAATGAGTCCTTCGAATGTTCCTGTTTTGTATTCTGCAGCACAGTTCATGGAGATGAACTGTTCAATCTCAGGCACCCAAAATTTACAGGAACAGACAGAGAGATATCTTGATGATATCAACGAGTGGACTTGGTCTGAGCTTTTGAATGCTTTGAAACGATGCCAAGATTTGTCTCTTAGCCGCCCTTCAATTGTTCTTCACAAATGCTTAGACTCTCTTGTTGGAAGGCTGCATTTAGCTTTGGAAGAACATTGTTGTCCATCGACCTCCTCGTCCGATGGCTCGGCGTTACAGTTTTCGTGCGATACGAAAAGCACTGAAAGCTTGAAGACAGTGTTCTCTAATGGAGTGTGGTGGTTTGAGGAATTGTTACTCTTGAATCCTGACTTTGTTAAAATGATAGTGCCATTGATGCTCAAACGAGATTTTGATGAAGTAGTCATTGCTAGGTTCCTGGTTTATTACCAGAAATCAAAGATCTCGAATGCGTCGAGAGACGAAAAGCGAAAGATTGTTGAGGTTGTCGTCGAAATGCTTTATACTCTCGACCACAATTCTGTTTCCTGCAAGAGTCTTTTCAGCATTCTTCGAGTTGCTTTGGGATTGAACATAAACAAATGTATTCGAAACAAGTTGGAGAAGATGATCGGTGCGCAGTTGGATCGAGGAACGTTAGATAATTTACTACTTCCATCTCGATCTGGGTCGAGCTATTTATATGATGTGAATCTCGTTCTAAGATTTGTCAAAGCATTTTTGCACGAACAAAAGAGTAGAACATCTCAAATGACATTAACAAGAGTAGCTACATTATTGGATTTGTACATGGCTGAAGTAGCTCCTGATCCTTGTTTAAAGCCTTCAAAGTTTCTAGCCCTTGCCAAAGCCTTGCCCGATTATGCTCGATGCTCCCACGACGATATGTACCGTGCCATGGATATGTACTTAGAGGTAATGATTTGAACCCATATAGCTCTTTTCTGGTGTTATGCTTAATTATGGACTGAGTCATGTTGGCTTACAGGTTCATACAGAAATGTCAGAAGAAGAAAAGATTAAGATGTGTTGTGCACTGAACTATGAGAAGCTTTCAGTAGAAATCTGTATAAATCTTTCAAAAAACAGAAGATTTCCATCCACATCTTCCATACAAGAGCTTGTTTCTGAGCAACTCAAGCAAACGGCTAACAACTCTAAATCGATCACGAGTTTGCCTCGTAAACTCGATGAATGCGAGAACGAGAGTAGTAAGAGGGATGAAACAAGCAACCGGGTTATGTTCGATACCAAAAAGTTCGATTTTTCAGATGAAAATGAGAGATTGAAAGCACATATACAAGGAATCCAATGGAGAGTGATGGAATTAGAGCGTGTGTGTAAGAAAATGCATACTCAAATGGGTAAAGTCATGAAATCCAAAGTGACTAGTCATAGTCGGCTGAAATCTTTGCCTTGGCTTTGTTCATAGTGGCATTCCTGATTTGAATATTGTTGTTTGTATTGTACAAAGTGAGGAAATTATTGTTCCTTTTTCCATTGTAGATTCAAATATTGGGTTGTGTATAGTGATAGAGATGAAATTTGAAAAAAGAACAAGAAGAAAATGCCACCCGATATTGTTCCTCACGCTCATGATCTATGATGGTTCACAGATATTGTCCGTTTTGGTTCGTTATATATCATCGTCAGCCTCACGATTTTAAAACGCGTCTACTAGGGGGAGGTTTTCACACTCTTAATAGAAATGTTTCGTTCTTCTCTTTAACCGAGGTGGGATATCACCATCCACCCTCTTGAGAGCCCAGCATCCTCATTAATACACCACTCGATGTCTAGCTTTGATATCCTTTATAACAGTCTAAGCCCACCGTTAGCATCCTCATTAATACACCACTCGATGTCTAGCTTTGATATCCTTTATAAGAGTCTAAGCCCACCGTTAGCTAATATTGTTCACCCTGACTCGAGGAGAAGGCCACAAAACTATAAGAAAGAAAAATACATGAGCACCCACAAGAACACTATTGTGTTGTGGAGTAAAAAATCTTCAAGGGAGTTTGGCTTAAACGCTACTCATGTTGATATCCCATTTCCAAGGGCATTAAAAACGCACCGACACCAAGTTTGTGTACAATATAGAGAAGAATCCGTTACGTTATTGAATCTCCTTGTATGCTTTCCATCACTCCCAAGAATGTGTAAACATTTGAAGAACAACACAAAGGTATCTAATTTATGATGTTAATGGAAGTGCTTTAGGTGCAAGCAACATTGACTTTCACCATTCACAAAACCCACCACCTTTCAAATTGCAACGTTCAAGAACAACCCTAAACATTAAAATTAAGCCCACTTTTTTTTATTATTTCTTTTGAGGAATAATATACTCCAAAGTTGCCCAAATGCCCTCTAACTTCTTTCTACTTTCCATAAATTGGTGGGTTTTTATTTCAAAATGAGTATTCATCGTTGAATTTGAATCGATGCGCACAAGTCGATGTGAAAAGATAAGGAACCACTACAATGGGAGTAAGATTCGTATTACTTTGTTGATCGAATATCTCAAGGCAAGAACATTGTTTGAGATTCGAATCACTCCACAAGCAAGATCGATCCTGTCTAGCTTGAATGATTCTTGTTGATCAAATATCTTAAATGATTCTATATGCAATCAAGATTGATCATGTCGAGCTTGAATGATTTTATATGCAATCTAAACTACATAGAATTGCAAAGAAACTAAGTCATTGGCTAAAGAAGAGCACAAATGCTTCTTTTACTATATTTTCCAAGTCTCTTACAAATACAACATACATGGCTTTATATAGCCTCAAAATGAAACTACTAGGCATTCCAAGAATTGTAACATTCATACTTAATGGTCATAATTAACCATTATGTAATTGTAACCTAAAGTAAATAAAAAGTCCTAAAAACTCTAAAAAGTCCTAAAAACTCTAAATTGTAACCCACCCAAGCTTTATAACAATCAAACTTCACTCTTCTTCAATGTGGCATGCATTGAAACATCTTTTGATAATTTTGACAATTTTTTCTTCACATCGTCATTGAAGTATATTGTATGATTGATGTTTTTTGGTTCATATCACGATGTGTAATCATCTCTACATGAACAATCGAATTCCATTGATATCAATTGCATCGGTTGAACTCAATAGACATATACACTAGAAAAATCACTTGAAGAGTTAATTAGAAAAGGGTAAAATGGATATTTACTTAAAATATAAGGATAAAATAGGAAATAAAAATTCTATTCCAAACCCTCATTATTTATAGTTATAGATTATAAAAACAATGAATATTTAGGTTTGGGCCGCCTAATTTGCAGATAGCCCAAGACAAAACCGTGGTGGGCTGCACAGTCTCACCTCACGGGGTTCGGTCCAAGCCTTAAAAGTTTGAATGGATCCACCGAATTGAGCCCAAAAGGCTTTTTGAATTGAAATTCGGCCCACTATGTTGGGCCGTCTAGTCCAAAAAAAACATTTTAAAATATCCAGTGTTTTATTGAAATTTAAAATGTGAAGATTCTCTTATGTTTTATTTACTCCATAAAATATTAAAATACATACATTATCCACTTGAAAAGAAGTACGGTTTTCCGACCAAGTTGATAAAGTCCTATTTCTATATAAATTTAAATATAGAAATAAATAAATAAATCAACCAGTCAAAAAAAAGAAAAACTCTTTTTCAAAATTTAAATATTTAAATTCACGGGTGGAAAAGTTAAAGCGTAAATGACGTGGAAATGTTGGAATTTGTCTCCAAATTACCCTAAAACCCGAGAAAAAAATATGATTAAAAATGGGAAACCGACAAAGACCTGTGAGTGCCTAATTAAGCACATGCTTCCTATAATTAATATATTTCTAATTCCAAGAATCACGTGTAATTAATCATCCAATTTAGAAATTAGAAGCACCTAAATTGATTTAATTCTGCGATAATGAGTGATTTTTTAAATAAATTATTTATTAAAATTAGATCCAAATCTAATTTAAAAATTCACCCACTTTACTAAATTAGGCGTAAATATTAAATTTTATTTGGAAGGCGTATTAATGAAGTGTCGGTTCCCGAGAATTGAAATTCCGGAATTACTAAAAATAATTAAACAGACAAAATAATTATGGCAAATATCGTAATAAAAATGATGGAGAAAAAATGTAGTGGAGAGAAATTGTGACGTGGCAATATATACAAATAGAAGTGGTGGGGACAGGGATGGACACGTCAGGCGTACCCAGAAACGTATGATTGCGTGTCACAGAAATGATTTTGCAGGTTTTTGGATGTCGTTTTGCGGTGCGCAAATGGATAATAATAATAATAATAATAAATTAAATTATACAAAAATATTATTAAACCTTTTTATTTTTTTCTTCTTGCAAAAACAGTTGCTTAATACTATAATTTAAAATAAAAAACTAGTGTTTATAAAAATAATTTATCTACCTTTTTATCCTTTCTTTTATGGGTTCCGATCGAGACATCTCGAACATCCATCCATTTGAATTTTTTTTCGATCATCGAGCATTTTAATGCCCATGCTAAACATTTATGACATGCGTTTCGAATAACAGATGCATAATCCAACCTCCGCACATGAACTAGGGTGCAAAAACTAGTGTAGTTCGGTACTATTCTTGTGCCACTTTATCTGGTAATGCTCGCTCACGTTGTGCCATAGAGTAGCTCGTTTAGGCCTAAACGTAGTGGAAAACGAACATTATGATTAAAATTTCGAACAAAAATTATATTTGAAAGATTGCGGTAATACATTAAAATAAAAATTGAAACTCATATTAATTTTGTCTAAAAATGGAAGATTATTTCAAAAGTATGCACGCTACCTACATTTTATTCTTAAAGGGTAAAGTCGTAAAGTTAATAAAATAAATAAATAAACAAATTTTATTGTCGTATTTGTTTAAAATTTTAATCACATTTTTTAATCTTAAACTTTTGATATTAGTGGTGGATTTTTTTCGAGAAAAAAAAAATCATAAAATTATATCTTAGAATTAAATTGATTCTAATAGCATTTTATAGTGGGGACCGTCACAGCCAGCTGGCTCTGCAGTCAGCAAAGTAAGACAAAAAAAACAAAGATGCAAAACTGTAAATAAAAAAATAATAATACAGCCCTGTGAAATTGGAAGGCTTGTGGACCACAGCGGGCGAGTGACTTCATTTATGTAGTCGCGGGATGGGCTTTAGTACGGTAATTTCTTGGGGAGGAATCAAGTGGCTTAGCGAAGAGAGCCAAAGCTTAACAGTTATCACTGCTATTGCCAGTGACAGCTGGATGGGTAAGGCAAACAGCTGTACTACGCCACGTAGCGAACAGCCATTGGCTATCACTGGACCCCTACATCTCAGAACTGGGGACAGCTAGTACCAAGCGCCACTATCACTCTGCAAAGCTTCTTCCAGCTGTTTGGGCTAATAGTAACGGCTACATTCTCCCTTTTTTCAAAATTCTCGCTCTCGGAAATTTAAATCCGACGTGGCGTATTCGAAATACGTGGAATATTCGATTTTTTAACAAAAATGGGGGTTGGGAGAATTTGGAGCTTGTGTAAGAAGCCAGAGGAAAATCGGCTATAAATAGACTGCTACGGATTACTGCACAGTAGAAGCTTCAGCTCAGCTTATAAGCTGTGTCCATATCTGCTCTGTCCATGGCTACTTCTGTGTCTTTTGCTTGTGTTCTTGGCTTCTTCCTGTGTTCTTTAATGGCGGATTCCATCGAATCCAGAAATTTTCATGACCTCTTCCAGCCAAGCTGGGCTTTTGATCATTTCATCTATGAAGGAGAACTTCTTAAGCTTAGACTCGACAACTCTTCCGGTACTTTAATTACTATATAAAATTCTACTCTGGTTTTCGTTTTCGAGTTGCTGATACCGAGAATTTCCAGGTGCTGGGTTTTCGTCGAAGAACAAGTACCTGTTTGGGAAGGTCACCATTCAAATTAAACTCATCGCGGGTGACTCTGCTGGAACTGTCACCGCATTTTATGTATGCTCTTAATCAAATGATTGAAATGGGTTTACGATTATCTTGAAATGTGATGTAATCATGTTTCCGTGATGATGCAGATGTCATCGGAGGGCTCGAATCACAACGAATTCGACTTTGAGTTTCTGGGGAATACGAGCGGCGAACCTTACTCTGTTCAAACCAATGTGTACGTTAATGGCGTGGGGAACAGGGAACAGAGGTTGAACCTCTGGTTTGACCCAACCAAGGACTTTCACTCCTATTCCATCTTCTGGAACCGTCGCCAAGTCATGTAAGCAATCTTCCTTGGCCCATGTTTTATGGTCTCTGCTCGACAATGTCGGGTTGGACCATTTTTGCTTTTGGATGTTTGTGTCGGGGATGGGGTCACTCGCTACAAAACAGAGCAAAACAGAACAAATTTCGGTTCCATGAAAAAAGGGGCATTGAATTTCGTGCATTTTTTTATGATTTTTTGTTTCTTTGTGAATTTTGGTCAGTTTCCTCGTGGATGAAACTCCAATCAGAGTTCATTCGAATTTGGAGCACAGAGGCATACCCTTTCCGAAGGATCAAGCCATGGGTGTATATAGTTCAATATGGAACGCCGATGATTGGGCAACGCAGGGTGGTCGGGTGAAGACAAATTGGGCCCATGCGCCGTTCATAGCATCGTACAAAGGCTTTGAGATCGACGGATGCGAGTGTCCGACGACGGTTGCGACGGCGGATGTTGCTCGGAAGTGTAGCAGCGATGGGGAGAAGAAGTATTGGTGGGACGAGCCGACAATGTCTGAGCTGAATTTGCACCAAAGCCATCAGCTGGTTTGGGTTCGGGCTAGGCATATGGTGTATGACTATTGTACGGACAGTGCGCGGTTTCCTGTTACTCCAGCTGAGTGCGTTCATCACTCCCACCGCCATTGGTGATGGAAGAAATGGGACAGTGTTTACGAAGAAGAAGAAGAAGAAGAAGAAGAAGAAGAAACATGTGCTCCATGTTTTGCTTTTGAATTTTATGATGATGGCCATAATTTAATATGAAGCAATGATGGTTTAAAGTATGAAATGATTAGCATTTTTTATCCTTGTGTGGTCCCGATGATCACGAGACGGTTGAATTTTTTAGTTTGGGCAAGGTGTTGGGTGATATGATTTAAACTTTCGGACACAAAATCAAAAAACAAACAAACAAGTGAAACATCACCATCTCAAAATAATTACGGATATAAAATCAATCATTTTGATATATTATTATTATGAGCATAGATTTGAAATCAAAATCAATTAATTACCGTCGGTATAAATTTCAATTGATTTGTACAATCTTTGAATATGTTAATTTAGAAATAAGGTATTTCCAAAGGAAGATATAGAAGATTAGACCACGAGCATTCTGTTGAGAATTAATGAGAGGCTATTCGAGATCTCTATTATTTAGAGTGAATCCCACATTGGTTAATTTAGTGAAAAATAATGGGTTTATAAGTGAAAATACTATTTTCATTGGTGTGATGTTTTTTGGGAAGTCTAAAGACCGGATGAATTGAGGATTGTTGGAACTGAATTCAAGCCTTCTTTATAAATTTTTTAAATAATATAATTTTTCACTTAAAAATTTATTTATGGAAAATTAGTCATTTATCCGCTTGCCTTATTTTGAAAAATTAATTGGGCCTGATCATTCGGCCCATACAATAAATAACAAAATTCACAATTCACAAGTAGATCTGTTAATTTAATTCGAAGTGGTACTTTTGGGGCCTAGGGTTCCCCGTTCGTCCGCTCTGTAGTCGTCAACGCGACCGTCTTTTGTCTCTGGCTGGCACTTTAGAATCGGAATGTCTTTCCTTTGTTCGACGTCGCAAATTTAGGAACTTCTTCTCACCGCAGAAAAGGAGGTAATTTTCTAGCTTTTTTTTACAAAAATTCTGATTCTTTTTAGCTTCAAAATAGTGGCTGCTTTGTTCATCACTGTGAAATGAAAAGTGGGCCTTTCTGTTGACTTCTGTTGTGCAAAGTTGAAGAGATCAGCAGAATGTGGAATTTATGGATTTTGTGTTGTTTTCCCCCTTTTTTTCTCCTGAAGCTTGTGGTTGAGCTAAAGGGTTTGTGAAATGCGATCCTGGGTTGAACAGAGGTCGTAAAAATCAAATGGTGTTTTGACTTTGCAGGCGTGGGTTAACTAATGCGGTCCTGGAATATATGCAAGGGGGATTGTCCTTCCTCTTTAATTATAGATGCCATCGTTTTCATTTCCGTTTGCATTTTTTAAAGGTGTTTTTAGAATCTACGCTTACCGGCAGTTTCCCGCTAGTTTCATTTTTTTTAGAAGTTAATCGTACGGATTCACCATTACATCTTTTAATGAAAGAAAACGCTACTTGGTGGTGTTTCCTTTACAATTTTGAGGATTAAGTGACTTGATAAATGTGTCCTGTTGCCGGGGTGTCGATGTCAACTTCCACTTGGTCGTTAGTTCTTGACATAGTGAAATTATAGCTGGGACTGGGATCAGCTTGTTTACTGCAATATACACGAAGCACCAGTTCAGTTTGGTGGGGAACATGAATCTTGTGCACAATTTAACTTCGTTTTATTTTGTTCTGTTCCTTTTTTGAAGCGCTGTAGTTGCAGTCAACATAATTTAATTTAGGAATCAGTTAGTATGGAGTACACTGATGAGTGAAAAGTTAAATTGTGTTCATGGTATTTTACCACATTAGGGTCGGTTACCACTTGATGATGTACGACTGTTGTTTTTTCAATGGGCATTGGGTGGCAGCAATCCCCTGATAGGAATACAATTTTGGTACTTTTAGGATATCACTAGATAGGGGCGTTGTTATGGGGTCTTCATAAATAGAGGAAGTGGGCTAGGTGGATGGTAGGCATTTATTTTTGTGAGTGAATTAGGACTTGAGAGATATATCGAAAGGGGAGGTTCCTAGTACCTCAAATACTTTGTGAGTGAATTATCTTTCATTTTCCAATACATTTGTGTTCTATCATGCCCATTTTTCAGTTTGGATTCGACTGAAATTTGTTGGGTACACATCCATAGCACGAGGAATTAGAATGGGACAATTGAATGATTTGGAACTTAGTTATTTTAAGGAATAACAAAACATACATATTGGGATCGTAATGTTACCTTTTTAAATTCAAAAGTTTCTCTATTGCTAAAGAATGAGCATGTCCTTGGGTCATCATAGAAATACAGATAGGGTTGATGATGGAACAAACGAAGAAACTTCATGGGAGTTTTTTTTTTTGTTCCCGTTCATTTGCATCACATACACGTGCTCTGTAGTCATGATGCACATATGGCCTGGAAAATTATTTGTCTACTGATTTTGCTTTATTTGTGCATTTGATTGATTGCTTATAGTATGAAAATTGAAATCATCTTAAAATGGTGACAGGTTCTTTGTGGTCTTTCTTATTTGTTCGGTCCAATCTATTTAATTCTTGGATGCCTAAATTAGAAAAATTACAAACTAGACGGCCTGGATCTTTATCCGTGGCGGAGACTCTTGCAAAATGGAAAGATTACAACGATCACCTTGACTCATGTAATGATGAGGCAAAACTCACTCGTAGAGTTCCAGCCAAGGGATCGAAGAAAGGTTGCATGAAAGGTAAGGGAGGGCCAGAGAATATGCGATGTAATTACAGAGGAGTTAGGCAAAGGACATGGGGGAAGTGGGTTGCAGAAATTCGGGCACCGAAAAGAGGAAGTCGGCTGTGGTTAGGTACATTTCCAACTGCCATTGATGCGGCACTTGCTTATGATGAAGCTGCAAGGGCCATGTATGGGACTTCAGCTCGCCTGAATTTTCCCAATATCTCAATTCCAACCTTGCTAAAAGAAAAAGAATCACCACCAACAAAGGAATCTCCTTCTCCTGAAATCAAGAGGTCTTCAGTCTCTTCTTTAGGGTCAACTTCACTTAGTCTAAGTTACGAGTCCACAATAACATCAGATCACTCTGAGGAAGGTGCAGCCGAAGATGTGTAGCCAGCTATAGCCTTTGACCATTGTAAAGTTTATGAATCGGAGAATTGAGGCCAGGGATCGATTTTTTTGGACAATTGATGTAATTTCCCTTCTGTGTACAAGTATATGTAGGAGGTAGAGCTGATTGTAATTTTTTTTCCGTTGTCCGTCATAAGTACATGTAGGGTTCTAGGAAAGATGAAGTGGGGGTGAAATGTTAAAACCACTAGAACTTTTCTAATTGAACCATTCCTTCCTAGTGAGAAGGTAGGGTTGTATTGGAGGGTAGATTGAACTCTGATATGTGTGCTTGTTACTTGTGTAATGATCCATGTAGATGCTTTATGTTTAATCTGTTTTAGTGGTTCATATTTTTGTGCTCTAATCAGATACATTGAAGCTAAGGATAAGCATATGGTGTGACGTAACAGTCACGAGATCCCTGAACCGGGTTCAAACTTCTTAGATCCCTATGACAAGCCCTTGGAAACTTATTAGAAGATTGTCTTTCCCTTTGAAACAGGGATGTGATTCTCTTTGATTCTTCTATCTTTAAAAAGTCTCGTTCTTATCCCATCCACATGTGTAGACTATTATCTTCTTATCTTTTAACTTTATATGGGATTTAGATTGTCAAAAGCACGTGGAAGTGTCATCGCATGCCATGGAATGAAATTGACCATTCAAAAAAAACAAAACCCAATTGTTGTTTCAAGAACAAAGCAAACCAGATGGAAAACTTATGACAATCTCTCCCATAAAAATCAAACTCAAACTTGAAAATACATGAAGAACAAGCTGAATTAATTTACGTGCACCAAGAACTGCTAGGAAAGAAGACGGTGCAAAGCGTTGGTACCCACTTTTGGGCATTCTTTACTGAAGTATTTGGTAACAACGTTCGAGTCCAAAAGCTCAATGATTTACACATCGAGGCGTCTTGTATTGGCTCATTGAAGCTCCTCGATTCAGTGCCTGCGCCATGAGTTTCTCAAAGGTTCCAACCTTTACAATCTTTATCTCCAATGGATTGATACACTTCTCATGAGATCGTAGATAGCGGTACGGTCCATTAAGAGACTCTTCAATGGCAAAGCAGCAATCCTCATAGATTGAGGATGGAATAGAAATTCCCCCCTTAACGTGAATTTCCCAGTACAACACAGTGTGTCCAGGAATCTTGGAGCTATCCGCATGGCTAGTGTAGTCGGCAATGGCCGCCCCAAATGGGCTCAAAAGACGAGCTGCTTCTTGTACAACATCATGAAGCTCTGCTTCATCTGTTTTCTCAATATCAAGGCTCAAAACCACGTCTTTCCTGCATACAAAACTAAAATTTGGAGCTTTGTTCTTAAATCCTGTCACACGAAGAATGTCCACCATGCAATAACGGTAGAGCCCTGCAACAGTAAATTTATTCATGAACTAAATCAGAACTCCCAAGTACAATATTGAAAAGAAGAAGACAGACTTGCCAGCATAAGTAGTAATGACGAGCTCATATTCATGTCCTAACTTGACATCAACAAGATCAACTAATTCTCGGCTTACTTCTCTACTGGATTTCGTCCTGTCGATCGGCAGGAACTCGAAATATGCCATGGTGGGAATTAAAGTGTAGGAGGTTCGATCAGGGCTACACAATGGATCTAAGTTTAAGCCAAGGAAGCATTCTGAAGCACCATAATGGTCAGAAACAATAGGAAGGTGATTACTGTAGTAATTTAGCCTGGGAAGGTACTGTGCCATGCTTCCTGTCACAATAGCATTAATGTATTTGGCGTTCGGCCATAGCCTTGTAATGATGTCTGTGCAGAGAATGATGTCTTTAGGACTTGTATTATTGAGGTTTGCTCTCTTGCACAAACTAGTAATTGCAGTGTGAGCAACAATTCCAGATCTTGTCTTTAACTCAACCTTTGCAAACTGAAAGTGCATTCCTTTGCCTTTGCCCACCAAACTATTTGGAAACAGCTGCTTCATTCTTGGCATCACATAGTCAAAAAATGATAGCCTTCTCATAAACTCTTCTTCATACATTGGAATCAACTTGAGCTCTCCACCAGATGTCCCAGAGCTACAAGAAACCATTGATTTTAGGCATGGAATTGAAACGCATCAAGAGAATAAGAAGTGTACCTTATAAAGAACTCTGTGATGGGGTTTGCACATAGGATTGGGGAATCATCGCCGTTGGCTATACGATCTATATAAGGTCTTAATTGTTCGTAAGAGATGAGAGGTATAAGGTTCTTGAAGGTTGAAAGCTTGGTAGAGCCATGAAGGCCATCTTGTTGCAAGTATTCGACATCAGCATTTGTTGACAGAATTTGAGTTAGGATTTGTCGTTGGATTTGGCTGGCAAGTGTCGTGACATCTTCAATATGCTGTAATGCTTGCTTATCTCTCTCATCCGATGAGATTTCATCAACGTGTGCCATTTTTGTAGGTTTTGGAGAAGTATTGATAATGGAAGTCTTTGGAGCACTAATAATCTGTTCCTCTTTCCCTATTTATTTTATTTCTATGCACGGAGGACGTGATAGAACATCTGTGAAACAGTTCATATCATTGCTAGTAGATATTATCTTTTGTGAGATTTCACATCAGTTGGAGAGAGGAACGAGTGCTAGTGAGGACGCTAGACCCTGAAGATAGTGAATTGTGAGATCCCATGTCGGTGAGGAAAACAAAATATTTGCAGTATGAAAATTTCTCCTTAGCATACACAGTTTTAATTTTTTTTAAAGAGAACCTTGAAAAAAAATGAGGACAATCTAATAGTGGTGAGGTTAGATTTGGACTATTACACACCGAAACTAGATAGTGGAAAATGATATATGATATTATCTAAAGTTAAATATAAAAAGTTGTTAAAAAAATTCATTACAATATATTTCATTTTATTTTTGGAGTTATATAAAATTATTAAATGCTCGACAATGAATGAATTGGAAGTGTTATTAGCCAACATTAAATGCATGGTGTCAAACAGACTCTAACATTGGTGCAAATAATATATGTATCCTAACTAGAAAATTGTGTAAAATTTAGTCTGAAATAAAATGAATTAACATCAAAATTAAATCTAAAATAAAAATTATAATAAGACTGTCATTTGAGGTGTTCTATTCTTAGACCTTTAATCAGACCATAGACCTTTAAATCCACAAGTATCAGTGGTTCCTCTTTTTAGACCCTTAAATCCACAAGTATCAGTGGAGGACCATGAAATTACTCGACCCCGTACATTTGTAACAGTCACAATTGTATTGTTGAAACTTGCTTGAACATCAATAATACCTTTTGGTATTTTACACATATTTTTATGGGATATAATTGTCACTTGCACATGTAGTCTCTCGTCCACTATCAAGGCACGTTTACACATCCTATTTCTACACACAATAATGAACCGATAATGAACCTATCTACTTATGTAGTCCCTTGTCCCCTCTCAAGGCTGGTTTACTTTACACATAGTAGTGGTTTATCATGTTACCTACTCATGTAGTCCCTCATCCTCGCTCGAGACTGGTTTTGAGCCTCAACCCATTTGTACACACAATAGGAGTCCTTAGCTTGAGCTAACTACCCATATAGTCCTTAGTCTCTTTTTTAGTCTCTTTTTTAGAGTGGTTTAATGGGATCACATCGTTAGCCTTGTCTCGATCCTGCACTCAACAGTAACTCAAGTGGCTTTGAAGTTTTGTTAGCCTTCCTTAATCATATTTAGATATTATGGTAGTTTACTATGTTTTTAGGGGTGTTTAGGCAGTTTAAATCTCATCCCTTGTTCTCCCCCGATAACCTATAATCCTGCTCCGAAAAGGGAAAAAAGAAAAAAAAGTTCAAATCTTAGTAATGTAAGGTTCAACCCTTTATTTCAATTTATAACAAGCTCAAGATCATTATAGCAACAGGACCAACCCAATGCCCAAATAGAAACACTAATTTTTAAAGCCATTTCCAGTTCCAGGAAACGCAAACAAGGCACAAAAATCAGCAAACAAAGGGAGCATTGACGTGACAATCACTGCAGTAGAGGCCAGGTCTCTGAGTGAAACCTTGGCGTTTCAGCATTTTCCGAGCCGTCAAAACAAGCTCCTGGTTGGTAATTGGCCCATCAGATTCCTTAAGTATGGTCTGAATGGCATTGCTAAGAGCTCCATAAGCGGCAGCAGCATTTCCAGAAGGCGTGGCATCAGCGGAAGTTTGGTCAGTCTGGCAGCCACTGATGAGGATCCCACCATCTGGAAGTGTCCGCTTGGATGATCCAGCATACGCCTCTGTTTTACAGCCCACTTCAGTTTTCAACGCAGGTTTCACATACTCTTCATCCTTCTCATCCAATTTTTGTTTCAGAAATTCTTGAGCCAAATTGCCAACCATTCCAAACAACCCTTCTCCTCCAGAGTGTCCCTTGTCACCACCACCACCACCACCCCGGAGTTTGTCCATGATCACCTTCATAAACTTCTTCACCTTGGGGCTTGAATCTTCCCCAAATAAATCGAAAAGGGTCGGCCTCAATTTCCCCACATCAATGTCATCCTTCCCAGTTTTTTGCTTCAGAATGTCTATAAGAGTGGGGAGCGGTAACGATCTACTCTTCACATTGACTCGCTCCCCATGTGAAAGCTCCACCTCTCTGTCTTGCCATTCGTCCTCGTTCGTCGGACGATCATCGCGATGGTGATGGAATGCCGAGGGAACATGAATCCCTCGTGATTCCAAAGCACCTTCAACGCTTTGATGCATAAAGTTCCTGAAACCAAAGTGGGAGCTATTTCCTTGTCCTTGTTCATGGCATTTGGTGTTGGTGCTCTCTCCTATTTGCTCCTCCGCAGCGTCAATAAGACCACCACTGTGGCAAGAATCCGATACGATTGTTAATCGGCATCCCTGCGGAACCTGATCTACCAACTCCCTGAAATCGTCATCTGTTCGCACAAGAAAATGGAAGGAAATTGAAGCATTACCCTAATCAGATTCCAAAAATCGGGAAAATTAGGGCAAAACGTATAGATAGAACAGAGAGGAGAAATGGCGGACCAGTGATGAGGTTCATATCGCAGGGAGCAATGCACTCGTCGTAGCCGGTGTCGTCATCCTCGCCGGTCTCGGCAGGGAGACGAGTGCCGTGGCCGCTGTAGTGGACGAAGAGAAAGTCGCCTGGATCGGCGGATCTGACGAGACGGGAAAGGGCAGAGCGGATATTCTTGCCGGTGGGTTGGGTGTATGAGTCGTCGGTATCAATGAGGATGTTGATGTCGTCGTCGGAGAAGCCGTAACGGTTGATCAGACACTGATGCATCCGGTTGACGTCGTTGATGCATCCTTTGAGCTCTGCCTTAGTTCCTGGGTAATTGCATCCGATCAACACCGCCATTTTTCCCATTCTTACAATTCTATTACAAAACTTTTCTTTCACGATTAGATTATTATTTTTTTTTTTTTATTGAATTAGTTCATTTATTTATATTTTTGTTTTTAATAAAAATAGAATGCTAGTACTTAAAAATCAATAAAAATTGTTAGAGAATAAATAATAATAATTGTAAAATTAAATAAAAATAAAATATTTGCTTTAAATTAACACAAAAACCCAACTCAAATAAATTCTAAAAGTAAAGAGATATATTCCTTGATAAGAAAAATAAAAAATGGAAACAGTGATTGGATTGATGATGAAATAGAATCTGGGTCTCGAAGTTTAGTTCTCCACCTTAAAATTATATTGAATCTGACGACTCTACTTATATCTTTCGATCATCGAAATTCATAATCCAACTAAATTGTAGGATGGGACCATCAAGTTTGTGACTTTGGAAGTTTTGGACTTATGGGTGCATTTAACCAACATGGAAATGCGGCCACTTGACGCTACTTCCTCTTAATTGGTATTAAAATTATGCGACGAACAAGGCCACATTCCACCTTCTTATGCAACTATTTAATTAATTCAACCTTTAAGCTTTTTTAATTTTGGTCATTTATAATTTACAAACTAAACTTCTTGACTAAGAAAACAAAAATAAAAGTAAAACTATTGAAGAACACATAAAACAAACGCTTTGCCATGTCTTTATTCATTTCTATTTTGGAGTAATCGACATAGAATGCACCACACCGACCGACACTTGAAATGAAAATGGGAAACCCAGAAGCTTCCTGTTCCTCACCAGACATGGCGGCCGCCCGCCGTCGTGTGGCTTGTTCTTGTTCTGGTTATTGTTCTTGTACGAACAAGAAATCAAGATGCTTTAAACTCCTTTTCCAAAGCGTCATCAAGCCAATACAGAGACTCTTCCATCAATTCAGGGCTTAATCTGAACATCAAAACGCAAAACTCCATTTGATTCAAAGCGCCATCGCCATCCAAGTCCCCTTCCCTCATCATGCTCACAAGCTCCTCCTCTCCCATATCCCACAAACCCAAAAGGGAAGAGTTTCTCCTAAGGCTCTCTAAAGTGATCACGCCCTTCTCTTTGTCCATCAGCATCTGAAACCCATTACAGAGCTCGTTTATCAGCCCTTCTCCTCCCAATTTCTCCGCCATTACCGGCAGCAGATCGTGGAAACCACCACCACCTCCACCTCCACCACCACCCTTTCTCGCCATTTAAACTCAATTAAACAGAGCAGAGAGGTTTGAATTGTGAAATTGGGTGCAGAGGAAATGCCATTTATAAGATGAAAAGAAGAAAATACGGAGAAATTGGGATATGGGATTTAGAGAGATGCGATCGGTTCAGCATATGACAGCGCAGCGACAGAAAAGACTCTCTCTCTCTCTCTCTCTCTCTCTCTGGTTGCCCAACCGGACTGCCATTGGCAATTGCACCTCGCCTTCGTAGAACCTTTGACAAGGCTATTCTTGTCATTTTCATTCCATGCATGGATGGGCCTGTTGGTCAACCCCATCCATTTTCAATAAGGGAACGTCACCCCGGTTAAGAATGGTTGGGAGGGGGTCCCACGTTGATACTTTTTGGAGAAATCCAAAGCAAAACTACTAAGAGTTTTGCTCAAAGTGGACGATATTATATTATTGTAGAGATCTATGATTCCTAACCTCACATAAATTTCATAAGTTCACGACCTTTACAACAACTAACCATGGTTGAGTATAATCAAAGGAGAGAGAGAGGGTTTGGATTAAGATTAACATTTTGGAAGTTGCTAAGAGCGTTCCTTGAGGATTCAAGGAATGAAATCATGGATTTATTAAGTAAGAGAGAAGGAATGAATGAAGGGATGAGAAGACAAAGAAATTGAATAATAAATTTGGAGATGTTCAGATGTGTGGGAACACGTCTTATTTGAATGGATTATTGAGAAGAATGGTGTTGCCATATTGCCCGACTTTGTGTACTTCACATGCTGGAGGCTCCGCTTTTGGTGCTGTCTGTAGGCTGACACGTCTGTGTTCATTTTGGATAGGGAAAGTGCAGGTACAACAACAGGATCTGTGCAGTTCACATGTTTTCACAAGGAAAAATAAAAAAAAAGAGGTCCAAAGATGAGGAATTCAACTCGGTGGAAGCTGTTTATACATCAAAGATGTGTTTTTTTTTACTGTTGCTTTCATTCTAAGAAACCCAAAGATAATTTCTCATGTATCTGCATAGTATCTTCTTAAATTCGGGTCTAAGAAGCTGGAATAGTCTAAGCCTACCGTTAACAAATATGATTTTTTTTTTTTAGATTTTTCCTTTCAGACTCTCTCTCAAGTTTTTAAAACGTGTTTGCTTAGATATTGTCTTCTTTGACTTTTTTCTTATGGTTTTGTTTTAGAACGCGTCTATTTGGGAGAAGTTTCTACACCCTTGTAAAAAATGATATCAAAGTCAGACACGGGCAATGTTCCAGCTCACTGGGTCTCAAAGAGGGTGGATTGTGAAATCCCACAAAGAGAGAAGTGAGTGTCAGCGAGAACGCTAGGCCCCGAAAAAGGTGAATTGTGAGATCCCATATTCGTTGGAGAGGAGAACAAAACATTGTTTATAAGGGTGTGTCTTCCTAACTGACCATTTTAAATACCTTGAGTGAAAGTTCAAAAGAAAAAACTTAAAGAGAGCAATATCGATTCTCAAACTATCTTTTTCTATTCATAAGGGTCCGAAGAGAGCGATGTTTATTAAAAAAAAACATCCTCAACAAACCCAAGACTGAGTCAAGAGGGGGCAAAACTAGAGAAAGTGTTATTGTGGGCCTGAAGAATCATTTATTGGTGTTTATGGAAACATTGATTGATATTGATTTTTGAAGACGGCAGTGCCAAAGACTTGTTCTCACCGTGTTTAAGGTGCCTGCATTTTCTTCTCCTAACAGTCTCTATTACTTGCCGCTCTCACTTTTCTGCTGCTATAAATGAAATCAAGTAAGGCAACTAATTTAGTCTTCATATTTTTACATCTTCTCTGTCTAAACTAACATAATTTGGTAAGAACATAACTCTCTAAGGTTGTTCATGGAGACAGGTAAAGTGTTCAAGGAACTTCCCTTGATCTCAGAATAAAACAATACTCTCTAAAGACATGCTTAGCGAGGCTCAAGTAAGCTATAATCATTACTTACAATTTCTTGCTTAAACTCGGAAGAAGAGGTTGCAATAGAAGTAGAAGGAGTGGACCTCTTATCAAGGAAAGCCGGCTGCTTAGGATTGGGAAGAGAAGCAGGATCACTGCCAGAGCTCAGCATAAACACTGCATTTGACATGGTGGGGCGGTCCTTGGGGTCTTCTTGCACACACAGCAACCCCACAGCCACACATTTAACAGCTTCACTTGGACTGCACCTTTCACGCACCGTCGCCTCGACTATCTCCATTGCTCTGTGTTCTCTCCACAACTTCCATACCTGCGTACACCCAGTTCAAACTAAAGTAAAAGGAGTTTTGGTAAGAACCAACTTTGTTGAAGAAGAATTGTTCTCACATATCCAAGAAGGTTCAGTGCTTCGTTGGACTGGTAGAACCCTGTGTTCTTTCTCCCACTGACAATCTCCAACACAACTATACCAAAACTGAACACGTCTGATTTCACTGAGAATGATCCATCCAATGCATATTCTGGTGGCATGTACCCGCTGCAATATCCAACAAGAACAATTCACAACTTGAATAGAGATTTGAATATGAGTACAAGGATAGAGATTTACATACAAGGTTCCAACAACTCTGTTGGTGATTCCCTCTATTTGATTGCCATCAAAGATTCTTGCTAAACCAAAGTCTGAGATTTTAGGATTCATTTCTGCATCCAACAGAATATTGCTTGTTTTCATATCTCTGTGGATAATCCTCAACCTTGAATCTTCATGCAAATAAACTAGTCCTCGAGCAATGCCCATGATGATATTAAAACGCATCTTCCAGTTCATCAATAAACATTGCGTTCGATCTACCAATAGAGAAGAAAATGTCAAGATCAGAACTTTTACTTTAATTATCAAGGTAAGGTAAAGGTGAGAAACTTGCCAAATATAAAGAAGTCTAAGCTTTTGTTGGGCATATATTCATAGATCAATAGTTTTTCTACTCCTGCAACACAATAGCCTAAAAGTCGGACGAGGTTTCGATGCTGAAGTTTTGCGATGAGAATCGCCTCATTCTTGAACTCATCCATGCCTTGAGCGGAACCCTGCGACAGTCTCTTTATTGCAACTTCCAGTCCTCCTGGGAAAAGTCCCTGATATACATGAACTGTTAGTTGTGTATAAACCAAGTTAACTGTTGAGAGCTTTTATGCAAACCTTGTAAACTGTCCCAAATCCTCCTCGTCCAATTTTGTTTGCTTCAGAGAAGTTGTCTGTAGCATTGAGTATGGTTTCCAAACCCAAAATGGGTACTTCTATGGCTTTTCTATCATCTTCTCCAAACATCCCGGAACCCGTGAAGTCTCTGATACGCTTCTCACTTTCGTACAGGTGAGAAGCTTCCTGATTTCTCCAAAAGCTTCCTATTTTCTCTGTGTATAAAAGAAAAAACCGTCCATCTTAGGCGGTGTTACCGCCTGAGTAACAGCTCATGCCCACCATTAGTAGATATTGTACTCTTTGTCTTTTGGATTTTCCCTCAAAGTTTTAAAATGCGTTGTTTACTAGGGAGAGGTTTCCACATCCTTATAACCAATGCTTTGTTCCCCTCTCCAATCGATGTGGGATCTCACAAGCCACTCTCTTGGGTGCCTAACATCCTCGCTGGCACACTGCCTGGTGTTTGGCTCTGATACCATTTGTAACAATCCAAGTCCACCCTTCTGGCCTGTCCCTTAAGATTTTAAAACACGTTTGCTAGGGAGAGACTTTCACACCCTTATAAGCAATGCTTCATTCTCCTTTCCAATCGATGTGGGATCTCACAATCCACTCCCTTGGGAGCCCAGTGTCCTCACTAGCACACCGCCCAATGTCTGGCTCGATACCATTTGTAACAGTCCAAGTCCACCGCTAGCATATATTGTCCTCTTTGGACTTTCATTTTTAGCTTTCCCCTCAAGGTTTCAAAACGCGTCGGCTAGGAAGAAGTTTTCACACCCTTATAAAGAATGTTTCGTTTCCCTCTCCAACTAGCGTGGGATCTCATAATCCACACCCTTGGAAACTCAGCGTCCAAATCCACCGCTAGCATATTTGTCCTTTTTGGGCTTCTCCTCAATGTTTTAAAACGCGTCTGCTATAGACAAGTTTCTACACTTTTATAAATAATGCTTTATTTCCCTCTTCAACTGATGTGAAATCTCACAACATCACTTCCCATCAAACTTTCTAAAAAAACAAGGTTCAAATTTGTTACCTTTTTTATCTTGTACCTTCCTTCTTTTGTAGTAAATATACAGAACCAAGCAGGAAAGAACAATCAACCCAGCAATAGTCACTGGGACAATGATGCCAACTCTGATGTTTCTCTGCTTTCCACGTGGCTGATCCAAACCATTCTCTACAGGAACATTAACTGCAATATTCAGGGACAATTCCTCTCAGTTTAATAAGAAGCTTTGTTTTGAAACCGAAAGCTTGAACTCAGAGTATAATCTATTTAGTTATGTCAATACTTCAACGACTACCAATGTAGCCTCAATCACATACTAATAACAACCTGATGGCACTCCTATCTGCAGTTGACTTGAATTTATGCATTGAATTACCTGTTGATTCAAGGCATCCCATGCCAGTCCACTCTAAAGGAGAATTGCACAAGCATCTATTTGTATTTGTTCCATCTGTTGTTGATTTGCATGTTGAATTCAGCCATTTGGTGCAATCTCTTGACGAATTGCAGATTGGTTCATGTGGTTTCTCCCATTGAATATCAATTTCATTGAATTCAGAGTAACAGCCTCTGCTTACATCGAATGTTGACGAGCGATCCAGTTTCAGAAGCTTTTGAATTGCATCTATATCATTTCCTCTGCAGATAGACCCGTTTAATGCAATGGTAAAAGTTCTTAGTTGTGGGTTCATGTGGGTGACGTTGTAGTCATCTTGTGCCGTGTGAAAGAGGAGCTGACCAACGGAAGTGTTGCAGCTAAAGTTACGATATAAAGGATCACCGCAGTTCAATTCTGGTCTCAGACTCAAAGGATAAGGCACGATGTTGCTGCCACATGGTTCACAATCGAGCTCTGTCAATTCTAAAGGAAACATAGAAACAGAGCAAAGTAGATTAGAAAGATTCTTGTCGTTCATAGTTGGATAAGACTAAACATAGATGAATTGGGAGTGAAAATACCAATGTCCGAACGTTTGATACTAATGTGAACGTCGTCACCACCATCTGCATATTCCCAAATGTTTTCGAGGTCATCCTCCCAAATGATGCACACAATTTTGGCTCTGCTGTCTTCTATTTCAGCATACGCCTCACATGTACAAGATTCAAGGCACTTACTTTTGCATTCCCCAGTATTTGCTTTCACAATATTAGACGTTCTTTTCACCTTCATATTTAATTTCATAAACTCTCGAGTTTCACCCACTTCTTTGCTGCAAATTTCTGATTTTCTCTTGCACCCATGCGAGTAATCACCAGAACCCCACTCATACTTGGAGTTGGGCTCAAACCCAGGCAAGCACCTGCAAGTATGATTAGTGTCACTCCGACAGCTAGCGAAGGTCCCACAAGCTGATAGCACACTACATTTGTTTTCCGGTTCCGACCAGATGACATCCCACTTCCCACTCGCTCTATTTCTAGCAAGGAACTGTACCTTCCCACTGAAATCCATAACTGCTCTTGTGTAGTTGTAATCCAAGTCTTGATTTTGAAAACGAACGGTATAGTTGGTGGCCTTCAAATCACTGACACTAATCTTTGACAGTAAGTCCATGGCTTCAGCAATATTTCCATCAGTCTCGGTTGAGAAATTTTGCCATAGTTCCTTGCTGACCCAATACCGCGAACCACTTTTCTCGATGACGAAGCGGTCTTCTATATCCTTGAGAAACGTAAAATTCCCAGGCGAGGGGTCGTCTGAAGCTTTCCAAGAAGTCAACTTCAAGTCGTCGGTCATGTTCATGCCCGGAAGAAATGTATCGGTTGGATTTTGGAAGCTTTGCCACAGAGTTGTGCTGTTGACGCCTAATTGCTTGAGAACTAAATTCCCAGAACCCATCAGCTCCATTGTTGAATTGTGTGATTTCTCGAGGGCGGTGGACCATAAAGAAGTGCCGTTTGATGCCAATACCTCGAGATTGCCATCTTTGATAGCAAAAACTCCATTCTTGTCGGACAGTGGTTGGTCTCTGTTAGCAACCCACACAACGATCCGCGGTTTGGAATTATGAAACCATATACCAACGTATCTTGTGGCTTCTGAGGCTCCCTCTGGAGTGAAGAATCCAAGTTCAAATCTTCCTCCATCAGAGACTTGAGAGTCTTCATTCCTGTCTCTTAATATGTTGAAATTATCTGCGGAGGATGGAAGTAATAATAAGAACAAGATGCATAATTTGAAGATCATGGCCGCTACTCCTCTCATTTTCCATTACATAACAGAGCACTTAGATAGCATCTTCTCCTTCCCATCAGCTGCTTAGCTTCCATGTCTTTTCTTATTGAAAATTAAGCAGTAATACCCTTATCTTTGTCGTTCAGTGCAGACTCGCATAGCCACCGTATACTCCACTTTCGTTTAAATCTGTCGGTAGCATAAAAAATCTCCAAAGCTACAAGAAAGACGAGACTACAACCGCTACTTGCTCAATAGTACATCACCTTCCTCCTTGTCTTGACTTTCCTAGTTACCAAGTCTTTCTTCAAATCCTTGCTAGAAGGACAAAAGAAAAGATTCTTTGTAATTCGACTCAGACGAGTATAAATATTAGGTATATTGTTTATATTATATGTTGAGAATTATTGAGAAGAGTTCGTTTGAGGGGAGGATTATTAAGGGAGTCTCTATGGTGTGTCTTGTTCGAGAGGAAGAATTGTTAAGAATTATTGAGAACTATCGAGAGGATAGGAAGCCTCCCATTAAGATATGATATTTGGAGATATATTTTAATAATTAATTAGAAGCATATCTTTTAGGTTAGATTTAGATTTGATTAACCGTATGAAGATTATACTTCCGATCCCAATTCTATTTCTCATTCTTAACACCTACCGTGAAAACAAAAGGCAAAGCCACGAGAAATAGGATGACTACCGGGTCAGGTAAGCTAAAATCATCGTTTACATTTTCTTGCATAAACTCCAAAGAGGTTGTTGTAGAAGAAGTAGAAGGAGTTGAACTCTTATCAAGGAAAGCTGGCTGTTTAGGAATTGGAAGAGAAGCAGGATCACTGCCGGAGCTGAGCATAAAGGCCACATTTGACATGGTGGGGCGATCGCTGGGGTCTTCTTGTACACACAGCAATCCCACAGCCACACATTTAACAACTTCACTTGGATTGTAGCTTTCTCGCATGGCTACCTCTGCTATTTCCGTTGCTCTCTTTCCACTCCACAACTTCCATACCTGCGTACACCACCACCCAACAAACATCCAGTTCAAACTAAAGTAAAAGGAGTTTTGGATAGAAGCAACTTTATTGAAGAAGACTTATTCTGACATATCCAAGAAGATTCAGTGCTTCTACCGACTGGTAGAACCCTGTGTTCCTTATCCCACTAACAATCTCCAGCACAACTATACCAAAACTGAACACGTCTGAGAATGATCCATCCATCGCATATTCTGGGTACATGTAGCCGCTGCAATATACAACAACTGAAACATCAATTTGAATGTGACTACAAGGATAGATATCAATTGAACTAAGTTCCAACAACTCTCTTGGCAAACAGAGATGATATTAAACCGCATCTCCCAATTCACCAGCAAACATAGGGTTCGATCTACCAAAGAGAAGGAGTTTGGAAGCTTAGCTTCAAGTGTAATCATCAAGGTAATTAGGCAGAGGTGAGAGACGTGCCAAATATAAAAAAATCTAAGCTTTTGTTGGGCATATATTCATAGACCAAAATTTTTTCATCTCCTGCAACACAATTGCCCAAAAGTCTAACGAGGTTTCGATGCTGAAGTTTTGCGATGAGAATCGCTTCATTGTTAAACTCATATAAGCCTTGAGCGGAACCTTGGGACAGTCTTTTTATTGCAATTTCCAGAAACTGTTAGTTGTTTATAAACCAAGTTAATTGCTGGAAAACTGTTATGCAAACCTTGTAAACTGTCCCAAATCCTCCTCGTCCAATTTTGTTTGCTTCAGAGAAGTTGTCTGTAGCATTGAGTATGGTTTCCAAATCGAAAACGGGTACTTCTATGGCTTTTCTATCATCTTCTCCAAACATCCCGGAACCCATGAAGTCTCTGATACGCACCTCTCACTTTCGTACAAGTGGGTCATTACCAGATGTCCCCCAAGACTTGTTGTTTGCTCCTCTAGTATTAAGAAAAATAACCAGTCGGTGGATGACCCAGTACATCACATTACATCAAAACTAAGAAAGAAGTGCAAATTTATGTTACCTTGTGTTTTCTACCTTCCCTCTTCTATTGTAAATATACAACACTAAGTAAGAAATGACAATCAACCCAGCAATGGTCACTGGGACGACGATACCAACTCGTATATTTCTCTTCTTTGGATCTGGCTTGTTCAAACCATTCTCTACTAGTACATTGACTGCAATGATTATGAACAAAGAGTCTTAGTTTAATGATAAAGTTAAAAAAAAAAAACTTTGTAGGTTTTAGATTTTTACCTGGAAGACCACGGCAGTCGGTACCAGTCCAGTTAAAAGAAGAATTGCACAAGCACCTGTTTTTTCCGTCTGTTGATGAGTTGCATAATGAATTCTGCCAATTGGTGCAATCCTTTTGTGAATTGCAGATTGGCTCTAATGCCAATTGATGCACCCATGCGAGTAATCACCAGAACCCCACTCATCCTTGGACGTGGGCTCAAACCCAGGCAAGCACCTGCAAGTATGTTTATTGTCACTCCGACAGCTAGCGAAGGTCCCACAAGCTGATACCACTCTACATTTGTTTTTCGGCTCCGACCAGATGACATCCCACTTCCCACTCACTCTGTTTCTAGCAAGGTACTGTACCTTCCCACTGAAATCCATAACTGCTCTTGTGTAGTTGTAATCCAAGTCTTGATTTTGCAAACGAACGGTGTAGTTGGTGGCCTTCAAATCACTGACACTAATCTTTGACAATAAGTTCATGGCTTCAGCAATATTTCCATCAGTCTCGGTTGAGAAATTTTGCCATAGTTCCTTGTTGACCCAATACTGCGAACCATGTTTCTCGATTATGAACTGGCCACCCGTATCCTTGAGAAACCTGAAACTCCCAGGCGAGGGGTCGTCTGAAGCTTTCCAAGAAGTCAACTTCAAGTCGTCGGCCACCCCACATTTACCGCATTCATGCATCATTAAATTGATTGACAAGCATGTCGTCGACGGACGACTAGCCAAGTCAATCTCTGCATTCCAGCTGATAATGCTTGAAAGTGTCCTGGACGTTGCTGCTGTAATTGATGTCTCAAGTTCATTAAGCTTTTTTAATTTGATTTCTACTTTGGACCAAAGAGTTAAGCAGATTGTGCTTCCCAAATAGATGCAATCATTGTCTAGAAATTTTTGCGTCCAAGATGGCGCTCTGGGTACTACATCGTCTTAGTACATAAATAACCAACCACTATGTTTGAGGTTTTCTTTCTCTCAGGACCAAAATCAAGTAGTCTCATCCATTCTTTTCTGCTTTAATGTAAGTTAAAGACATCCTAGGGATACGTTTCACGGTTATGCTTTTTTAAGGCGTGTTGTCCATGGCCATATGTTCATGACATGCCAAAATCCTTAGCTTGTATCACTTTATTACTTTCCTTTACTACTTTCATGATGTATAGTTTCTTTATTGTATTTTCTACGTTTATGACCGTTCGGCAAAATCATGTCTACGCCTAGTAGACATGAAATACTCCAGAATCTACTATAAAGGAATGCGACCAGTCGTCAACTCCTCCCACCTAAATTTTGTATGACCGTTCGGCGAAATCACGTTTTGAGTTACTAGACTTGAATCGCCTCAAAATGCACAATAGGGGGATGCGACTGGTTGTCGAATTCTCCCTACCTAAAAAATTATATGTTATTTAAGCCCTTGTGTTGCATTTTGTTTGTAGTCATACAACATTGTTTTCATCTCTCTCTTAATCTTGCTTTCAAAATCTCTCTACCTCGTTTTTCAAAACGGGGCAAAGGCTTGAGCATACATTGCTCGGTCGTAGTCGACACAATTCTTAGTTGGCTTGACTCACTCTGTGCTAAGATTGAGTGTCATACAATCGGATGAATTTAAACATCTATCGTTGTGAAATGAATTTAACAATTTAAGACCTGCTTAGTTATCCTCACCCCCATAGTCCACGTCAAACTCATTAATTCTGAGATTATCACCATAATCCTGGAAAGCATTGAAATAAAGATACAATCAACTTCAACTATACAAAATTACCTCTACTTGCAGTCCCTACATTGTGAAATCAGCTCAACTATGGGTGAGATCTTATTGTGGTTGGAGAGAGAAACGAAATATTCCTTATAAGAGCGTAAAAATCTCTCCTAACAAACGTATTTTAAAACCTTGAGGAGAAGCCCTTGAAGAAAAAACCTAAAGAGGATAATATCTGTTAGCAGTGGTTGGAAAGGGGAACAAAGCATTCGTGATATAAGGGTGTGGAAACCTTTCTCTGATAGACGAGTTTTAAAACCTTGAGAGGAAGCCTTTGAAGGAAAAATCCAAAAAAGACAATATCAGCTAACGGCGGTTGGAGAGGGAAACGAAGCATCCTTGCCACGTCTTTTCTAAAAGCAAAAAAAATAAAGTTATGAGAATTTATGATCAAAGTGTCAATATTGCGTGGAGGTTCGTGATTGAGTAAAGATTAAAAGAAAATTACCAGGGCCTCGAGAATCATCGCCGATGAAAATCTAGAGGGCAGGAGCAGAAGCTTCGAGATAAAAACGAAGGATGAAATTGATGAACATTATCAGAGACGTTAAAGAGAGGTGTTCAAGCATCTAGAGGATATGAACATGTTGGTTTTGCTCCTTACCTATCGTCTCTTCTTCCTCCACACCCATGGCTTCTCTTGGCTCCAAGCCACTGCCTTACTCTGCGAGTCCTGGTTCACTTTCACCTGGCTCCTCCTCGTCGTCACCCGTTGGAATTTCTTCGACTACTAGACCTACCTGACCGCCTCCTCAAAAGGTAAATCTATTGAGAATTGTTGGAGAGGAGTCCTGCATATTGAAGGATGAAAATCTCACGTCCGCTAATTTAGTGAATGATCATAAATTTAATATTGTATTGTATCCATTAGTATGAGGCCTTTCAGGGAATTCCAAAGGAAACTCATGAGAGCTTATGCTCAAAGTGAACAATATCATGCTATTATGGAGAGTCGTGTTCGTCTAGCATGGTATCAAAATCATGCCCTAAACTTAGTTGTGCCAATAGATTAGCAAATCATCAAATGTCGAACAAAGGACTCCAAAAGAAAAGGCACTAAACAATGACTAAGACTCCAAAGGAGTCGAGCCTCGATTAAAAGGAGGAGTACTTTGTTCGAGGGGAGGTGTTAATGATGAAAGTCCCACATCGGCTAATTTAGAGAATGATCATGGATCTATAATCAAAGAATACTCTCTCCATTGGTATGAAGCTTTTTGGGAAGCCCGAAGCAAACCCATGAGAGCTTATGCTCAAAGTGGACAATATCATACAATTGTGGAGAGTCGTGGTCTAACATTGCATTCACTAATTTAGAGAATAATTTAAATCCAATTTAGTTTGCTGTTGTCCAAAGTTTTTGAACTCTCTACAAAATTACAATATTGCCAACATAAACTTTAAAGTCTCAGGTTAACGAAGATAGTATTTCTTGATTATAAACTCATGATCATTCCTTAAATTAGTCGATGTGAGACTTTCATCCAGTACCTCTCCTCGAACAAAGCAGGTCTCCCCTTAATCGAAGCTCGGACTCTTTTTTCTTTTTGGAGTTTTAGTCATTTTTTACTATATGTTCGAGGCTCACAATACTAAATTTAAGATATGACTCTGATACCAAGTTAAATGAACACGAATTTCTACAATTTTTAAAACACTTTCTAAGTGCAAATGAACAGAAAAGACAGCCCTTTTGGAAGACGATGGAGAGTTTCCATTAAACACGAAACAGAGGTCCGATTGTGTTCCGACAGCCACTCCTCAGAGTGCCCCTCACCTCTGTTTCTGCAAATTCTGTAGGTTTCTTCCTCAGCCAGCGATCCTCCATGTGCATCCAAGCAAAAAAGTATACCCAAATTGATGTGATTAAAATGCCAATCACTCTCCCCTGCATCACTGTCCCTCCTGAACTCACTAATAGCAAACCAACGCCGGAATTAAATGCATAGCAACTCCCCTGCCTCACACCGATGGTTGCACTCCCATTGGCTTTCTTTTCCGAAATTCTGGGTTTAGATATTGAAATTGGAAAAGACTGAGATGACCCAGATGGCTCCACTCCCACTAGTTGGTTGTCTCTGTTTTTTTGGTAAATTCCGCCTACCGGAGAACTTCCAGAATCCAGGGATGAACTTCGTTTCCGGCGGTCAGATTTCTGTTGGTGGTTGCTTCTTCTCTCACGAACTTTTTTGATCTAAAACAGAGGAACAAAAAAGACCCACGTGCTAAAAAACGAACAAAGTTATAAACAACTAAACTACACCAAATCACTACTGACCAGAATGGTACCAAACACGATGGCTCTGGCCATCCGAGAAAGATTTCGCTTTGGTGGGCGAGAAATGGCGGAGCAGTCTCGGCCGGAATTTCTGGAGCATCGACAACTGGGGCAGGACGGGTCGATTCTAGAAATTCTTGTTTCGTCATCTTCAAGGTCAAGATAGGCCGCCAAAGTGGTGGTGGGTTTTGTCTCGAGGACGGTTCCCATGTCAATGGCAGGTCGGAAACAGAGCAACCAAGGCTGTATAAAGAGACGAAAGCGTTGATTTGTATGACCATCATGGTTTTCGGCATAATCAATGAAACCAAAAGAAGCAACACTAAAAATGTCAGGATGTTTTTACCGAAGAAGCCGGCAGCTTGATAGAAACTAGGCGGAATTTGTATCAAGCTGGCGGCTTGATACTCAACATTCTAAAACTGCCCCGAGTTTGTTAAGAATGAACACGACTCTCCACAATTATATGATATTGTCCATTTTCAGCATAAGCTCTTAAGGATTTACTTTCGGCTTTTCCAAAAGGCGTCAAACCAATGGAGATAGTATTCCTTGATTATAAACTCAGGATCATTCCCTAAGTTAGTTGTGGGACTTTCATCCAACACCTCCCCTCGAACAAAGTACGTCTCCCCTTAATTGAGGCTCGACTCTTTTTTCTTTTGAAATTTTAGTCATTTTTTACTATGCCTTTGAGGAGCCTCAACTCCTTTTTCTTTTGGAGTTCTTTATACGACATTTGAGGATTCTATTGACATGACTAAGTTTAAGGCATAATTCTGATACCAAGTTAGATGAATACGAGTCTCTATAATAGTATGATATTGTCCACCCTGATCATAAACTCTTATGGCTTTGCTTTAAGCTTCCCAAAAATACTCAAACCAATGGAGATAATATTCCTTGATTATAAACCAATGATCATTCCCTAAGTTAGCTAATGTGAGACTTTCATCTAACAAAGACCTCTATCGATCGATCGATCTATCTATATATATATTCAATTAAATGATAAAAAAAATTGACTACATTATGAAAAATATTATATTCATTAATGATTTTGAAAAACCAAAATTACAACGATGAGAGCTTATACTCAAAGTGATAATATCATATCATTGCGTAGTTTATTTGTCCTATCAAATAGTATCAGAGTCATGCATTTATCTTAATTTAGTCATATCAACCATATCAATAGAATCTTCAAGTGCCAAACAAAAAATTTGTAAGTTTCGAATGCATTAAGATCCATGGAAAAATTCTCTTAGACTAGCAAGGTGCTCGAGAGAAGAAGAGTTAGAATAGTATTAAATAGATAGATAACTGTTAAAGACAGACTTTAGTCGTACATTAAGAGTATAGATAATATTATACAATTATTGAAATTTGTTATCTTATCGAACAAACATAATCACCATGTGAATTGGTAGACTTGACTCGAAGTGTGTACGTGGAAAAATGTGTCCAATGTTCCATCAACATCTTTCGAATGGAACACAACACCATAAATGCATTCATTTATAATCAAATATTCAAATTACCATATGCATATGAATGGTTTAAATTAATACATAAATATTTATTTTTTTAATAAGCTTTAATTAGATCAATAATTCTTATTGAGGGGATATTTCTAGTCCATTGTTAATAATTTGGATATTTTTATTAGTAAATATATACACTTTATTTTAATATTTGTTGAAATAAGACAAATTCTCAAACGTGTGGTGTGATGTGTCATGAAATTTCTGCAATGTGGGTCCCACAATTAAATATATGACATTTTTCCACGTGGCTTTTATTAAAATGCTTCAAAATATAAATTCACCAGAATTTATTAATTATTCCGTTGAAAATATGTGAATTCGCCATATAAAAAGATTTTACTTTTCACATGTCACGAAGATTTTTTAATAAAGAAAAAACAAAAATTTTTAATGTGGGATTGAAAATTTTTGACATTAAAATGTGGCGAGTTGACTGATTAAAGGTCACGTGTAATATATTTATTGGTTGTTTAAATACTTATGATAAAAAATCATTTTTTAATTATTTAAAATATTTTATCATTTTAAATACAAACTTTCGTACTACCAAAATTTATTTCGAGTGATTAAAATTATATCTAGAAATATCCCGTCCCTACCACCTTTTTCAAAAAAAAAATTTAAAAAATTTAAAAACATTCTATTGGTATTTTTTAATATATTTTTATTTAAAAATATAAAAACATTCTAATAAATTTAATAATATTTAAAATTTAATTTAATGATCCATGAATATAAATTCAAAAAATTCAAATTTTATATATTTATTTAAACCGTCCTAATATAATCTAGAGAAAATAGGAAAAGACAATATAATCTCTGACCCATTTAGTTAATAAAGAGAAATTTGTATCTCATCTTCCCTCGATTTTCCATTTAAACCAAGTTTCTCCACCTTGGTGAATGTCCCACAGAACCCGAGCACTAAATACACATCTCTAACCATTCTAAACATTAGAACGCCCTTATATTTGCATCACAACTCCTCAACTATTTCATGTTCATTATTCTATCTCTATCGGCATGGAAGAAGAGGGTGATGAGAGAGAGAGAGAAAATGGTGAAAATGGAAGAAAAAAGGGTAAATGGAGTAAGGAGGAAGATGAGAAACTTAGAGCTTATGTTACCAAATATGGCTCTTGGAATTGGCGCTTAATTCCCAAGTTTGCAGGTAATTCATTCATTCTGAACTAATTATTTCATGTTTGGTCACTTAGTTTTGCTAATAAACATGAACATGGAACCATTTAGGTCTATCCCGATGTGGAAAAAGTTGTAGATTGCGTTGGATGAACTACTTGAGACCTGATATCAAAAGAGGGAACTTCCAGAAGGAAGAGGATCAAACCATCCTTCGATTGCAAGCAACTCTCGGCAATAGGTATCTTTGTTGAGGATTGTGTAAGGAATAATAATATGATATTGTCTATTTTGAGCCTACATCTCTATTGGTACGAGGCCTTTTGTACTTGTTGGGAGTAAGTCTCACATTGGCTAATGTAGGGAATGATCATGAGTTTATAACTAAATGAATACATTTTCATTGGTATAAGGTCTTGGGAAGCCCAAAGCAAAGTCATAAAGTGAATAATATCGTACTATTGTCGAAAACCCTACTCTTACATATGCATAATGAATTTGGGCAGGTGGTCTGCCATTGCTACTTATTTACCAGGAAGAACAGATAATGAAATAAAGAATCATTGGCACACGAACTTAAAGAAACTTTTGGATCAGAACCCGTCAAACACGGAGGTTGAAGATGCAGCAGCTAGTTCATGCTCGGAACTAAGAATCCGAGAAGAAGAAGAAGAATTGGATGAAACCCTTATTGTTTTGAATTCAGAAATGGCAACCCCAGAATTAGCAGCCAAGCATGAAGGCATGAACTTTGGGGAAACTGAGACATGGGTTGTTGGTTTGAATGCTGAACACTCTATGGAAGTCGGCGGCAACTTGTGGACCGATCCTTTTGTTTTTGAAGACCCTTTAAGTTTGGATAATAACCCAACTCATGTACCAATGGATCTCTTTGAACATTATGAAATGTTTCCTCCCAGTAATTGAACACAAATAATAAACGAGGTCATTGGCTTAAATGTTAGTTGAAAGAATTCAAAGTAATGAAATGTCGTGATATGGACCTAATAGCTACGATGTAAACACAAATACAACTATCCTATCTTATATTCTATGACTTTCATTATCCTATCTTCGATTCTATGACCTTCGTAACGACGTTGTCATTCATACAGAGTGTCTTATTTTTAACTAAAAGAAATAAGAATAGCACGTGACTTGAGTTTTTTTTAAGAAATAATCAGCAAGTAAGCTCATAATTGTGGTCAGAAAATGCACCCACGTGTAATCATGTTTAGATCTATTCTTTTCTAATACATCATGACATGCCTTGATCTCTACTTCAAGTCGATTATATCCAACTTTGAGCAAAATTTAACAATTGGATTGAAAGATATAGTAGATTTTCTCGAGTAGAAATGAATTCGGGCTGAAAATTAGGTATAGTGGCAATTTTGTAATTTTGTGAACCTCAGTGGCTTTTTGATAATTTTTCCATTTTTTTAATATTTTATTATGAAAAAATCCCAAATTTTTATACACACTCCTTTCCTTACTTTGTCACTTTTCCCTTCTGGACCCTTGAGATTATTTCTTCCAAATTAATTAAAAAATCAATAAGTTTGCTAAAAAATTAGTAAAATGACCATTATACCCTTTTTCATTCCCAATTCTTTTACAACTTCGTTTAATTCCTTTTAAAATCTTACTAGGGCACCTTAAACTTACTCGTTAGCATTTAAAAAGTTTTTGAACTTCCGTGGTGTTAGCTCGTAAGTGTTCCATTTGGTAAGCCCAACTCTTTGTGTTTGTACAAACACGTTGATTACAAAGTTGAAATCTACAACAATCAATATCAACAGTAACCTATATGATATCACTATCTATCAAACCTTCTTGAGTCATTTTCATTTGAAATAATTCACCCGTATCGTCAGTAGCCTATTAATCTCTTTTCATGAAACTATATTTTCACCATCACAGTAGAAACATTGCTAAATCTAAATATATTATCAATTATCAATGCATCAAATAACATGCACATTAAATTATCTTATACAAGGACATAAAAACATTACGATACTACATCTTTTCTTTGGGCTTTAGAGCTCCCGAGTATCATGAAAGTATCATTGCACTCTTGTGTTGATGCTAAATCCATGAATGGAAAGAAATATGACTTTGTTGATGAAAAATTAATATCATGATATTGACTCGTTCAATAATAGAATAGAGAAAATACGTGTATGACATAGGAAGGTAGAGTAGAACGTTAGAGGTAGGAATTGATATCACATTATTGCAGATTTTAAGAATGTGTGGTCTAGGGTTTTTAGCTCCCATTTTCTAAGTTAGAACCTTAGAAATTTGTGGGGGACGATGATGTTATGAAATCCTGACAGGGCACAATCAGTTTGGTTTGTATAACAAAAAACCACGACCAATCAATTAATTATAGGACCCGCATCTGAACTGTGTTGAAACAAACCAAGATTCATCATTCACACAATGAGCCCTATGAGCCCTATGAGCCCTATGTTCGTCAAGCCCATTAAATTCGGGCCGCGATCGTTCTTGAAAGTAGATTTAGGTATGAAAATTTCTGTGGATATTATGATTTAAGTGGTCCTATTGTGTGTTCCATGCTAGGAAGCAATACTCCTTCTTTCATTACAAATTCAAGAATATGACCGATACGATTGATTGGTCTATGTGTCTCTCTTATTAGTATCCCATGTTCATTGGATACAATTCGATCCTTCTATGGCCAAATCTCAATTTGTGGAAAGCCTTCGATGACTTCTTGATGAAAATATCAATTTTTATTTGGGTAGAGATAGTTTCTCTTTAGTGAGGTCTTACATCGATTGGAGAGAGGAACGAAATATTTCTTATAAATGTGTTAAAATCTCTTTCTAGGAGACGCTTTTTAAAACCGTGAGGCTGACAACGATACGTAACGGGTCAAAGTGGTCAATATCTATTAGCGGTGGGCTTGAGCTGTTACAAATGGTATCAGAGCTAGACATTGGTTGGAGTAGAGCTAGACCTTCTCCATAGTTAAGCGCGTTTAAAAACCATAAGGTTGACGATAATAAGTAACGAGCCAAAATGGACAACATCTACTAGTGGTGGGCCTGGACTGTTACAAATGGTATCAGAGCTAGACACCGAGCAGTGTGCCAACGAGGACGCTGGCCCCCAAGCAAGTGGATTGTGAGATCTCATATCAACTAGAGAGTGTTGAAACCTCTTCCTAATAGACGCATTTTAAAACCGTGAGGCTGAAGGCCACACGTACGGGTTAAAGCAAACAATATCTACTAACAATGGGCTTAGGTTGTTACATCTTTATTCTTCGTGATATTGACCACATTTCTAAACACTACTATAAGTCAAGAGGCAGATCTTCTCCCACTCCACCCATTTAGAGACTATTAATCCAATAGTGAGCGTATGCCTGACATTTGTAAAGTAAACGAAAATGGTTTTAAGAATTTAGTCAACAATAATTCAAGCTTAAGCTTGTTCAATCAAAAACAAATTTGGGAAAATTTAGGTACACTATGAACATAAAACTAAAATCAACGATCGTTGTTGTGGTTGAAGTTGGGAGGAAAATAATTGTCAATCTCATGGGTCCTCAAATCTTGGACGGATCTTTTTTTTGTAAAGCTTTTTAAATTGTTAAATCAACTCTTTTAAACAACAAAAATTCATGATATTGTCCATTTTAAGCATAAAATCTCGGGAATTCAAATATACCTCAGATTGAATAAATAAAGAATAAATTATATTTTCAAAAGAATTTGATACTATCGAAGGTGTTAAATGAACACGACTCTACACAATGTTATAATATTGTCCACTTTTAGCATAAGGTATCATGGGTTTGCTTTAAGTTTTCCAAAAGGTCTCGTACCAATGAAAATGGTATTTCTTGATTATAAACCCATGATCATTTCGTAAATTAGTCGAGGTGGGACTTTCATTTGAGAATAATTTGAATTTCGAATGAAAGCGATCGAAAACGTGGAACACATACAGAAAGTGACAAGGTAAGGATGAGGCCTACAATCATAGATGACTGTAGTTTTGTGATAATCCAACGCTCTTGACCTCTCGTTTGTTGCGTGTTTTTCGTTTTACGAAAGGTTTTCAGCCATTTTTTTGGTTTGTTTTCACACTCATATTTCTTCTATCTTAGCACAAACATTGAAATCGCAGGAATGACGACATGGGTCTTGTAAGCTTCTTGGCTCAGCTCATCCCCACTCCACGCGGATTGTGTCTGCTGTCGGATCCTTGTGAAGTTGTTGATTTAAATTCAGTCCCCTATAGCACCACTCCAAGCTCGCTCACCCACTCTCTTGGTGTCTCTGTTGGTGAAGAAAATGGTGCGAGCTCCTGTTGTTGATAAGGATGGAGTGAGGAGAGGTGCGTGGAGCTTTGAAGAAGATGAAAAGCTTAGAGCTTATGTTCAGAGATATGGCCCTTCCAAATGGCGGGAGCTTCCCACGCTTGCAGGTACTCTTATCCATCTTTAGCTACTTATAAACATGGGTTTTTGAAAAGGATTCTGATTTGGGTTTTGGTATTTGTAGGGCTGACCCGATGTGGAAAGAGTTGTAGATTGCGATGGTTGAATTATCTTCGTCCGGGTATTAAGCGAGGGAATTACACAGATGAAGAGAATGACTTAATCTGCAATCTCCATAAGAAACATGGCAATAGGTATCGAGATTAATTGGGTCTAGTGGGTGCTTCTAAAATGATACGATATTGTCCACTTTGAGTATAAGTAGTCTTATGGAATTTCTTTTGGTGTCTCGTACTGATGGATGAAGATAGTGTTCCTTACTTATAAACCCATAATCAACCCTTTAATTGAGTCTCGACTCATGTTTTAGAGCCTTCGAATAAAGTATATCATTTGTTAGACACTTGAGTCACTTTTGACTATACTCATCTCTCGATGATCCTCCCCTTGAACAAAGTACATCATAGAGTTTCTTCTGAAGCCCTCGAACAACCTCCCCTTAATCAAAGCTCACTCCTTTTCTAGAATACTTAGAATAAAGTACACCCTTTGTTTACACTAGAGTCACATTTTGATTAGTTGATGTGAGACTCCTCTCTCAACAATCCTCCCTAGAACAAAGTACATCATAGAGCTTCCTCCGAGGCCTACAGAGCACTCGAACAACCTCTCTTTAATCGAGGCTCTACTCCTCTATAACTCTCGAACAAAGTACACTCTTTGTTCGACACTTGAATCACTTTTGACTACACCTTTGAGACTCACAACTTCTTTGTTCGACACTCAAGGATTCTATAGTATGATATTGTCTACTTTGAGTGTAAGCTCTCATGGCTCTCATATCAATAGAGATAGTGTACCTTACTTATAAACACATGACCAACCTCTTAATTAGCTAACGTGGGACCCCTCTCCTAACACAAACTATTATATTAATATGGAAAATTAATTGTTTATATTCTTAATGTATAGATGGTCGACCATCGATGCAAAACTACCGGGAAGAACAGACAACGAAATAAAGAACCATTGGAACGCACACCTAAAGAAGCAACAATCATCCACTCAACCAAAACCAAAGCAATTAACATCCCAAGTGATTGAAGCAAAAAGAGAAGACTTTACGGGCTATTCCTCCACCACATTTGGGATTCTAGAGAGCTCATCTTTGTCCCAACAAACATCTTCATGCGATGACAATTTCGCCACCCAAAATTGGGGAGTGGAAGATCATGATCGAAGTGGGTACTACGAAGATTTCTGGACTGAACCGTGCGTGAGTGATGTTCTTGATGGGTGCTTAGAATTCTCAGCAGACTATGGAATTGGTATCTTTTCGCCACAACATGATGCGAGCTACGATGATAATTACATAGATTTGTTCTGCTCCTTACTGTAAGTGAATGGCGCCCATTTGGGTGTTTCTTAGATTGTTCTTCCTACTCTAGTGGCGTTATGATGATGCATTTGGGGTTTGTAAATTTTTTGTGCCCCATATCGTCACAAGTTTATGAACAGCTTTGATCTAATTGTTGGAGTTCGACGAACACAATTTTCCACAATGGTATGATATTGTCAGCATGAGCTCTCGTGACTTTAGGTTGAACTTCCCCAAAATGCCTCTGAAAAAAGTATTGTTTGATTATAAACCCTTAACAATAATGTGAGACTTTTATCTATCTACTATTGAAACGGTTGTACAATAATTTAATATCCGACCCATAATCAAACCCTTTTGAGGCCGGGCATTGGGCTGAAACAAACAGCCGCCAAATGTATAGTTTAAAGTTCTATACTCATCATTGGTATTAACAAAAAAGTCACCCAAAAAGTTGATTTGAATTAAGTTTCAACATAGCCCCACTTCAAATAACTTTCATAGTTTTGTAATGAAAAAAAAAAAAAGAAAAAAAAACTATTTACTAGATTGTTTTTTTCTCTAATTATTTATTTATAGGTGGTTTGATTTGTTTGATTAAATTTTTGTTTGTAGCAGTATCACTGTAAGCCTCATAATTTTAGCAATTCATTCGACCTATTGTCTAGTATCATCGTTGACACACTATTCTGTGTCTAAATCTTAGATTCCATAATCCACTCATTTAGAGACTTAACGTACTCACTAGCCCATCACCTCATATGTATCTCACATTCTATGGAGACCACAATTCATCTTTTGGGGCCACTGTTTAAAAATAAAAATGGTTGTTTGTGTGAGATCTCACCTCGGTTGGATAGGGAACTGTTAAGGATATTTAGTAATAAATTATTGTTTATCATATATATTATATTTGATATTTTATTATAAGGCAAATATTAGATATTTGCCTTATTATCATAGGTATCTTTCCATTTATTGTTATTTCTATTTATTACTATTTCCATATCGTTGTAATTTATTTGATTATAAATAAGATAACTTTCACACCATTTAGGTGTGGTGGATTAATCAAACATTCACATGGTATCAGAGCCCTCTCGGTTTAACAACCCCGATCCTTTCTTTTGAATGGCTTTTGAATCCTCTAATCTTCTTTTCCACCACCCCTGCTGGTTTTGACGCCGCAGGGGCAGTCTTCATGGTTGCCGTAGTCGGAGCCGATTGATTACTCTTCGGCTCCACCCTATTGACATCTAAATCACCTTTCGTCATACTCNTCCCTCTGCAATTTTTGATGGCCAAGAACCGGGTTGTTAGCATCTTCATGAAAAGTGTTTCTCAACCTCTTTGAATTTTTCAGATTCAAGCTTCACGTTCGTTTAAATCCGACGCTTAGCTTGCGGTGGGGTGTTAAGGATATTTAGTAATAAATTATTGTTTACCATATATATTATATTTGATATTTTATTATAAGGCAAATATTAGATATTTGCCTTATTATCATAGGTATCTTTCCATTTATTGTTATTTCTATTTATTACTATTTCCATATCGTTGTAATTTATTTGATTATAAATAAGATAACTTTCACACCATTTAGGTGTGGTGGATTAATCAAACATTCACATGGTATCAGAGCCCTCTCGGTTTAACAACCCCGATCCTTTCTTTTCAATGGCTTTTGAATCCTCTAATCTTCTTCTCCACCACCCCTGCTGGTTTTGACGCCGCAGGGGCAGTCTTCATGGTTGCCGTAGTCGGAGCCGATTGATTACTCTTCGGCTCCACCCTATTGACATCTAAATCACCTTTCGTCATACTCTGTACATACAACCTCACCTTTTCCAACCCAATCGGTTTTCTCCTTGGCCAATATAGTCTCTCTCATTTTCTTCCCAATCAACCTTCATCCTTCACATAAACCCTAACCTAAACCTATAACCTTTTGCAGAGATTTACCTTTGGAATCTGGGTGCCGCACTGGCCTATTCGCCAACCAAGTTGCCGCCGCCCTTCCTGCCAAAATTGGCTTCTTCGCCCGGTGAGGCGACTCTTCCGACTGCCCTTCTCGCCAAAATTGGCTCCTTCGCCCAATGTGGCGACTCTTCCGGCTTCAACATTGTCTTTGTCCCTTGCTCTAGGTTTCCCCTTCTACTTCTTGGGGTTAGAAATATTCTCATCAGAGCCAAGGCAGCATCGTCGCTAAGCGACAATCCCTCTTCATGGGTTAGACATATTCTCGCCAAAACCAAGGCAGCATCGCCGCTGAGCGGCGATCCCTCTGCAATTTTTGATGGCCAAGAACCGGGTTGTTAGCATCTTCATGAAAAGTGTTTCTTAACCTCTTTGAATTTTTCAGATTCAAGCTTCACGTTCGTTTAAATCCGACGCTTAGCTTGCGGTGGGGTGTTAAGGATATTTAGTAATAAATTATTGTTTACCATATATATTATATTTGATATTTTATTATAAGGCAAATATTAGATATTTGCCTTATTATCATAGGTATCTTTCCATTTATTGTTATTTCTATTTATTACTATTTCCATATCGTTGTAATTTATTTGATTATAAATAAGATAACTTTCACACCATTTAGGTGTGGTGGATTAATCAAACATTCACAGGAACAAAACTACAATCGTGTTGAAACATCTTCTTAAAAGCTTGTCCCAAGAGTGTGAATTGTGAGATCTGTGTGTAAATCTCTCCTACATTTTAAAATCGAGTCAAATACTGGATAGTGTACGAGCAAGAACTCGAGTGAGAATAGGATAATGAATATATAGGCAGGAAGGAAAGGAGGGAGCATGGGGTTGTTTATAGATATGTAGGGTTCCTTTTTTGTGCGAACTGGTGCCAACATTCTGGGTTTCGGCTATTAAAGAGAGAACAGAAGCTTGGGTGCATATAGTTAGGTATAGACCATCTGCACAGCCCCTCCATGCATTTATGAAACATTTGGATGCAGCATCACCCTTGATATCAATCCAAACCAAACCCCTTTTATGGCCGTTCATCTCTCTCTTTCTCTCTCTCGGTTTGCATGTGACTTTGCTCAGAAACTACGACGCATCAATGGAACAGGAGCGGTTAGATACGGGACTCTCCACAATGGTATGATATTCTTCACTTTGAGCACAAGCTCTCATGATTTTGCCTCGTACCAATGAAGATGTATTCCTTACTTATAAACTCGTGATCATTTCCTAAATTAGCCAATGTAGGACTTCCTCTTAACCATACTCAACAATTCTCTCCTCGAACAAAGTACCTTATAGAGCCTCTCTCTGAGATCTATGGAGCCCTCAAACAGCCTTCCCTAAACTGAGACTCGACTCCTTCTCTGGAGTTCTCGAAAAAATGAATATATTCCTTACTTATAAACTCATTATCATTTTCTATGGAAACCTTTCCCTTGAGGAAAAGTCCGGATGGAAAAATCAAAAGAAGAAAATATCTACTAATAGAGGGTTTGAATCATTACAACGACTCTACGCTATAAACACAGAGACCCATTATCTACTCATTCATATTACGAGAGCGTTCTTACCTTTTTTGTGTTACACAAAATCGAAGCAACAATCCAAACTCTCCAACTTTTTAAGTGGTCTCACTACTATCAACTCTGTCTCTTCAAACTACATTATTGTTTTCCCCCTTTTGTTAAGTAATTATGTCTACTCTATGAGTGTCTCATGCACAAAAATGGATTCTTTTCACATGCCTACTTATTATCCCTACCAATCCTATGCCATTATTGTCTTACCTCAAGATACTCATATTAATGACTAAGCTTCATCTTCTTCTTTGAACCATATGTTATTTATGCGTGTGATCATGAACTTAATAATAGTTTAGGCATGTTTAATATCATAAACTCGTTGTTGTGACGTGAAGTTCACTCTAAAGAAGCCAAGGGTAAGTGGATGAATTTTGAAAGACAAAAGAAAGCCACTCATTTGGAGGAGGACCCAACTAAGTTTAAAGTAAAACACGACACATTATAGGACTTGGAACCTAAATCTAAGCTAAAGTCGTCTCCTTTTTTGAATATCAAAAGTTTAGGGTTTAGGGTTTTGAATATCCATGTAATAATAGCATTGGTATCAAGTTTTAATTTGAATGTTATCTCTCTCTCTTTCCTTCTTTTATCGCCCCTCTCAACTGTCCCACGTAATAAAAGCATGTTCTTATTATATGCTTGATAGGGAAATCTCATCATAGGGGCCATCAAATGGGTTACCAAACATGTAATATTTTTGAATTTGTGAGATCCCACGTCGATTAGAGGGGACGAACGAAACATTATTTATAAGAATGTGGAAACATCTCCTTAATAGACATGTTTTAAAACTGAGGCGGATGGCAATACATAATGAGCCCAAAGAGGGAAATATCTACCTGGGTTTGGGCAATTACAAATGCTATCAGAGCCAAACACTGCATCGTATGCTAGCAATGACGTTAGCTCCCAAGAGGTGGATTGTGAGATGCAACATCGATTGAAAAGTGGAACGAAATATTTATTCTCCTTAGTATACATGTTTTAAAATTATGAGGCTGACAGAGATACATAATGAGTCAAATTGGGCAATATCTAATAGAGGTAGGCTTGGACGGTACAAATGATATCAAAGCTTGACACTGACGATTCACTGGCCCCCAATAGGGTGGATTGTGAGATACAATAATAGTTGGAGAGGAGAACGAAGCATTTGTTATAAAGGTGTGGAAACCTCTCTCAAGTAGATGCGTAATGGTAATACGTAACATACTAAAACGGATAATATTTATAACAGTGATTCTCAATTTTGTCGGCTCGTCTCCCTTTAGGATTAGTCAAAAAAGTGTATAAGAAAGCACAAGAAATTATTGAATTAGGTATATAAAGTATAGAGTTAATCTGTGCTAGAAAACTAAGCGACAGAAACCACACTAAAACCCAAAACACAAATCCAACGCCCAACGACCACCACCACCACCACAACGGCCTCACCACTTCAAAGCTATGTTTTGTCGTTCTTTGGTCCTAATAAACCCAACAAAAAAGGAACACAAATTCCTTCTTTTCCCCTGATTGCCCCATACTTCTACACATTACATTACATACATACAATACCAAACCAAACAAACCAAAACTATTCTGCCATTGCCATCCTCATCGTCGTCTCATCAACAGTGCTGTATACACCTCTCATTCTTGCTCTGCCTAACACCCACCTTTCTCTTCTTCCCATCCTTATCTGCTCTGTTCGTCACGGCGGCGGAGGAGGAGGATGTGCCCATGAACGTGTTTTCACTTTCAGAGCTCGAGAAATGGTGGTCCAGCACATTGGCCGCCGTGTCCGACCTCTGTTCTATATCCAATCCTCCTCTTTCGTACCCATTTATTACTATCTCCTGCACTGCCTTGAAGCATCTCCCCAACATTTCCTCTTCCTCCTCCTGCACCACCCGCAGTCCTTTTTAATCACAATCTCCCAATTATATATTTCTCTAATTTAAGATTGCATTTATTGCATTCTCCTCTCTCTGTCTCTCTGTCTCTCTGTTTTAATGAATTTTAACATAAAAAGAGGAAAGTGGGGTATTTACTTTATTATCGTATGAACAGTTGAGAATTGCTTTTCTGAAGCAAGGATATTGGATTGGGAAGAGCTCGTGTGCAGCGGAGAGCAGAGCAGAGGCTGCAATTACTGATGGCTTGAACTCCAAAAGCTCAATCCCTACGAACAAAGAAGCAAACGCAATGTCTGTTGATTGATGCACCAAGAATGTGAAGGAAAAAAGTTCCTTTTTTAGATTTTTAATTCATTACCATTTTGAGATATGAAGATGATCTCTGTAGCTCTGCCTTTGAGAGCTTGCAACAATGGTGGGTCTCTGAGTTCGAAGAGGGAAATGAAGAAAGGGACGAAGGAGAAGGGAGTGATGGAGCGCATTCTCCATTTAAGAGCTCCCAAGATGAGAGATTCCATTCTGTGTACTGTCTGCGGATCAAAGATGAAGCACTCATTGCCCTGTTTCAGAAAAAAAACAGAGTTAGCTCTGGATTTGCCATTTGGGTATTGCCTACTTGTTCAATAATACCTGAAAATCGAAGAGATTGTGCTCTGTTTGCTTCATTTTGGCAGCGAGAGAAACACAAGAGACAGCAAGAAGCCTCAAGACCCATGGCTTTGGTTGCTGTAAATAACGAACAACGATTTTCAAAACAGGGGAAACAGGTGAAGAACGAACGCTCTGTTTTAGTTTCAGTGAAAAGACATTACCGGCACTCCCTGGAAGGAGAAGAAGCGATCGAGGTAATTGACGGCAAGGTACGACAAGTGTGGATCGATGTTACAGCTACAACAGCACTGCAAATAACAGAGAGAATCAGGGGAAAGAAACCCATTTGGAGGAGTTAAAGAACAGAAGAAGAAATGGGTTACCTGAGAGATGAAAGAAATGGTGTCCCGTCGAACAGAGGAATCGGAAGGAGTAGAATGAAGGGTGTGGAGGTAGGTTGGAGAGAGCATGTGATCGGACTCGATGAGGAAGAGAGTGGCGGCGTCGGAGGAGTGAGGGTCGTGGAGATGGGTCAATGGGTTTTCGAGATCGAAGTCCATGGAGAGAGAGAGAAGGGAAGATGTTGAATGGGAGAGAGAGTGGTGGTAGAAGAGGGAAGGCATGGTTTAAAGAAGAAGAAGAGGAAGTGATGATGAGAAAAAGCAGAGGTTTCGCTGTTTCTTAAAAGAAGTTAGAGGAGACTTCAATGTTACTCCTTCCCTGCTTGGTAGTTTGTTATTGGGAACCAAAATTGGAAGAAAATGGAAAACTATAAATATATATATATATATATACTTTTTAAATTTTTAAATAATAATAATACTTTTTTTTTATCCATAACCGAGCAAAACATACAATATTTACTTAGTATTAGAGTCTGACCCGAGCGGTGTGTCAGCAAGGACATGAGATCCCATATTGATTGCACAAGTGCGAGAACATTTCAAGAGGGTGGCCAACGAGGACACTTGGCCCAAGGGAGTAGATTGTGGGATCTTACTTTCAGTTGGATAGATGTGAAAACTTCTCAAGGAGGTGGGTTGGGAGATCACAGATTGGTTAGATAGGTGCGCAAACCTCTCAAAGGGGTAGCTAGAAAGGACAAGCCCAAAGTTGTGAAATGTGATATCTCACTTCAGTTAGACAGATGTGGAAACCTCCTAAGAAGAGTGGATTGTAAGATCCCACTTAAGTTGAACAGGTACGGAAACCTCTCAAGAAAGTAGATTGTGAGATCTCACGTCGGATGGACAGGTGCGAAAACCTCTTAAGAGGATGGGCAACGAAGATGTTGGGTCCACGAAGTAGGTTGTGAAATATCATTTCAATTGGACAGGTGTGGAAGCCTCTCAAGGGAGTGGAGTGAGAACCCACATCAGTAAGACTGGTGTGGAAACTTCTTCCGAACATACGCGTATTAAAACTATGAAAATAAATATATAAAAAAAAATGAGTGAATTAATGTGTGCATAAAGTTAAATGATGAAATTGAGAAGCCTCCTTTTGCACATAGATTATGGAATATAATTAAGTAGGATTAGGACATGAATGTGTTGGAACTTTCCAAAGGACAAAAGGCATCATATTTTAATCACATATTTATGCCCTTAATCCTTGGTGGTTTTATGTTTAAAACTAAAATGAAACCCCATTTATTATGGAAATTAATTATGACCAACCGACCCTCCATTATTATCGACCACAAAATTTCATTGGATTCCCACAGTCAACTCTTTCCTTTCAAACCAAGCACAAAAGTAACAGTCCAAACCTACCGCTAACTGATATTGTTCTCTATGTACTTTCCCTTCAAAAGGTTCTTCTCAACGTTTTGAAAACGCATCTATTTGGAAGAGGTTTTCACATTTTCACTAATAATATTTCGTTCCAAGATCTCACAAATATAATCCCACCTTCCCTCTCTTATTTTCGGTCGAATCCTTTCTCAATTCAAACGATGATCAGGCAGATAAGAACATTCCAATATCTCGTATAATGATTTAAAGATTGACCAGACCACTTTAGAGGGGATTTATCCTTCTTTCTCTGCATTGATTTAAGAGAAAGTGTAAAGAGACCAAATTATTTTTTTTTTTCTTTTTTTTTTCTCCTTTAATTTTTAAATTGTAAAATCTTTTATAAATGGGTAAATAAATATAAATATAGTATATGGTAAAGCATTTTTAAATTGAATGTGACAGATTTTATGAGTGGGTATTTCACGCCAAACCCCCCATATGCACCATACACCATCATTCATAATTTCAATTATTTTTCCTATTTTTTAAAATATGTCAAATAAATACATACATACATACATACATTTATCTCCCAACCAACACACATTAATACCCACATCCACCATTATTTTTCTCCCATCTTAATTATTATGTCTCCCCTTTTACTACCATTATTATTTTTTAAACCTATACTTATCTAGAATTTAAAATACGGATTCAGCACCATATGACTTCGACATTCTCCTGCATTCTCACGATATGGTTTTGTTACTTATTCCTCGCTTCTTAAGAATGAACACTATCCCCACATATCAACACCGAGTCTTTCCAACATGTTTTGTTCTCACTCACATGTATCTTAGAAAAATTTCTAGAAAAATACGTTTAACTATGAAGAAGTTCCTATTATTGAGTCACCAAAACAGAATGTGCACTTTGTTAGTATAGATAGTAACTTTTTGGTTATGTAATAGGCCGAGCTCACCACTAATAAATATTATTTACTTTGGCCCGTTACATAGCTTTGTTAGACTCACGATTTTGAAATGTGTCTACTAAGGAGAGGCTTCATAATCCACCTTCTTTTGGGCTCAACATTCTTACTGACACATTGTGTAATGTCTGGCTCTGACGTTATTTGTAACAACTCAAGTTCACTTATAGTAGATATTGTCCACTTTTATCCGTTACGTATTGTCGTAAGTCTTATGGTTTTGGAACACGTCTACTAAGAAGAGGTTCTCGTACCCTTATAAGGAATGTTTCGTTCCCCTATCTAATCGATATAGAATTTCACAGGTTTATTCAAGTATTCCTTTTTTACTCTGATTTTAGATGTCAAGTAAAATGGTAAGAATTACGTTAGCATGCATGGAGCTTTTGTAGAGTTGAAAGACAAAAATAGAAAGCAATGGAGAGGACCTGAAGAATTCGACGGTGAAAGAGAGGTGTCGAAGAATGGTCAAGGAGACATAGTACACAGATGTCGTTAAAGACACCACTTAAGCTTCTTTCAACCACCTACACTTATCCATGTCCATGCCGTCTGCTTTTTTTGGTATTTGGATCGTCATGGCTTCACCAATTGGGCCTCCACATCCAAAACCAAAACCAAAACCAATCATGAATCACTTCAATTTCTAATGGATTGGATTAGAAGTTGTACATGATACGAATGACGATTTTGAGGGCTCGATGGCTCGAGTTGGGTTGAGAAATTTTTTTAGACCAACTTACAAGTTTGGATTAGTTGAATGGATAACCCCCTCCAATTCAAAAAATTTCGGAACTCAACCATTTTTAGGTTGGGTTAATGGCCATCAAAAAATACAAAATAAAAAATTTAGTTGGTCCGTGTTTATAATTATTCCACAATTTTTGACTGCCTTCGTACCTTTGAGGAGGCTTGACTCCTTTTGGAGTCCTTTGTTTGACATTTAAGGATTTGCCAATCTATTGACAGTCCATCATCCAATACAGTCCATCATTTCATCAGATCCTGGGCGTCCATCTCTGCTGGAAATGGCCTTAATGGTCCACTGCCGTCTCACGATCGGACTGTCGTGCAAGACCCAGAAGGACTCGAATCCGCTTTTCTCCGACATCACTGGAGCGTTGCTGAACCCATCTTTCTTGATAGTGAGCCCATCAGTCAGCGTTTAAGCGACAAGGTTCGAGCAACTTTCTCGCTGTCCAAACCCCAAATCTCGAGACTAAAAAATTGGGCGAATTCCCAGATAACCAAATCGACCCAATTTTCGAGTTTTGTAGTGACATGCTCTGTGGTTTGGGTTAGTTTCATTATGTCGCGTGAGTTAATCAGTGGCGGCTGTGGTGCAGAGGATGAAGCGTGCTGCTTCGCGTTCACAGCCAATTGCCGTAACGAACGACTTGGGTATCGAATCCCAGCGGAGTATTTTGGGAATTGCTTTGCGTTTTGCCTTACGACAGTAGAGAAGAGTGAGCTTTTGGGGGAAAATGGGTTAGTTGTGGCAATGAAAGCGATCGAGAAAAGAGTGGGAGAAGTGAAGAAAGAGACTTTGAAAGACGCAATGGCGGAGACGACCGTGTGGAAGGAATTTGTTGAACGTGGAACTATGCTTTGCGCCGTTGGGTCGCCGAGGTTGGGCGCGTATGACACCAGTTTTGGGTGGGGGAGGCCCATAAAGACCGAGGTGGTTCAAGTTGATCGTGGGAGGTTGTTTTCTATAGGAGAATCCAGGAATGAAAATGGTGGCATTGAAGTTGGGTTGGGTCTGGGTTCGACTCATATGGCTAGCTTTGTTGCCGTGTGGGAACAAAATCTAAAGCTTCTCGGTTGCTCATGACATAATAATAGTATGATATTGTCCACTTTGAATATGAGGCCTCTTAACTTTGCTTTGAGCTTATCATAGGTCTCACAACAGTGAAGAGAGTATTATTTGATTATAAACAGATGATCATTCTCTAAATTAGTTGATGCGGGACTTTAATCATCTAAGTACGCTTCCCCTTAATCAAACCTCGACTCTCTTTTTTTTTTTCCACTCTCATAATTTTATTCAAAACAATATCATACTATATTGGAGAGTCCGGTTCATCTAACAACTTGCATGAAAGTAAACAAAATAACATTTACCTAAGTGGAACTAAAAAAAAAAGACTTTTGGAATAAAAAATAAAATAAATAGTTGATATGACGGCAATGGAATTTAAGGTGAAAAGTAATTTATGTTGAATAAAAATAATAAATGAAGTAATTCGGGGAAGATTTATTGTTGTTAATTACACAAACTCCTTTCTAAATTACTACAATAAAAAAAAATTAATGTAAAAAACAAACCAATTTCTGTTCTTAATTTAACAACTTATTTAATAATACTTTTTTTAACACGTTATTTGGTATTAGTTTTTTTTGTTAGATAATTATTTAATTGTTTTGCTTGGCGAGTGAAGTCCACGCGGCGTAAATGTTAACTGGAATATGAATATTTTCTTTTTTTTTTTTAAGTTAACTGAAGAAATTATGAGCGCGCTGGAGATGGATGTGTAACTATCCGAAACAGGTAATGGCGACGCGCCTTTCTGAATCTTCCCTTCCCTCCACTTTCTCCGTTTATATATATATATAGTATGTTTTTCAGCCCACTGGGGAGAGAGGTGTTTAAGATTTCTTTAATTCTGTTCCGTCAACGCTTTGGTTTTCCGGTGGCTTTTCCGGGTTAGTTCGAACTTTTTTATTTGCTCCGCAGCCTTTTCTCTGATTCTCTTTTCGGAGATTTCTATATTGTTTGTTTTTTTTTGCTTCTTCTGGTATTTTACGGGCATTTCTAGGCGCCGACGGGGAAGACAGAGAATCAGAATAGTAGAATTTTTCTGTTTCGTTGATCTGTTGCTTCTCTGCAATTGTTTAACTCTGGAATTTGAATTTCCACCTGATTTTTTTTTCCTTGGGGGGAGGGGAGAGGGGGGGCATAATGATCTTTACGGATCAGAGATATTCCTTGCGCTTTTTGATGCTTTAACGTCTTGAATATTCTGAATTTTGTCTATTTCGCTTTTCGAATGGGCCATTTTCCCACTTTGAAAGATTCATTGCTGCCGAGCTGAGATTTTTCGTGTAATTTGTATGTAATGTTAATATCTTGTACAATTATGGACATGTAGCATTCGTAATCTATAATGTCGTTAACGTATATGTTGACTTGCAATTTTTGTGCTTAATTGGCAATTCATCACGGGGATTTCTCTGAAAGCGTTACCCTTGTGAATTTTTATTTTATTTTTAGAGTTCTGAAATCGGTTAAGAATCTATACCTAACCTGCTACTCATGATTCATTGCATTTGATATTGAAGATTTGTGGAGTACTGATCAACTGATCACAATGATTGGCATCTATAATCTTTATTTGGGGACTGAATAAGTGATGGGATGAAGTTTCATTTATTTTATTTTCTTATGTTTTTGTTCCCAAATGATTCATGCTACTAGTGTAGAATGGTATTATCTTGAGAAACCTTTGGTATTCACATAACCTACTAATTCCAAAAATTTTGCAATTCATTGATTTATGTGATTTAAGGATATCTATTTTGCTTTGTTGTCTGCATAAATCAGACTCATGATGCCCATTTTACTATGAGTATAAATTTATGGACACTTTCCCAATTTTTTTTTTGATGATGATGCAAATCGTGCAATGATGCAGTTCGAAGCAATGGCGACAAATTTCCAATTTGATTCCGATTTCTTTAAGAATTTTCTCATCCCTGATTACATACTCCGACCTGAAGCTGAAGCTAAAGTTGAGAGCGTTCCTTATGTTCCCAATTGTCCTGTTTTAGTATTTATCAACTCCAGAAGTGGTGGTCAGCTTGGTGGCAGTCTCCTTAGCACATATCGTTCTCTTCTCAATGAGAAACAGGTGGTTTTTTGGTCACAAAGGTTTTAGATGTGTTTTAGATGTACTTTGTCGGCCTTCGGGACCTATATAGGAGATTACCGAATTTACGGTTGGTTGACTTCTATCTGACTAATTGTAAGGTTTTTGATTTGGGGGAAGAAGCTCCTGATGCGGTGCTGCGCAGATTCTTCTTGAACCTTGAAAAACTTAAGCTTAATGGCGATGCAATTGCAGTCGAAATTCAGAAGAGATTGCGACTAATAGTGAGTTCTGATGTGCTTTCCAATATTTACGCCAAGTTCAAAATTCTTTGATTTAGCAATATACACTGTTAAATTCCATCCTCAACGCATTTGATCTTTCAGGTTGCAGGGGGGGATGGAACAGCTGGTTGGCTTCTTGGAGTTGTTTGCGATCTTAAGTTATCTTATTCACCTCCAATTGCTACAGTACCCTTAGGAACTGGAAACAATCTTCCTTTTGCATTTGGTTGGGTAATTTTTTTAAAATTATTTCACACTTTCTGGTTACCATATTAACATGGTAGCATTGCAAAGGACGTTGAGCAAATATAATTGAAAACAGAGTTCATATATTTGATTGCTGCTTTATTATTGATTAGAATGTTGGTATTGTCGAAAACCTTGTTGATAGGCATTTGAAGGATGAATGCATTTCTGTGAAAACTGTGCATTTTAGTTTGATATCAGCCACTGACATCGATATAATGTTTAATATCCTCCTGATATTATTATCAGGCAGCACAAGAATTTGAAACAAAAATATTTTCCTAATTTCAGGGAAAGAGGAATCCTGGAACAGACCTTAACGCTGTGATTTCATTTTTAGATCAAGTCCTGAAAGCAAAGGAAATGAAAATTGACAAGTAAGAAAACAGGATAGAAAGGCTGACACACACATGTTTGCATATGTATGTGCTCGTCATAAACTCTACATTATCATAATCCAAAGCTGTAATGGATCATGTTATTGTTGTATGACAGTTGGCATATTCTGATGAGGATGAAAGCTCCAGCAGAAGGCTCATGTGATCCTATTGCTCCTCTTGAATTGCCACATTCCCTGCATGCATTTCATCGGGTCACCGAGGGTGATGAACACAACGTGGTAACAACATACTATGTGGAACACATTCCCTTTTTGTATAAGATTTTGATATAAAAGAGTATTTTGATGTTCTAATAAATCTTAGTCGATTATATTGTTTTCTCTCAAGGAATCCTGCATGCGAAGCAACTCATCACCATCTTAAGTAGTTACTTACCGGGTTAATTTATCCGCCTGCCTCTTATCTGAAAAAATTTTAGCTGCCTATTTCAACACCTGCAAAACTACATGGTCATACTTGAGGTTGAAGTTAAGTTGTTCAAAAGGTACTTTATAGCTGAGTTAGCAATTCAGAACACAAGACAGGAGCAATGATGTATTTTGACGGAACTTATAGAACAATAGTATTGGATAAGTGGTGGCTAGATTTCACTCTGTTCAAGTATGCTATTTTGGAACTAGTCTTGAATAGAGTTCGTATTTATGAAGAGCTTAGATTACAGAAGACTTGATAAATACTCGCTGTACGTCCTTGGAAATGAGCAGTTTTAACTGAACCATGATGTGTGATTGAAAGATACAAGTGATAAATATAAATTAGAAACCAAAGTCATCCTCTCTTGATTATATTTCATAAGTATTTAGCTCATTTTCAATTATAAGTTCCATTCTTTTTTTTTTTTTTTAGCAATATTCTTTAACGTAGACTCTGAAACTATATAAAGATTATGCACTCAACTCAGCATGTAGAAAAAGTATTATTTGTGGGAAGATGGGCTCAAGTTCTCTTTTTTCTTTTTTTTAATCTCATTTTATGGAAGAAATTTCACCTTCAGCTATGTTTTTTATAAGTCAATATTCTTCTCTCTTTATGTGCTGAACTACTTACTTGATTCTCAGGAAGGATGCCTCACATTCCGTGGGGGATTTTGGAACTACTTCAGCATGGGTAAGACTACTTCCATGACAGTTCTAGATAAAAGTTCAACATGTTACTGAGATTTGTAATACATCACAGGAGATATGTCCTAAATCATTTCCGGAAAGAAAAATCCTTATTTTGATGATCTCTTAATGGGGAAATTTATTCTACAAATTTGGCCTCTACTGTTTGCAATTTTGTATACTGTTAATTTCCAATTTAGTTTGAAATAACTGTTAATGGTCTCTGACATGAGAGTTGTTTCTTCGTTTTGATTGCAGGAATGGACGCTCAAGTATCATATGCTTTTCATTCTGAGAGAAAGATGCATCCTGAAAAATTTAAGAATCAGTTAGTTAATCAGGTAAGTGTTACAAATGTTTTCATGAATTTGCTTGCAGACTAGTTTCCAATCATACTTTTCTTTATATGAGATAATAGATACTATGAACGCAATTGATTTTTAAAACATTGAACATCAAAATATGAGCTTCAACGTGTAAGCTTTCTTGGAAATAATATGTCAACCACATTTAACTCTTTGATTATTATAGTGTATTGCTCATATACCAAAATTTAACCTTTTTCTCCTCATTTGTGTACCAGAGTACCTATGCAAAGATTGGCAGCACCTGGTTTTTTGCTCCTTTGTTTCATCCTTCATCCATGTGCGTACTCAAATGATTTTATTTATTTATTTTGTGCGAGGGGGAGGGGGTACTTCATAGTGAAAAGTAGTAACCTAACTTACCAACCGTGACGAGGTACACAAAATTTCCAATACATCCCTCATGAGGCATTCAACAACCCCCGTAATGTTTCGCCTCCCCATTGGGAGACTTAGCAAAATGCACTGAAACATCTTGCCAAATCCCAGCTCTCATCATTAACCACTCCCTCATTTGATTTCATTATTTCCAGAAACTCCAATGAGTTGTTTTAGCTTGATCCATAATATTTTAGCCTTCTTCTGTTCTATGCCGCTTAACATCTGTATTAAGTTTCTCCCTTGCTGCTATGTGGAGATCCCAAGATTGGTTGAAACTCACATTTAAATGCCTAAAACGTGCTACTGTATTCTGTACTGTCAATGAAAGAATAGGCGGTCTTCATTTTCCTTTTGCTTCTTACTGATTTCAGCAACGAGGGTTGGAAAAACATGTTAATGCATCTATTCATCGTAATGACTACCCCATTGAACAGCGTCCACACACACCCAAAAAAAAAAAAAAAAAAAAAAAATCACTTTTTTTGCTCCTTGTAATCACCACAGAATGGGTTACCCTGTCTTTTAACTCTGGTAGTCACCATAGAATGATCTTTAACAAGTTCAGAGCAATTGCGCCACAACTCTGATTACAATGGAAAAGGCCTTCAAATTTTAATGTAACAAATGGGTATTTCTGCTTATTTTTTCAAAAGAGAATACAAGAATGATATGTTTCATTAACCTTCAGTTTGTTCCCTTTTCTTTGTTTAACTAGTTTCCTGTCACTATATAGGAATATATCTCAAATTGCTAAGGTCGAGATCATGAAACATCATGGTGATTGGCAAACGTTGCCTATACCTCCTGGGTAAAGTTTTTCAGCTTTCAAATTTACTTACTGGACCCAATTCTACTTTCTTCACATAATTTCTTTTTTGGAACGATATTAAAAAAATTGTTCAAATTTCAGATAATGTCTTTGTCTGTTGGCACTAATCTGATTTTCTTTTGAACTGCAATGTACTCAATTGCCATTTTTCTCGAATGACATGCCCTTTTCTCATTTTTACCTATCTGATGCCTATAATATATTTATCCTTCCAATTTTTTGCTTAGCATGCAGAAGAACAAGTATGGAAGTGTTGATGCATCTCATTTATTTTAGTATTGCATGTCTTATTGTGAATACTACTTCTATTGTTTGAAAATTATAATTTGAAACTGAAACCAGCAAGCACCGTACATCCTACTTTTTTCTTCTTAATTAGTACTGTATTACTTGATTTGTGTCTATATGGTCTTGCTAATTATTCTGGCAAGAAGATAGTGTACCCCTCCTCTGTCACCTTGGTATTAGATAATGGTTAAGATGCTGTCTGATAACCATTTTGTTTTCTAATTTTGGAAGTCAATCTTATAAGCACTATTTTAACCTAGATTTCTTTTTGTCACATGTTCTTTAAACCAAAATTGGAAAACCAAAAAAGTAGTTTTCAAAATTTGTTTTCATTCTTTTAAATTCGGCTCAGAGTTTAAATGTGTTCTTTAAAAAGTGGAAAGATTACCAAAGAATTTGTGAGGGGAGAGCAAGTATAACAAAAAAACGAAAAATGAAATTGTGGTCAAACGTTCAGTAGTGTCTAGGACCCTTTCCTTATGATACTGTGTGCTTCTCTTTCTTATTACGAAATGTTGTTCCCTGATGTGTGCTACAGAATCAGGTCAATCGTATGCCTTAACTTGCCCAGCTTTTCCGGTGGATTCAATCCATGGGGTACACCAAATTGCAGGAGGCAGCGTGATGTTAGTTCCCGATCTATTTATTTTCTATTTAGATTTGAAGTAATTTGAATCCAGATGTTGATGCAATGCTTTAATTACTTTCACGTGCTTCTCTTTTAGTTCCTAATGTCATTCCTTCATGAAATGTGGTTTATAGAGAGACTTTACTCCACCATACGTTGATGATGGCCTTCTTGAGGTTGTTGGATTTCGGGATGCTTGGCATGGACTCGTTTTGCTTGCTCCCAGTGGACATGGAACTCGTCTTGCGCAGGTGAGAAAATTTAATCAAGGACTGAGGACACAAGAGGGTCTCTAATCTATATTAGCTAGTCTTAGTTTAGGTGGTAACCTGAGCACAACGAATTGACTAAGACATATATACTTTCAAGTCTTTTTGGTTAAAAATGGTTAGCATAAAGTTGGTATATTATTAATTTAAATATTAAGGGTAAAATTGAGAATTGAAAGCATTTTGAATCAAATTAAGAATCGAAAGCGATTTTAAATCAAATTGAGAATTTTGTAAAAGATTAGGCATCAATTGATGTAGCCTAGAATTAAAGTAGACATTATGGTAAAGCCTAACTTCATTATATAAGTCCAATGAAGGCTTTTGAAAGCAGATAAAGATTCGTTTATTTCCATGTGTTACAGTTGTGGATCATAACCTTCAGCATATGGGATATAGGTTATGGTAAAATGCTCATGACAGCCGAAACTATTATATTTATGTTCTATGTTCATAGTAATCTTACAATTTTTAGTATTTATGTGAATATGAAGCATACTGCTAGGTATGACCCCCTAGTATTACAGTTAAAAGAATCCTCATGTTTAGGTATTGTTCTGAATTTGTCTGTGTCTCTGTTGTATTTGCTCACACTTCGCCTCTGAATTGGTGCAAGGCTCATCGCATCAGGTTCGAGTTCCAGAAAGGTAAAGCAGATCACACATTCATGAGAATTGATGGGGAACCCTGGAAGCAACCCCTCCCTGCCAATGAATCTGTTATGGTGGAAATCTCTCATCTTGGCCAAGTCAACATGCTTGCCACCCATAGTTGCATATCAAGAAGTGTTAATGATCCCTCAACACCGAGCAGGATTGATGAGGATTCAGAAGAGGATTGTGAAGATGACTCCACACAAGGTGGAGAAGAATTCAGGAAATTTGGTGCAGCAGCCACCTTTAAGATTCCAGATGAAGTTGATATATCTCAACTTAGTTGAAAACAACAATTTACCATCTTCTCTCTCTCTCTCTCTCTCTCTGAATGATGATCATTTATTGCTATTGAACAGCGGGCATATGTACTTATTATAGTGATCGGTTTGATTTCCAATAAATGTTGCATATTTATATATAGAGTGAATCAAAGAGTTCATTAACATGGCAAGAGAACAGAATGTGTATCCTCTGGGTTCTTTGTTGTTCTATCAGATTGTGGTATTTGTAAGCAAATAGTTCGTATTGGGTTATTTGATAGAGATTTGTAAGAGGAGATTGCTTTATTTAATAACGATGAAAAGTTTAAAGAGATCGAATCATTATTTCTGTAATGGTAATTCGTGTCTTAATCATAAATTTTTATAAATGTATGCTATTAATGAAATATTTATTTTGCCCATCTTATTACTAAATGTATAAATTAATACATGAACATGGAATTTTAAAAAGATTTCATTGGAATTAAAGTTTAAAATGTTTTTATTGGAAATAATTTGAATAAAGAATATTATATAATATCCGACGGAAAATTAAATTGATAATGGGCCTTAATTTTCCTTTACGGACGGGCCCTGGTTCTGGGCCCCCGATTTCATCAATAAATTGAAGCGTGATGGCCTCCCTAATCTAACGGCCAGGATTCCACGCAAGGATGAAGAGCGATTCCTTCTAACGTCTATATTTCCCAACGGTCGAAAACTCAAAATATAGAGAATTCCCCAATTTCTCTCATCTCAATCTGCAGCTTATTGTGTTCGTGTTGCTCGAGCTTTGAATCGAAGAATTTCAGGCCCTGCTTTCTTCTTCTTATTATTTTGCCGGAAAACGCACAATTTTTCATAAAAATTCGTCTGCCCAGAAACTAATGACGAGTGTTCTTGATCATCCAGATGATATCGAAGTCCCAAACATTCAGGTCTGGGACAATGCTGCATTTGAAAACGGCGAATCTGATGTTAGAACTCGTTCTTGGTCGACTGTGCAAGATCCGTACAAGAACACATCTTCTGAATCGTTGCAGAGTGATTGCAGCAAAGAAAATTTATGCCCTTTGAGTTTGAAGACACCTGTTTCTACAAAGTACTCTGTTTCTGTGAAGCCGCTCAGTCGTAATGGCGTCATTGAAAATTCACAACGGAAGCCATTGAAAACGCCCAGCATGATCAAAATGTGTGGTGTTAGGGAGACTGAAGAGGAGGAGGTAATTAGTAAAGAGATGAACATCGATGAAGAAATTGAGGAAACAGAGATGGAAATCATTCGACTGTCGACGAGGCTGAAAGCTCTTCAATTTGAGAAGGCCAAGCGGGATGCTGCAAGAACATCAGTTCAGAGGGGTGGAAGATTCGTGCCCGTCAGAACATTTGACGCGAAAATTGGCCAAAACAGAGGATTGAGTTTGGGGCCGTCGGAAATCCACGCCGGCGTCGGAGCTCGGCGGCAAGGGAAGACGGAACTCACGCCGATTCAGCGGATACATAACCGTCGGAAATCATGCCTTCCAAAATTACTAGATATTGACGAGGGGAAGGCGAAGAACAGAAGAGGAAACATGAGCCTTAGCCCAAAATCGCGGAGGACTTTGATTAAGGCTCAAACTGTACGGAAACCGGCAACCACTGTCGTATCCAAAAGACCGACGAAGAAAGATGGGCTTGTTGAATTGATTCAGCCAAAGAAGCTCTTTAAAGACGTTGAAAAATCAGTAGCACCCACGAGTGTCAAAAAGGCATTGAAGAGTGGTAGGATTGTAGCGAGCCGTTACAATCAGATTAATGAAAGCAGCTCCCAAGTAGCGACAGAGAATCGTAAGAGATCTCTGCCGGGGAATTGCAAAGACGACGGAAGCAGTAGGTATGATAAGCGGCGACCTTCGTCGGAAGTTTGCCGGAGCAAGGGGCCGCAAAGCAGAGTGAAGAAGCAACGGGAAATTCCAAGTGAAATAATGGGTTTCCCAGAAGAAATGGAAGAAAGGAGTTGGGAGTGTTCAGTTTGGAAGGTGGGCGATAAGCTACCAAGGATCAGGACGAGTCGGTGCGGGAGTATGAGCCCAAGGGCGTCGGGACCGGCCAAGAGGGTGGCTGAATTGATTGATAGTAAGACCAACTTTTTTGGTAATGATGAGATGGAAGCATCGATCTGTCAGAAGTTGAATTTTGCAGAGGATGAGGAGGAGGAAGAAGAATGAGCCAATGTTGGTTTTTTTTTCTTTCTTTTTTTTCCCTTTAGTATCAGTATTTTGTGAACCATAACCCCTGTTATGGAACTGGCGAAGCTTGTTCCTGTAGGCTTGTGTTTCTGGAAATAAAAGGGATCCGCTTTCGTTTTACACCAACTTTTTCTGTAATAGCTTATGTCCACCGTTAATAGATGTAGTGGGATCTCATAATCTTCACGAGTCACGGTTTTAAAATGCATCTACTAGAGACTACACTATTATAAGAAAGGATTCGTTCTCTTCTCCAACTGATGTGATATCTTAGAATCTGCCCCCCAATCCATCCCCTTAGCTCAACGTCCTCATTGGTACATCGCCCAAGGTCTGACTTTGGCGGCCCCTAATCCACCGCCCTGGCCCAGCAATGTTGGATCTCACAATCCTCCACTTGGGCGCCCAACATCCTCGCTAGTACCCTACTCGCAAATATTGTCCGCTATGATTCGTTGGGTTCACACTCTTATAAGCAAACATTGACCTCTCCCACCAATGCTTGAATCCGCCAAATATGAATCATTCTATTTGTATTCCAATATGATTAAGATAAAAAATTTCATCTGGGAATTGACTTCAGAAAGTAATAAGCACTTAAAGCTTTCAATATCCAGTTTGGTGGTCGCCTATTTCTGTGCATTGGATTGCGTCTTCTTCAACAAAGCTGGAAAGTTCTTAATCAGCTTCTTCTGCATAAAGTCCTCTACTTGATGGGTACCTCTCACAAATATCATCTACCATTTCTTGAACTCATGCAGGACTAAAGCTCCTGACTTGTCCTTATCTTCCTTGCTGAATCAATATTACTGCAATATCTTCCTGCAAGTAACAGGTTATCAAAATGAAAGATCTATGAAAGTGAAGCAAATAGAATGAAACGCAGCCACCACGACTCTTCTTTGGATTTACGGTGGCACAATCACCAAGAACATAGACACCATCACATCCTTCAACCCTTAGCCACTAATCTAGAAATCAAATAAAAACTAGCCTCAACCTTCAAATATAAAATGTAAGTTCCCCTAATCCCAACGCATGCTGAGATCTGCAAATGGCGTTCTTTGGAATGATATGAATTTGATAACCATGGCACCTATTCAGCTCATTCCAAAGAGTTGCTTAAACATGACCACTGGCTCTCTGAAACAATGAACAAAGAATCCACTTCAATCAATCAATCCTGATAAACAACCCAGCTACTTCCAGGTACTGCCTGAACTCTCCTCTCTTTCATTTCCATTCTCAGTCTTTGAGCCTCCTCATGCCTCCCTACACTTGCATACATTTTACCCAACAGCACATAATTGGCAGCATTCTCAGGCTCTATATCAAACAAAGCCTTCCCTGCAATCTCCGCCAGCTCTAACTCCCCATAGTTTCGACAAGCCCCAAGGAGGGCGCCCCAAGCTTTAGCCGTCACCCTCACTGGCATCTCGCGGATAATCTCATATGCCTCGTGTAATCTCCCTGCTCTGCTCAATGCATCTACTAGACAAGAATAATGGTCGCTGCTTGCTTGTAGACCGTAATCTCTCTGCATACGACTGAAATAATACAATGCTTCATCAGCTAACCCCACGTAACTACAAGCCTTCAACACTCCTATGAATGTAATCTCATCAGGCTGCACTTTACACAATGCCATTTGTTGAAAGATGTTTAAAGCAGTTCTAGCCTCCCCATGAAGAGCATGTGCTGATATTAAACTGCTCCATGCGACTACATCTCTTTCGTGCATTTTATCGAACACATTGTGTGCATAATTGAGACATCCGCATCGCCCATAGGCCTCAACAAGGCCACTGCTTAACTGGGGATGACAACCAAGATCATTTCTCATGGCAAAACCATGAATTTGTTTAATCAAGTCCAAAGCCGCAACTCCAACACTTGCAGGTAATAAAGCAAGAAGGGTAATTAAATTAGGCTTCAACCCACATTGTTGCATCTTGCGATAGAAAGAAATGGCCTTGAATCCATCATCCAACAACCCTGCAATTATTGGATTGAAGGATGAAGTATTGGGGGGCACATCCATAGCTTCAAACAACCGGAGAGCATCAGGTAACATGTTTGAGTGCGTGTATAGTGATAACATGGTATTCCAGGCGACGACAGTTCTTTGAGGAATTTCATCGAACAGCTTCCGTGCGAGTGGAACGGACATGGATTTGCCATACATGTCAACTAGGGCACAGGCAACAAATGGGTTTGAGAGGAGGGAGGATTTAGTAGCGTGGGCATGGATGGCAGTACCCAAAAGGGGTCGGCGGATGGCGGTGCAGGACTTGAGAACGAGAGAGAAAACGTGGGCGTCTAGAGCAAGGGCTAGTGAGGCCTGCATGTGGAGGAAAAGAGCAAGAGCCTGCTCGTGGTTGCCATGGTTGGCATAAAAGCTCAATTGCTTAGTGTAGGAAAGCAAGCGTAGATAGTTAGAACCCATCTTCTTTAACCCCGCAAACACGAAAAGTTCCCTGCTTTCATAGGAAACGAAATCACAGAGCTCTGAAGATCTGAAATTTTGTTAATTTCCTCCGTAGAACAATTCGTTATGGTCATCCTCACCACCTTTAAACAAACTCAAATTTGTTCCAAAAGATTAAAAAATCAAATCTTTAATTTTTCCTTTTTCTCAATTTTCTGAAAAAGACATCCATATTCTATCGATGACTCTCCACATCTGTCATTATCTACGCATAAACTTTCATAACTTTGTTTTGTACTTATTCATAATCATTCTTTAAATTAACATAGGATAAATTGATCCGTTATGATCAGTGTCTTTATTTATATAAAACTGAACGAAAGTGTCTTTGTTTATATAAAACTACTGAACGAAAGTGTTTTTGTTTATATAAAACTGAACATTGACTATCAATTTCATTTATTGTTATACAAAAAAAAATCATTTTTTTTTTTTTTTTGGAGATAGAGTTTAATCCGAGTAATTTTTACTTGTTTATTATTTTTTTTTTTTTAAAAAAAGTAAATTTATTTTAAACTTTTCATTTTTCTAACTTAATTTTTATTACAAATGATAAAAAAAAAAATCTTAATATAGGATATATTTGATAAAAAAAAAACATATGTATAATATTTTACCAACCTAATTTCTAAAAATTCGAATTACTTTCAAAATTAATCAATTATTTATTTTTAATATAAATAAAAATATATGTATATTAAAAATATATTTATATTAAGCGAGACTGGAATTGAGCAGAGACAGAGATATGGATAGAGAATATAATCTTGTTCTTGACTCTCTTTATTATTAAGAATAAAATATTATCCACTCCCTTCCCATTCTCTATCTAAACGATCAATTTCATCTCTATTCGAAGTAGGTCCCATAAGACTCGAATCCAACGTATAAAATGGACATGTCTAATTCCATCATGTTCGTCACTCATAGCCGGCTCTATTTTTCAAAATAATCATTAAACTAAAAAAAACTTGTCTTTTTGTTTAATATACACATTCCCCTTTCGGTTCACAACGTTACATTAAAGAAAAAAAACACAATATTTATTTATGAATATTCAAATTCGAAATCCTTCTTTTTAAAAATATTAAAAAATCGGACATTTTCGGTTGTTTTTTTTTATTTGTTTGTTTGATTGATTGATTTTTTTCCTCTGCTTTTGGTTACACGACGAAATTTGAAAACCCACCTCACAGGCTGAGCTCTATCTATTGCCTCTGTTTCCATTGAAAATTCCGGCTTTCTTGTGCCCTTACAACGGCTCAACCCTCCTCCATTTTCGTCGTCCTTTCCAAAATCCTTCTTTAATTCAATTTTTCTGCCATTCAATCGCTACCCTTTATCGCCTCTGGTATGATCTTATATACAATCTCTCGTTTCTGGTTCCTGGTTTCGTTTTTTGCATAAACCTTTTCCTTTTTGTCTGCGTCTGTAATTTTCTTTTGGGAAGAATCGATTTCTTCCCATTTTTTTCTTTTTTTTTTCTTTTAATATAAGAATTAAGAGCCGACCCCGGAAGGCAAGAAATTGTTGTTAATTTCTAGTTGGTTTTTTAAGGAATTGTTTTTGGCGGATTTGATGGCAATGGTGGGGAGGTTTTGGAGGATATTTCTTCTTCTTCTGTAGTTTTTCTTCCAAAATTGACCATTCTCATGGTTTGAAGCTGGTGGGATTTGTTTGTTTGATATTAAAGAACGAAATCACGAAATCACGAAATCCCCCTTTGTTTTCTTGATCTGTTGGAATAACCCCAAGAAATGTTTAGGACTCAAGGCAAAAGAGATATTTCTGTAGAATTGCAAGCTCAGGTTCCAATTCTAAGGCCGAGTATCCATGCGAGAAGGGCTAATATTACAGTTAAGTTTCAAGATCTATATGGGTTTGTTGTGGAAGGCAATGTGGACGATGTTAATGTGTTGAATGAAGTGAGGGAAAAGGTGAGGCAACATGGTCGTGTTTGGTGGACATTGGAGGCCAGCAAAGGCGCTAGTTGGTACTTGGAACCCTCTGTTTTTGAGGGTATTGCCCTCAAATCCTCCCTCAAATTATCAACTCTTGCTAATGCCATCACTCTCAAGAAGTTGATTTGGAAAGGAATCCCCCCGGTTCTTCGCCCCAAGATTTGGTTCTCCTTATCCGGAGCTGCCAAGAAGAAATCCACGGTTCCCGAGAGCTATTACAATGATTTGACCAAGGCTGTTGAAGGGAAAGTCACGTCTGCCACTAGGCAGATTGATCATGTGAGTTCTTTTGGAATTTTTGTTGGATTCATCAGATTTTGTATGCCTTCATTGTGTGAGTTCTTGATTCTCATTGAACATGAATGTCGGAATTACAATCCTTTCAACTTGTTCCGGTGTTTTTCTATACAAATGCAGGACTTGCCCCGGACTTTTCCTGGCCATCCTTGGTTAGATACTCCAGAGGGTCATGCTGCTCTTCGACGTGTCCTTGTTGGCTATTCCTTCCGTGACTCTGATGTTGGATACTGTCAGGTGGGTTGGTTTATCTCCTTCACTCTAATATAACCATCTGCTTAGAAAATTACAGGTTAGTCTGCATAATTTTTGTAACAGCCCAAGTCCACCGCTAGAAGATATTGTCCTCTTTGGACTTTCCCTTTCGGGCTTCCCCTCAATGTTTTTAAAATGTGTTTGCTAGGGAGAGGTTTCTACACCCTTATGAAGAGTGCTTCGTCCTCCTCCCCAATCGATGTAGGATCTCATAATCCACCCTCTTTCGGGGCCCAGTATCCTCACTTGCACTTGTTCCCTTCTCCAATCGATATGTGGGATCCCTCAATCCACCTCTTTTCAAGGGCCAGCGTCCTTGCTGGCACACTACCTCGTGTCTCCCCCCTTCAGAGCTCAATTTTCTCGCTGGCACATCGTCTAGTGTCTGGCTCTGATCCCAATTGTAATGGCCCAAGCTCATTGCTAGTAGATATTGTTCTCTTTGAGCCTTCCCTTTTGGACTTCCCCTCAAGGTTTATTTTTAAAATGCGTCTGCTTGGGAGAGGTTTCCACACCCTTATAAAGAATGTTTCGTTCTTCTCCGTCTACGTCTAAAATTGCGATTCAACTCTGTTTCTCAGCAGTTGTTTCAGTGGTCTATCCATGCTTAATTCATCTCTCTCTCTCTCCTTCTATCCCGGTCTTCCTCATCCTTTTGTTTCTCTAGAATATAGATTTGGAGCACAGAAATGATTTCTTGTTGCTATTGGTAAAAGACATGGTTATATCATACTCTTGTTATTGATCTGTTTGTGGGCTGAATTCGATCCGTCATTTAGAACACCTTGGCATTATCATACTCTTGTTATTGATCTGTTTGTTGGCTGAATTCGATCCGTCATTTAGAACACCTTGGCATTAATTCAGTTTTGGTGCAGGGGTTAAACTATGTTGCTGCATTGTTATTGCTTGTGATGAAAACAGAAGAAGATGCTTTTTGGATGCTAGCTGTCCTCTTAGAAAATGTTTTAGTTCGTGACTGTTACACGACCAATTTGTCGGGTTGTCATGTCGAGCAAAGGGTGTTCAAAGATTTACTTACCAAAAAGTGTTCCAGGTGCCTAAACTTGTCATGACATTGATTTATTGTCTAATTAGTGCAAGCATTCTTATAAATTGGAATGTGAATGCAGGTTAGCTGCCCATTTGGAAGCATTGGATTTTGATGTCTCCCTTGTCGCCACTGAGTGGTTCCTGTGTCTTTTCTCCAAAAGCCTTCCTTCTGAGGTTAGAAGTATGCTCCCTCTGGGTGCCCACGCTTGATCTTTTTCTGAACTTTTAGCTGACCAAATGTTTGTATTAGAAAGCTCTTTAAATCATGTTTTAGTTCTTGAAGAGACTGAAACATCGTTTTTCACAGACGACTCTACGTGTTTGGGATGTCCTTTTCTATGAGGGAGCAAAAGTTTTGTTTCATGTGGCTTTGGCTATCTTTAAGGTAACTACTTGGAACTCGTATTGATATTAGAGATTATCTGTTTTTACTTCTTGGTCGAAGTTCAATCAATGACCATACTTCATCTCGAAACCAATTTCAGATGAAGGAAGACCAGTTGCTTCTATCCCATCATGTGGGAGATGTGATTAATATTGTTCAAAAAACTACACATTACCTATTTGATCCCGATGATCTACTCACGGTAACTGTCGTTTCTGTAACATCTTTGCGAAGTTCAATTTCTTTTCGTCTCGGTATTGTTGTTGACTAACCACGGTTGGAAGCTTTGACTTGTGAATTCATGATCTTTAAAACATTGTTACTAACTCGAAGAACATTTGGTTTGATCGACATCTTTTTGGACAATGGTTTGAACAAAGCGTTTGGATTGTGAACTTGTTGCAGGTAGCATATGACAACATCGGATCAACGACGACCAATACGATATCGAAGCAAAGGAAAAAGCAAGAACCAGCAGTTATGGCTGAGCTTGATCAGAGATTGAGGAGATTAAATTCCCTCCACGAGGATGACAAATAATATCTTCGATTCCCACCTGTCAAGATGTTCAAACTGTAACATTATAGCCATTTTAATGGGAGAAAATACCCGACTTCTTCCCTGCCAGAAAGTAAAGTAAAACAAAAACAAGAGAGCATCTGTTTTTCCATGGTGTTTGTATGTAGCTTTATGAAATGTAAATTATAAATATTCATACTTTTTTATGTACACTGTTAATTACACTGCAAAAGAAAGTTTTGTGGGTGTCCCATGCTCTGTAATTTCTGTTCTCATGTAATGAGCAATCTGTTAATGGAATCAGATTTGATTTCCTTCCGACATTGCATTGAACAAAATTGACACACACACAAATAAACTAAGACTTCTTTATCCTTCGCTCACTAAAACAGGAGCAGGCCAGCTGAAATTGCTAAAACCAACTGGCTCCAGAGTACCACTCCAGCAATCCTAAAGGAAGAAGACGGAGACTCGATCGATGATGGAGAAACACTGTCCTCTGTTTCAGCAGATGGAGCGACGTCGGGGCTCGGTACTGGTGCTGGCGTGGGAGGGAAATCAGTACCAAAGATTGCCTCTGGAAGGAGTACATGATTGACTTGATAAACTGCGATGGGATCGGTCGAAAGCACGCTGCTGCTCACCTTTGTGTTGGTCCAGCCTGAGCTGATGTGAACAGTGCCAGATGCATCAGTAAAATTCAAGGTGTAGTGCTGACCGGCAAATGTTGTGATGGGACCCTTTTGGCTAAGGCCGTTGAAATCAGCTAGAGTGTAGTAATGTGGTAAGGCATGAAAGAGTAACAGTGACTTGAGCTGGTCATTGGTGAGGTTGGATAGAGAAGGCTTGTTGAGGGATGAAAATGCACCATCTTTTGGAACAAATATGGTTATTCCCTCTTCTGAATCATTGGCTTGCTTTTGGAAGGTATCAATGACTTTGGTGGATTCAAGGTAGCCAAGAAACTTGTGGAAGGGACCAGCTACTGTGAGCAAATCAGCGAGGTTGACATGATCGGCGGGCGGGGCTGGTTCCGGTGCGGGAGTCAGGCTAATTGAAGGAGGCTTAGCAGCAGTTTGAGCACATGCTGGTGAAGAGGGCATGAGCATCAGCCAAATACCAAACAAGAGAATGATGCAGAGTTTCATTTTGTTTCTCTGTTTTGTCCCTGAAATGCAGAAAAGGCATGGAATTAGGCTCTTGAACCAAACAAAGCACAAAGAAAACAAAAATGCACATAAATGAGGATGGCATTAGAAAGAGGGACAAGAGAGAAGAGTAACTGGGAGAAGGCTGAGAAGGCGAGAGGGATGAAGGAGAAGAGGAGAAGAGGAGCATATAAATGAGGATCGTTGGGATGTAAAGAGCGGAAGGTGAAGGGTGAGCATTGTGGAATCAGCAGCAGACCCCAGCGGTGGTTCTGTTTGTTCCTTATAAGGGATGAACAAAATACAAACAAGACGGAGACATGTAGGTTGCTGTTTCACTGTCATAAGAACATGTAGTTAAGGTTATTTGTCACTACTCCCTCCTCCTCCGTCTCTTACCTCATCGTTTTCTTCCTTTCTTACCCTTTTGGATTACATTAATAACGTAATAGCTCAAACTCACCGCTAATAGATATTGTTCTCTTTGAGCTTTCCCTTTTGGGTTTCTCCGAAACGTTTTTAGAATAAGTCTACTAGGGAGAAGTTTCCACACCGAGGTGTGATCTCACAATTCACCTCCCCTTTAGGGCCCAACATTCTTGTTGGTACTAGTTTCTTTTTCCAATTGACGTGGGACCACCCAATTCGTTTTGAGATCCTATCTCGACATTCTTTATAAGAGTGTGAAAACTACTCCCTAATAAACACGTTTTAAAAATCTTGAGGAGAAGCTCGAAAAAGAAAGCCCAATGAGGATAATATTTGCTAGCGGTGGGCTTGAACTGTTACAAATGGTATCAGAGCCTGACACTGGACGATGTGGCAGCGAGGAGGCTAAGCTCCGAAGGAGGTGGACACGAGGCGGTGTGTCAACAAGGATGCTAAGCCCTAAAGAGGGTGAATTGGGAGGGTCTCACATTGATTGGGAAATAAAACAAAGTATTCTTTATAAGAATTAAGAATGTGAAATAGATGAAACCCATTTGAAAAATCTTGAAAAATCTTGAGGAAAAGCTCGAAAAGAAACTCCAAGCCATTTGTTATTAAATTTCTTAGATATATATATATATATATTTTTTCTTTAAATTTTCAAAAAAGTCTCTGAACATTATTTTCTTTAATATTTTGTTTCAAAAACATCTTATTAATACTCTTAATTTAAATTTTTTAAACTGTTACCGTGATATCATATTTAAAAAATATTCAAGAACTTTTAAAAATAACATTAAAAATTACTCAAATAGCTTATGAGATGTGGATAGACCGTTTTCGTCCATCAATAAATTTGTTCTGAACTTTATTAGAAAGGTAAAACGTATTAATACTATTTTTAAATGGTTCAAATTTTACCCTACATAGGTTACATAATAACACTTAAATTAATTGCAAATAGATAAGGAGATATCATGTTGACACGTGTCACGAGTTAATTTGGTGAATAGTGGGTCCACTTTGATGGGCCAGCCCACCGACCATTCCAAATTAGAGATAATCTTTTGCCTATTTGACTCTTTTCCCCACCCTGCCCATTCTTTAATTATTATTATTATTATTATTATTATTATTATTATTATTATTATTATTATTATTATTATTATAATCACTTTATTCAAATTAAATAGACTATATGTTTTTTTAAAAAATGTATTTTAGTCTATAAAAAGTTTTAAATACCTCAAATATATGGTTTAATACTTACTAATGAAATCTTATTAGTTAATATGAAAATTGTATTTGATTTTTTTATTTTAATTATTTTTCAAATAAATGTGTGGAAAGTTTTGGCCAATATTTTGGTTTGAAGGTCGATGACTAAGCAGAAAAGGGATGCCCTGTGACACAATCGCACTTTTAAAGGCAGCCGACTAGCGATTGTGCGGCACTCACTTTTCAACGACAAGTGAGCTAAGCCAATTTGTACTTGCGTCGCCTATGGCCAAGCGACGTATGATCAAGCCTCTAGCCTCGGTTTTAAAAGAAGGTTTTGGAAAACGAGGGTAGAGAGAGATTTTAGAAAGAGAGATTTTTGAAAGAGACGTTATATAAGCAAGCAAGAGAGAGATAACAACGGCTTAGCATATATAACCTTGGGTAGGGAGAAGTTGACAACTAGTCATATCCGTACATTTTGAGGCATTTCATGTCTGGCAGGCCTAGACATGATATTTTTGAGGCGTCATACGCCCTAGAACTACAAAAGTAAAAACACTCGAATGAAAAGACATGACAAAGGTTTGGCTTGCCATAGGCATGTGGCCATGGGCAACACGTCCTGGACGAGCATGACCGTGACACCCTGCATGCTATGGCCTCCACGTCACCAATCATACTCAGCCATTCATAGACTTTTTTGCTGTGTCGGATAGTGGGCCCTTTTTCTCATAATCTCTTCATTATCACCAATCACATTCACTAAGTAAGTGGGTCCCTTTCTGTATGATGAGTCAATTTTCAAACGCTTCTCAATTATTTCAAATTAAAATTTAAAAACAAAAAACAAAATTGAAAATTGGATGAACTGAAATACAAATTTAACAAGAGTTTATTAAGGAAATTATAATTGGGGCCAATTTTCTCAGTTATTTTATAAACATTTCATTAAAATTCTCAAAATCTCCACACTGCCACTCCATTCTCTTGTCTGTCCTATATAAGCCACTCTCATGCTCCCTCTTACTTCCATCCCACCCTTTCTTCCGCTGCTTCAATATCATGTAACTCTGTTTATCTGTGTTCATAAATTTCTATCATAATTATACATTTCAACTTCTTTTACATATGTTTGTGTGTGATCTTTTGAAAATTTGGGGAAAAATTCGAATTGGGTCATTGTTCATTTCTTATTTCCTGGCTCCGATGGGGTTGTTTTGCTGATATTGCAGGTTGTACCACCGGAGTCAGCTCTGTTTAAGTGGAAACCAAGGAAGTAGTTGTTGAAGAAGAGCCAAAGGAAGAAGCTGCCGAAGAAGAGGCGGCTGAAGTGGCAGCTGAGCTTGTGGTGGAAGAGGAGACCAAACCAGCAGAGGCTAAGCCACCGGCGGTGGAGGTGGTGGAAGAGAAGCCTGCAGAAGAAGCAGAGGAGAAACCAGAAGAAGAATCCGCAGCTGAGAAGGCCGAGTAATTGAATTTGAATCCAAATTATGGTTGAGAAATTTGGTCACTTTAATGTCTTTTTGGTTCATATTATTCAAGAACTATGACACCATGTGATCGGACGCTTAGAATGAACGGCCGCTTAGAATCATAATTTAGTTTGTTTATATGTATAACAGAGCTCTGCTCTGTTCTGCTTTTATCAAGCTACAAAGATGAAAAGGGTACAACTTTCATAACCATTTGAAGAACACGATTACTATTCAAAGAGGGAATCGATCCGATTCAGGCTACCAAAATGAACAACAGTATGAAACCAATTGGGCATGCCCTCAAAAATGACATCCATAAATTTACCAGTAGTTGGGTTGAAAAGAACCAGAGCTCTGTTTCTATACTCCAACAAAATCTCTCCACTTTTCAAAATGCAAACAACTTTAACGATTTTACTCCGCAGGACAATCTTGGAGACCTTGAAAGAAATCTCCGATGCTTCTTGTTTGATGGATTTGGGCATGTAAGCCCCAATGTTAAAGCGTTTGACCCAAGATTCCTTCACGCCGTACTGTTCCATGATCCATATTTCCATTTTGCCGTGAGTACAGTAAACGGCGGCTGAGAGACACCCATTTAGAATCACTAAATGGTAATTGCAACGACTCAAGCTCCCATAATCGGGCTTTGGGATGTCTATGAATTCCTCTGTTGCTAAGTCAAATGAGACGATGGTGCGACCGTGATGGTGCCGTCGAGGTAGAGAAACCCAGTGGAGTCTGCCGTTGACGATGGCCTGCGACTGACCATGAGCTAGATGGTGGCTTATTCTGCCTACGCTTCTCCAATTCGAGCTTCCCAAAGTGAAAATTTGAACATCTGAGTGGTGGACGCGTCTCTGGATACGGCGGAAGCCTCTGGAGTAGACAATTTTAATCACTTTGAACTGTTTGGTTTGTGGATGAAATCCAATCCCACAAACCACATCCGGGTTCGGAAATTCCTTGGTTTTGGGTAATTCCAGATAGTCTCTGGTAAAGGGGTTGTATATAAAGAGCTTTTCATTGTAAAGAGAATCCGATAAACAGAGGAAGCCATTGCAGGAGCCTACGACGTCGTACTCGGGCATTGTAGCTGAAAAAGGAGTGGAAATCCTCTTGACGGGCTGTTTTTGTTGTTTGAAAGCAGGGAAATCGACGAAACAGAGGTGGTTTCTGATGGGGTAATCACAGTGGAAGATTAAGCAACGGAAATTTTCGTGTTGGTCAAGAAATTGAGGGTTTTGAGCGAGAAGGCGCCATGACCTGCAAACATATTGGAAGCGAATCAAGGATGAAATGGGTAGGCGAGAAAGGATGTGGCGAAGAACATCATGGCTAAGATTATCCATTTGGTGTGGGAGATTGGGCTTCTTGTTGTGCAGGGGAAATGCAGAGCCTGCGGGCATGATCGAATTGGTAAAGGCGAAAAGGAATAAGGGAGTTGGGGGTGAAAAGAAAGTGGTGTTTGGTGGTATCAAAAGATAATAAAAATGGGGATGGAAATTACAAGGAAGGAAGGAGTGTGGTTTGGTTGTGGGGTGTGGGATCCACTTTTTGTTGAATAATTCCCCCATTCCCCTCTTGATGGGAATATTATTCTTTCTATCTATCTACCCTTTGATCTATGGATGGATGGATTTAGATTCAATCACGGTATATTCTTAATAATAATTGTGATATCATTTATTTTCATGGCTTTAATTATTGCCCCTCCATATTATTCATTTTTGTTCGTTACGTCTAATCGTTAGCTTTAAAACACGTTTGTTGGAGAGAGCTTTCGACACCTTTGTAAGAAATATTTCGCTCTCTTCTCTATTCGATGTGGGATCTCACAATTCATCTCTCTTGTCAACGATGACGCACTGTTCACGTTTCCACACTCTTATAAGAAATATCTCATTCTCCTCTCCAATCGACGTGGGATCTCACAATCCACCTCCCTTTGGGGTTTGGCGTCCTTGGTGGCACACCGCTCGGGTTTCCACACTCTTATAAGAAATGCTTCATCCTCCTCTCCAATCCACGTGGGATCTCACAAACCACATTCCTTAAGGGTCTAGCGTCCTTGCTGGCATAAGAAATGTTTTTATTCTTCTCTCCAATTAACGTGGGATCTCACAATTCATTCCCCTTCAGTGCCCAGCTCCCTCGCTGGCACACCGTTCAGTGTCTAGCTCTAATACCATTTGTAACAACGTCGACACACTGCTCAGTGTCTGACTTTGATATCATTTGTAACAACGCATGCACATCGCTCGATATCTAGTTCTAATACCATTAGTAACAGCGCTAGCACACTGCTCAGTATCTGGCTCTAATACCATTTATAATAGCTCAAACTTACCGCTAACAAATAATATCCACTTTGGCTCATTAAGAATCACCGTCAGCCTCACGGTTTAAAAATATGTCTATTATCATTAAAATAATCTAATAAATATTTATAAGATTAAAGATATAATACATTCATAGAAACAAAATATATTATATCAACCACTAAAATCTCATAAAATTCAAATATCAAATATTTACAATTACACACAAATTTAAGGGAGTAAAATAAAAATAAAAATAAAAAAATGAAAAGGATGGGGTAAACATGTAATTTTGAATAAAAAGAAAGCGAGAAAAAGAAAAAGAAAAAGAAAGTGGGAAATAAGGAGAAGGAAGAAATAAGAATAGGTCCGTGCTGAGTCGTCAATCAATTAGGCATCAATTCCCCTTTTTAACGCATGCGGGGCCCACTCATGTGCACTGCTGTCCTATTTTCTAACACCCATCATTCCGGGGTCTTGCTTTTTGTTCCCCTTAATTAAATCAACGGCGTTCCTTATCTTCTCCGAATGGCTCCTCCCAATGGACGGCCGGATTTGCATAAAAGCTGCCACCCGACCCGACTGTTTTGTCGGAAAACGGGCATGGCATATTTATAGGCTCCACAAACGTCACTTACGAGAGAAACAAAACAAAGAAATATATACGCACACTCGTGAAGGACACAGATACATCCCTGCAACTCACTTACCCACCACCTTAAATTTCTCCTTTTCCATTTAATATAAATTATCAACTTTTATAATATATATATATATATATATATACACACAAATTCTAACAACATAATTAGTATGTCTCGAGTTTTCGGAGGAAGAAGAAGAAGTTGGCTTTTCTAAATAAGATAATAGGATGAAGAAAGCTTGATGATGATCATATGAATTAGAGTGTTGAAAGGAAGAAGATGAGAAGTCGATTAAAAAGCCACGGAAAAGAAAAGATCGGGGCTGCTAAATCGGAGGGACTCTAATACCATTTAAATATTTGCTAAAACCACTTTACCTGAATGGCGGTGAAAGTTCTCTATTTATAATTATTTACAAAATCAAATAGACTACAAAGGAAATGGAAAAAATGGATACACGATATTAGCTTATGATAAATATGTTAAACTATAATGGAAAGCTAAATATCCTCAAGAACAAATATGGTCCAGACTATTTAATTCGATAAATTTAGGATATAATACTTATCACAGTAACCCTGATCATAAGATAAGATTGAACCAAGGTGACCATGTGAGCTTTTATCCCTTAGTTTGGCTTCTCGAGAGTCTAAATGGGCTCTGGGCAGGGTTGGTTCGGGTTCGAACTTAGTTGACCATGAGTTTGGGTTGACTCAGGTTATGGATGATGGTGACCCTGTGAGTTCCTTGATTCAGCTTCTCTAGAGTCAAAATAGGTTCTGAACAGGGTTGGTTCACGTTTGAACCTAATTGATCCTGAGTTAGGGTTGGCTCCCTACAGAAGAAAGGAAAAAGAATTTCACGTTCTTCCTTTCGCTTTCAGAAAGGGAGGATTAAGAAAATCCTATTGATTGGAGCTTTCTCCAAACCTCGAGGAAAAACACTAAAAAAAAAAAAGAAAAAAAAGCTCGAATGGTACGATCCCTTCGTCACCTTAGAATGAAAGGGGCGATCTCGTAATTCTTGTTTTGTGAAGATACGTGGTTAGGTGCTCTATTTTATCTTCCCATTGAGGTCAAACCTAAACCTATGTTCAAGAGATAACTGTCCATATATTGATAAGGGATGTATGGATTCTCAGGAAGAGAGGAGCCAAGGTGGTCCCTCTTGGACCGCCCAGATCCCACGAGTGAATAGAAAGTTGGATCTACATTAGATCTCACCTGACCGACCCATCTATCTTGTTAAGGAGAAGTTTGGTTCCAAACCCGATTGAAACAGGAGAAGTATGTCATGCTAATGGCCTTTAAAAGAGAACGGGAAGGGTAGAGGAGAGAGTAGGGGAAGTAGGAGGAGTAAAAACGGAATAAAAAGAAGTCCCAACTTGACAATTTATTTAGGGGATTATGAAATGGAAAGTCCCATCCCCAATAGCCCACCAAAAATACTCCCATCCCATCTTCACTCTTTCACTTTCTTCAAATTAAGTTGGTGCCACGCCAAAACCCCATTAATCTAATCCTCCAATTTCCCCCTCTTTCTCCTTACACACACGTCGTCGTCGTCGTCGTCGTCGTCATGTGGCGCCTCATCGCAGCTCTTCGCCCTACCCTCCACAACTTCACTAACAGCCACCGCGTCGCCGATGAGAGCATGTTCACTACAACTGAATTCCCCATCTACGCCGTCGCCAATCACCACCACCACCGCCGCCCTGCTGCTCACCGCACCTTCTCCGCCGTCTTCAGCATCATTCGTGCCCCTTTCTCTATTCTCTCTTGCTTCGCTCCACCACCCGTTCACTCCTCCGCCGACACCTTCTGGCTCTCCACCGATCACTATTTTGCCTCCACCATTTCCGAGACCAACCACCTTATGGTAAGCGACGGCATGCGTTACGCCATGTTGATGTAGAAACAGAACAACACTCACAACAACAACAACAAAAAATCAAAACTTTAGCTTTTATTTCGGTTTTAGGTGAAAATAATCACTTGGGTTTTTCTTTTTTTTTAGTTAAATTTGATTCAGTGTCTGTTTCTAATCTTTTCTTGTATTGTTTGCAGACGACCCTGATCCCAATCCCATAAATTAAATTTAAAAAAAAAAAAAAATTGCTCTTTTCCCAAGAATATCAGTAACTCCCTGTCTTCTCTCTGTTTCTCACTAGAACAAGTACAAGAACGTATCAATGGCTTTCCTAGTACCTATCTCCATGCCTTACCTTTACCTTCTTTGTTTTCTTTTGATTCTTTTTCCTCTAAATAAACCCATATTTTTAGTTTTTACTACAAAAAGAAACTATTTTTGAAGAGCGGATGAGGAAGAATCTTTCACCAAAACTTATAAACATTTAGGGTGCGTAATTAAGTATAGTTTAAAGTGATTAAACATGGATGATGAGTTTGTTCGACATATGTATATATATTATTACAAAAGCAGCTTTAATGGAAGCTCCTTTTGGAGGTACTAAGGGCTCGTCTTTTGCTTCAAACACACGATTTCTGAATATAAATAAATAATTCCTAAAGTACACATCAAATTATTATTTTAATATTTTCATGAATTTTTTTCCCCCTCTTTATATTCATGGAAGCTGGAACTGATAATGACAGTGGGAATAAAGTGGTTTTTTTTTTTTTTTTTTTTTTTTGGAAATTTCCCCCAATGAATGAATGAATAATAGAATTTAAATGTGAATGGTAGGCTAGTGCTTTTAATAAGATTAGGGGAGCAATTTCTTCGGAAAAAGTTAAAAATTCAGTATTATTTGATTGAGACTGTCACAATATAAATTATCTTATAATAACGATTATCTACACTAAATATATTTATGAAATTTGTGAAGTGAGACAATTTTTTTTTTTATTATTTGTAAAAGAATCAAAAAGAATTTAATAATAGTGATTATTTTAAGATTCATGAAAAATACATTAATATTTAAAAGTATATAAATTAAAAGCACTGATATTTAAAAGCTGTATTGGGCTTTTCATTATCAAGCAGGACGGCCCTCTCTCTTATTGGGCTTTCCATTCAGCCAGGATCGCCCTCGCATTTATTGGGCTTTCCGTATTCAAGCAGGACGGCCCACTCTCTTATTGGGCTTTCTATATTACCTTATTGGGCTTTCCGTGTTCAAGCAAACGGCCCGATCTCTTCGTAAGCCCATCTCTTGAAGTTGAAGATATAATTATGAAATTTCAAAAATTTTAGTACCATATCTATAACTCAAAATACTATTATGGCCGGGTTCGTTTCGTTTAAGATCTCGTTTGATAATTATTTTGTTTCTATGTCTTTTCAACCCTTAAAATATATTTGAATTCTGAGCTTAATTTCAAAAACAAAATCAAATTTTAAAAACTTGTTCAAAAGTAAGCTTGCATGGTATAAGATATTTGAATTCGGAATTGTGAACTTTATTATTGATTTAAGTTCTTTTCTTCGTAAGAAGTGGAATAAAATAAGTCGTCGAAGTTTTGGGTAAATGATACAATCCTTTGAGAAAAGTCGAGTCGAACTAAATATCAGAAATGTAAAGCTTTTGGAAGGGAAGAAATGGCAAAAAAAAAAAAAAAAAAAAAAAAAAAAAAAAAAA
>NW_019272025.1:3259731-3279319 GCF_002738345.1 Cucurbita maxima | reverse complement strand
AAAAAATGGCAAAAAAAAAAAAAAAAAAAAAAAAAAAATAGAACAAAAGCAAAATGTTCTAATTCAATTTCCAACTTTGATACTCTTTTTCCACTTTTACTCATTCAATTTCCAAAGGAGAAAGCATAAAAGAATCAGATGTAAAGTTGTGGTGACAATGAGGGTCAGATTTTGAGTCTTTCACCTGTCAAATCTTTCAATTTTCCTTCCTCATGGTTTCTTATTGGAATTCAATTAGGAACCCACAAAGTCGACTTATAAGAATACATATCCTGTTCTCGTTCTTCATTATAGAACAAATTATACGAATACGACCATCTTTACCTCTTCTTAGGACCTGTTTGGAACGACTTTTCAACTGCAGGACCTTATAGCCAGTTTTGTAACGACATAATGGAAACCTAAAGAATAAAGACCTTATCACAAGCACGATGCAAATGTATACCAAACCACAGTGCATGCTTTGCAGATTCCAAAGATATTTCCTCTTTTAAAAGAAACTATTGATAAAATGACTGAAAATGTATGAACTGATTGATCTGGGAAGAAAAGAAAAGAATAGAAAAGGAGCCCCACAAAAAAGGGGACGAATCTGAGACTGTTCCTCTTCCACCTTAAAAAATTACAGGGTTTGACAGTGCAACATATAAAGTTTTAGGCATATTTTCGGCTCGGCTATACGTTCAAAGCAGAAGATAAAAACATCAAACAAGAATTTCATGTCGATACGAAAGCTAACCCGAAAAGAGAGAAGAGAAAAGACGAAGAATTTGTGGTTATTTATTCACAGGGAGCCTAGATGGATATCCCTTGAATGTTTTTTCACACTAACAATTCAACAAAAAGAGGAACTCTGATACAATCTGTAAAAAAAAAAAAAAAAAAAAAAAAAACAAACCAAAATGATGGGACAAACAGCATTCCTAAACAAAGCTCACAACTTTGCCTCAGGCATCACTGCTACAATTATGATGAACTTGAAAATTAAAAAAAGGGTGACCTTAAAAAAAAAACAAGGCGTAGTCTATAATAACTTTGTGGATCCCCACCTCACTGAAGATGCATGATGATACGTATTTTGCTATACTGCCGCAATCTGATTTTACATCTCACTCAAATATATGAAAGAAAAAAAAAACAAAAAAAGAAAGAAAATTTTCTAATCAAAACTCAAACCTGAACACAAAATCCCAAGTGGCTAAATACCTCTAAGCTTGGTTTTCAGCATCGGCACTCAGTTAGCTTTATAGATAATTCTTCTTTTTCCCCCTTTTTTAGTTGGGTAATTCAACTGAATATTCTATTTGATTATCTGCAACACGTTCTTCACCAATTATCTTCATCTACTATGTTGACATATCCGATCGTTCCTAGGTAGTGTTTCCTGAACCAAAAAATGAGGAGGATACTCAGTATTAACACTATTTTTCACCAGAAAACTACAACAGATAAAAGGAGGAAGAAGAATAATGCGACAGAGAGATCATTTAGCACAGAATGATACATAACGCTGTCGTGCGCCTTGCTAACAGCACTTATATCCTAAACTTAATACCACATCAGAGATAATCTGATAGCATTTTGTGATTTTGGTTCACACTAGTTAAGGAAAGCATTCAAAAAGGCTGTACTAAATTTAATCGATGTCCAAATGATTACATGATTAAATGAAAAGAGATATAGTTTAGGAGGACATATTAAAAGCATAATTTCACTACTAGTTCTGACTCTGAGTGATAATGAGCATGAGAAAGAAACAGCAACAGCCATGTTTTTTAGTGTATCAAAGAGGAGGATTCAACCATGAGGTTGTTATGCATTTACAATGTCCTAGAATTAGTCAAATGCCTGAGCTTGTCAAGTTAGAATGAGTGAGCTGCACAATCGCAGGCTTGCAAGCATATATGTGCATGTAAACACGAAGAGGTTACAGTCCTGTAACAGGACGAACAAAAATCAATCACCAAATGCAAGGGAGTGACAATGAGAGAGATCAACTTTCCATGAAAAAGAACAAATTCAGTTGAATATTTTATGACAGTTTGATATTTGAATGCCCTTCATCTAGATAACTCAATAACTTCAATCGGTACGACTATATAAGCTATTCTTGTTGACATTCGTAATAAGGTTCATTGGGACCTATCTCTAAACGTTCTTACAATATAACCGTGTTACTTTTCGGCTATACGAACATACTGAACATATATCTTCCCCAGAAAATGTATATATAGGGCAGCCCACATAACGATATAAGTTTGTTCGGTTGGTAACTCAAATCATTCATGTATAGTATCTAAATCTGGTATCTAAAACAGCTAATATCTAAATCATCAAGTGCAGAATTGAAACAGCTTTCTGCAAGATCAAATAAATATAAATCTACATTTGGATGTTCATAATCTGAGCATTTGAAAAACAAAATTCTTGATGAGAGAAACCAGGAGATACTGCTGAAACAAATAATGAAGCATTGTATAAATTTTGAAACAGTGGCTCTAACCTCTGTTTGACTGCCTCCTATTAACACTATGACCACCAATAAAACCAGGAGAGCTTCTGGAAGAGACATCAGAAGCAGCATTGCCGAGTCCATAACCAAAGGGTCCAGAGACGTCTCTTTCAAAATTGGAAGATCGCCACGTGAGATCGCCATAACTGGCATTGTAGAAATCTGCAAAAGGCCCGTCAAAACCGACAGTTGAGGTAGGAAATGATGATGCTGGAGGTAAAACAGTACCACTGTTCCTCCCATATCCTCCAGCTCCTATACTATAACTACTGTCAATACCTCCATAATTATGATTCCCAGAGTTACTAAAAACATTGTTTCCTCCACCTTGAGACAAGATTCCGGAGCTACCCCAGTTAACTCCAGAATTGGCAAATGCAGTTCCCCCAATGCCGCCGCCAACGCTTGCTGATCCCAAATGAGCATTGGAGTTGGCAGAGTTTGTTCCATTGTTGAGCCCTCCACTTCCCCACAAGTTTTGAGTTGCTGAGCTGAAGAAGGATGAGTTTCCTCCATTGCCACTCTCATACCCTATATTGCCAAATCTATCCGAATTACCAGTATAATACGGGCTCAGTCCCCGTCCATAATTGAGATTATTGGTAAAATTGGAACTTCCCCCGTACCCTGGATTCAAGCCAATCTCAAAGTTCACGCCCATTCCATAACCTGAACTGAACGGAGTGAATACACTTCGACCACTAGAAACTGGACTAAATCTACCATCCATTCTAACCCCATAACCTCCAATTGTACTTGAACTATACCCCTGAGTATAACCATTAAGGAAGCTATTGACCCTACTCTGACCATAATTGTATCCACCAAGTGGACTACGGCTAGGGCCTGGTGACAACTCTTTCGGAACTGCACGCTTGACTTCAACCATTTTTCCATTCAATTCATGGAAAGTCTTGATAAGAACTTTCTCGACCGCTTCTTCCGAATCATATGTAATAAACCCGAAACCTCTGGGCCGAAGTGTATTGTGGTCGTACATCACCACAACATCTGTAATTGTTCCGAATTGATCAAAATAATTCTTGAATTCACTCTCTGTAACAGTAGATGCTAAGCCCCCAACAAATATCTTTCTAGTTCGTCCAGGTCCAGGACCAGGAGAAACATTAATGCTACCACTGGTTCTACCTACAATGTTCTGGTCGTTTCTAGGAACAGCCCTTTTCGCCTCAACCTGGGAATGAAGATCGAGTTCAAATAGCATTAAAATGACAAATGCAGACTATTTGATTGAATTCAAGCTGAAAAACTATTCAGGAAATTAGAAATTTCACTAAGGAATAAAATAAGAACTCAACAAAACATTTTGATTCATAAGCTAACAAAAAATGAGCTATCTCTGCAGGTCATATGATACACATTCAGGTTAAAAACTCACCATTCTTCCATCAATATTATGCTTCTCCCTTATAACTCTATCGGCAACACTTGGATCAGCAAAAACTATGAAGCCGAAGCCTCGACCGCGACCTGTAGTCCGATCCTTCATAATGACAGCTTCTACAACCTCCCCAAAGGCACTGAAATACTCTTTAAGCCGGTCTTCATCAGTATCCCAAGATATCCCACCAACAAATAACTTGCCACTATCAGTTTGCATTTTCCTTTTCCTATAAACCACAGCAACAAAAGCCATATCGTTCAGATGTTCAAAAACCATCAAATGCAGATAGCATCTATACATTTCTACTCGATTCAGATGAAGAAAAACAACAGAATTTTAAACTCCTAATAATGTACTGGGGATCAATTCCATGACCGTATTTTACTGAGGGTGATGAACAACGGAAAAAGGGGGACAAAATCAGCTATGGTGATTCATTATAGTAGAAGATCGGTGTGTGAACATAAGGTGAAGAAATGTAATCTGTAACATCTTGGAGCTGAAAGAGAAGAAGGAAATGGAATCAAATGCGGGTGAAAAAGAAATCAATAACAGAAGCAGTACCTTATTTGAATCGAGAGGCAATCCAGGAAATGTATATATCTCAAAGGAAGAGATACTGGAAAAATCAATTTGGGAACACTGGATCCATCGTCGATCAATTGCTCGACAAAATTTCAACAAACCTGAGAAAACCCAGAAAGCATTTGAATAAAAAAGAAGGATTACCGGGATCCAAACTTGATTCAATTTCTTACAGGATCGAAAAATAAAGTCCAGATTTCCATAAAACCGACCGATTAGCGAAAAACCAGAGAGCCAAATCTTGCCGAGCTAAGATCTGAGAGGAAACACGATGATTAGGACAGACATCTTGAGCTACCCTGTAAAATTTGTCCCGCAACTTTCCTTAAGCCTCTGGATTGTGTCAAATTGATTATGTAAAGCAAATTCAGTTAGGAAGCAGATCGGGAAATTCTATTTATGTTTAAACAAACTGTACACTGCAAAGAGAACGTGAAAAACAGAAGCTTGAAGGTGTCTAACGTGAGAAATGTATAAGAACTTCGAAATGGAAGATGAACTCTTCCTTGTTTTTATAATTTTCTTTTTTATTTTATTTATTTTGATGTTTGCTAGAAACATAGTGAAGAGGAGAAAAAATAAATCAATAAAAAAATAAAAGATGTGATGCATAATGTCACGATGCATCAAAATGTATTTTGATCCGCCCATCAACCACGAATCCTTTCCATTAATAACTCAATCAAATGGAGCTTCAAATTTATGGTAATTTATGATAATATTTTCAAAATATTGCAAACAAATTATTTAGGTTTATTGTAAAAAAAAAAATATATATTATTTATTTAATGCTTTTTTATATGGGTGAAAAATGTGGTAATAAATCGTGTCTCGGCTTAAGAGCTAAATTGTATGATTACAATATTATAGGATGTAAGATTCAGATTACTTTATTGATTGAATATGCAAATATCACTTGTTTGAGATTCGAATCACTCAACAAGGAATGTCAATCACATCGAGTTTGAATGATACTAAACATCTAACCTGTTGGATGAGAGTCTTATCTCGGCTAATTTAAGGAATGATTATGGGTTTATAACCAAATAATACTCTCCATTAGTATGAGGCCTTTCCGGGAAGCCCAAAGCAAAGCCAGGAGAGCTTGTGCTCAAAGTCGACAATAGCATACTAGTGTGAAGAGTTATGTTCAACAGTCCTGCCCTAAACTTAGTCATGTAAATTGAATCCTCAAATATAGAACAAAGAACTCCAAAAGAAAAAGGAGTCGAGCCTCGATTAAAGGGAGGAGGCGTACTTTGTTTGAGGGACTGGGGTTTTCGAATAAACTATATTGATTTATCTCTCTGTCCTCCCAGGCTGGCCTCTCACATGTCCTAGGTCTGATCAGATCCACCAACGACCGGTTTACAAAACAAGGAGTTAAGCAAGGCCCAGTAGATTAATAGAAGAACTCAGTCGAAGCTTGACTAAAAAGGGCTTGTGTTAGATTAAAGTCACACCTTTTGAACCAAACATTGATCAAGTATTCAACTTTTTCTTTTAATAGACATCTAACTCATTAATTTATATTAACTTTCGTGACTATCCAATATAACGTCGAATTATGAAAATTTGACAATAAAATAAAATAAATGAAAGTTGGGGTTGAAAATGTATTGGATAAATTCATATATATTGATCTAGTAACACATTTTCAAACATCATCACAATATAAAATATACTAAAGTAGGTATAAGATTGGTGGCACATATTCGTATCCACAACTTTGGGCATTGGGGTTCTTATCTCTTATGTAATTTTTTTTCACTACCGAAAATACTTTTGCACATGACCCAATTGAAAGGGTCATCTTTTCCATCTATATTTGATAGCAAGGTTTACTTTACACATTGAAAGGCTAATCTTTTCCATCTATATTTGATAGCAAGGTTTACTTTACACATTTAACAGGACTTAGCTTGATTAGTGGGGTTGGTCTCCTACAGGTTGCCATTAGCTGGGATGGTGATGATGGGTTAGGTGAATCACATTCAAAACTATAATGTCAAACCCAAAAATAAATGAGAATAATTTTTCTTTATTTTCAAAACATTAGTCATTTAGTTTATTTTTGTAAAAAGTTTAAAATATTTTTAATGCGGCCGATTTAAATTACCTGAAATCACAAGTCCATTACCAAATTTAACAAAATCTACAGTTTTTTTTGTTAACATATTCTTTACCAGAAGACAACCTTATTAAAAAGTCCAAATTGACGGAGGAAGTTTCCCTCCAAATCCAATCTCTTTAACATTCCCTCCAAAATTTCACGACCCAAAAATTCAAACCCACGACTGCAATTTGGTTCCTATATATTTTGAGAAGCGGGATCAGATCTTTACACACATCGCTTCAGTCTCCTTCAAAATTGCGCCTCCGATTTCGATTCAAATTCTGTCCTATTTGCTTTTTCGTCTCCAATCTGCTCCATGGAGTCCTTGAGGAATTCATTTTCCACCGATGGTGGTGCCGTCAGTGCAGGATCTCCACACCGCGTCGCAGGCGAAGTCCATGTGATCATCGGTCCTATGTTTGCCGGAAAAACCACCGCTCTACTCCGTCGGATCAAAGCTGAGAGCAGCAGTGGCAGGTAAACATAAAGTCTATTCTTACGGCCTGCAAACAGATCGAAAACCTTGAGTAAAATCTCAACTTGGAATTCCATGAACTCTCGTATCTGCTCTGCAGGAATGTGGTGATGATCAAGTCAAGCAAGGACACAAGGTACGCTGTCGATTCGGTAGTAACACACGATGGGGCCAAATTTCCATGCTGGGCACTGCCAGATCTTTCGTCTTTCCGACAGAAATTTGGAGAAGATGCTTATAACAAGGTATCTTCTTTGAAGAATCATTCTTTTTCATTACTATTTGTTTGGCAAATCTTATTTATCTAAACCCCCAATAATACCGGCAGCTGGATGTGATTGGTGTTGATGAAGCTCAATTTTTCGATGATCTCTATGATTTTTGCTGCGATGTTGCTGATAAAGATGGCAAAATCATTATCGTTGCTGGCTTAGATGGAGATTACCTCAGGTCCCATTCAAATCTCTCTCTGTCTTTCTCTGTACATATGACAATTCTGCATTAACATAATTTCTTGCATCTGAGCTGTTGGGTAACTTGAAAATTGTGCCACCCAGATGCGAAATCAGGGATCTTTCTAATACTAAAGTGGTTATTCTTCCATGGTTTTGGCAGGAGGAGATTTGGTTCAGTGCTTGATGTAGTACCTCTGGCTGACACAGTAACTAAGTTGACAGCTAGATGTGAACTTTGTGGTAAAAGAGCCTTCTTTACCTTGAGAAAGACAGAGGAGACAAGGACCGAGCTTATCGCTGGGGCTGATGTCTATATGCCGGTGTGCCGCCATCACTATGCCAATGGACAAGAAGTCATACAATCTTCCAAGAATATTCTGGGATCTCGTGCTCTGAGAACAGGCTCTAATCTAGAGGCACTTCCTTCACTCATCTAAAATCTGCAACTTATCTTAATTTTTTAGACAAACTGCTTTGCTTTCGCCTGTGTATTTCCATATGTTTCCATCAAACAGCTGTCGCTAGCTACATGCTGAAATGAAACCCCTTTTTCTTGTTTGTGGAAAAAGGGTTTGTAACCTCATTCGTCCAATATTAAATACTAACATATTTCTCTTCTGGAAGATGCACCAAGTTCGTTCATTGTCCTTGTCAAAATAGATTATTTCCAGGAATGGCTATAAGGGAAACTAAAACTCCAACCCAAGTTGATATTAGAAGATTTCATTGCATAGATACCAATTCATTGAACTAGAAATCCAGTGATTAGAAATCAATTACAGAAATGGCCGAAACTGAGATGTAGCAGGTAAAAGAGAACCATATACTTGTAGTTTTCATGTTGGTCAGTCTGTAGTAGCACAGGTAGAGGAAACACTGTTAAATGCTGGCCAATTAGAAAGCATGCTTCCCCTTTATTAAGACTGCTCAGAATCTTCATCCCCAACTTCGTCAAAGAAGGGATCCTTGAGAAGTTCGGAAGCGGAAGGCCTTGCTCTTGGTTGTGCAATGCACTTCTCAATGAAAGCCCTGACTTCATCATTAGTCACTTTGTCTAATGCTTGGGGTTTTATTCCAGTTGTCACCTTCCTGAATATTTTTGCAACACTATCACATTCACTGTATGGTATCTCCAATGTAACCATCTCGAGCAAACACATCGCAAAGGAGTATATATCCACCATCTCTGTGTAGTCTTCTTCATACAGCTCTGGTGCCATATACTCTGGTGTGCCTATGATTGAATGTGCAGCATGACTCCTGCCAACGATAGCTGCAAGACCTAGATCGCCTATTTTAACCTGTACAAAGGGAGACGATGTCAACGCTTCAACATCATAAAGGCATACAAGTTAATGAGAGGATGGACTAGGATACTTTTGGTTTAATCAAATATTGGGAATCATACAAATTGACAAACAAGGTTGAGATTCAGTGTTTGATACTTGGATCCAGAAATACTGTTCTAGAAGAATTTCTCTAACCGCACATATTCTTGTGAATAAGAGAAAAAAGAGTGGAGCAACTCATTTCCCCTATCTGCAGTTTTTCTATGCTGTGATCACAGCCTCCGTGTACCGACCTATGCTTAGAATTCAGATCAAATTCAGATTCAGCACTCGATGACCCCAACATTCTCTTGCATCACTCGTGACATATTCACGTTACTTATTCTTAACTTCTATGAGTGAATACTATCCCTACATACCAATACAAATGTTTCCAATATGTTTTGTTTTCACTCACATGCATCTTAAGAAAATTCCTACGAAGTCATCAATATAGAATTGCTCTAAGCAAATTATACTCAATCATGAAGTTTCTATGATTTAGCTACCGTTAAAGAAAGTGTACCTTATTAGTATAGGAGCAATTTTGAATTCTTTTAGTTTTTCTTAACTATCCTATCTTTAAAATTGCTCTTGTTTGAATATGGTCTTCGTTCATTTATATACCATCTCCTTCGCTTAGGTACCACACTATGTTACTATGAGATGTGAACTAATTGATCATAACCAGTTTTATTTCACCTTTTAATCAATACAAAGCCAAGAGACAACCATGTGTAGCATATGAACTGTTATTCAAGCAGCTCAGTCAATTTTTAAAAAGATTACGGTAAGAAAGTCACAAAATCATCAGCATTTCTTATAATCTCCACGGAAGGAAATTTGACATTGCACCTAAAATAATGATCAAGAATATAAAAACTGAAAAAAGAAGTCATCTGCAAATTTCACCTTAGGTCAGAAAGAGAGAAAACTAGCACTATCAAGAGTGAAGCAAATACCTGCCCAATGTTACCATTGACAAATATGTTACTGCAGTTGAGATCCCTGTGAATAATGCAAGGTTCGTGAGTATGAAGATAATCCAATCCCTCGAGTACCTGTTTTGACCACTTCTTCAAGGCCTTAATTGACACATGTCGATGTTTCTTACGATATTCCCTCAGATTTCCTGATGTGCACACCTCGGTAATGAAATTCAACGTATTATGCTCATCATCATTCCAAACACTGTAACAAACAATTATATATTTGTTGTTTAACGTGCTCAGCAGCTGAACCTCAGACCTCAAGCGGTTAATGAACATTGGATCCCCACTAAAATTTCTCAATCGAACCTGATTCCAAGCAACCTCAATTCCTTCCTCCTGATCAAATGCCCTATAAACTTTCTTCACTGCTCCAGACCCAAGAAGAACATTGTATCGTCCAAACCTTCCAGTGGGATCGACCTCAACAAAAGGCTCTGCATCTCGATCAAATGGAATTGAATTTTCATCTGGCATCTGTAATGAGTTTCAAAATATAAGTAAATTGAGCAAATAAGATAGAAGATTACAGTTGCAGTCCACTGGACTGAGCATAGATCAAGATCCAAGAGGCAGTTAAAAAAAAAAAAAAAAAACCCGATCCAAGGTGAATGTGAAGCCAACCAGATAAATTTAGAGCTGGCGGCTGAATCTCAAAAGGAACGCGCAGAATATTCTCCTCACATACAATAACCTTGATTCTCGGTACAGCGAAACCCCAGCTTCAATTTAATCCAATAATATCAAATAAATATCTTAAGATCATTAACAAAACAGAAGTACAGAAGCTTACCATTGCCATTGTCTACATTGACTACTTTTCCGGCGATTCTTCCTTTTGTTGTTAATTTAAAATTACAACAAAAACAATATTTAAAATGATAACCATAGCTTTCACAACAAAAATACTCATTAATTACTACGAACAAATCAAGCGCACTTCAAGAGACAAAAGTTAACGACAATCCTAAAGTCCAACGAGCTAGAAACCACAAATTTCTCAGGGAAACCATTTCAAGAAGTTTGAAAAGGTTGATTAGAGGTTTTACGGTTGATGCAACAAAAATCATAGATTCAGATAAAACGGAAGAAAATCAAAGATCCACTCGACTACAGAAAATGAAAATTCTCAAACACAAAATCTACGCCAATAATTAACATGAAAAATACAGCATTAACATCAGCAACTCTCCACTTGAAGAAGAAACGAAAGAAGAAAAAGAGAGACAATACCTTGTTGGTGATGCCGGACAGAAAATCTCCGAAGAAACGGAGCGAGAAAAAAAGAACTCTCTCTCTCTCTCTCTGCTCCGTTCAGTTGGTTTTTCTTGCGTCGGGGCGAGGCGGCAGGACATTTCTGATTTTATACGTAAGCGCGTATTACAGATCAAAATGCTAAAACGACGTAGTTTGGACGTCTTGTCGTTTCCACTCCCAATTTCCTTCCTTATATAATGGCTATTATTTTCTTATTGTGCAAGACTTTCCTATGGATAATTTTAAAATTAAGATTCATTTTTCTTTTACGTTTCAAACTTGTCAATTCTAACCTTAAAACACTATTTATGTGCGCTTTTAGTGATAACAGAGACCCAATACATTCTACTACGATTTGTCCGATTTGATTCATTACTTGAAATCTATGTAAGACGGGTAGCTGCTTTTGAATCATTCTATACAAATTTCAAACTTAAAAAAATATGGAATTATAGCAAATTGTTTTTTTTTTTTTGTTATAAAGAAAAAAAAAAAAGGGTGGAAATGATCAAATTAAAAGGATTCACATGCAAAGAGGAAGTTGATTGCATGGATTGCTCGTGGCCATGAATTTGAGACACTGAATCTTTGGGCATGTTAGTCATGAGAATGGACGTGTCAGCCTCAGGCAGCCTGCCCTTTACCTCTTTTGCCTTCATTGCTTGCCTTATGAACTTCAAATTTGATTCCTTCACATGTTTGCATATGATTTTAATTGTACAAAACCTTTAACATAGTTTATGTGATACCAAATGACAGAAATAAGATTTGAATTACGTTGTTAATCGAATTTTTCAAGACAATAACACTTATTTGAGATTCAAATTACTCCATGAGTAAGATCAATCATATCTTGAAGGATAATGATTCTAAACATGTAACCTAAACTATATAGAATTGCAAAGAAACTAGCTCTAACGATAAAGGAACCACTCCAAGAGAAAGTTAAATTCAGATGATCTCGTTAATTGAATATCTCAAAATAAGAATAATTATTTGAGATTCGAATTATTTCACAAGTACGATCAATCATGTCCAGCTTGAATGATTCTAAACATGTAATCTAAACTATATAAAATTACAAAGATACTTAACCATTAGTTAAAAGAAAGCACAAACGCTCTTTTTACTACCCGTGTAAATTTAACCTTAAATAAATAAAAGTCTTAAAATACATTAATAATTATCATACGAACGTTGATTAAATGGTTAAATGGTGACGTAAACATAGCTAGAGGTCGGTTTGAATCGGCAATGATATTCGGAACGAGCAATGGTTGTGTTTGGATGTTATAGAGAAATTTAGGTTTTGTCACAGAATCTGAATGGCTACATTTTCACTTCCATGCACAGGAAGCGACCAAATCCCTATCCATCCAGCCTAGATACAGAGCCCCTTCTCTCTCTTCAATCCTATACCTGTTAGAATAGTTATCTAATAACGTTTTTATGGTAGCGTTAACCAAAGAGCTTAATGGGTAAGCTGTAAATCCTGCCATTGCGAATCGGAGTCTCCACTTTCCGAGTAGCTCGTGTCGTTCCACTCTCTCGGCCCCTTCGCATGCTAGTATGTTCACAACTTCCCTAGCTAGACAATGCTGCTCGATGTTGATTCGCTCCTTGTGTTGTCTTGGAAGAGTAACGTCGATCGATTCGAACATGGCGTTGTAGTAATCCAGCGTCTCGATGAACCGGGGATAGAATGCAGCAGTGTTCGTGTTGGATTCTTGTTCGACGACTGTCACTACCTTTGGGGACAGACCCTTAACCAGCCTCAATAGCCTATCTCGGTGATTTTCGGTGCTTACGCTCTCGTCTGGCATATGGTGTAGCATGAACGCGAAATTCACTGCTAAAGCCTCCCCTCGTCGAATGCTTAAGTTTTTTTGCTGAACATCGCAGCCAGAAATGGCAGCCGAGTGAAACTCAAATGGCACATTATACAATTTTGCTAACTTGGAAAGCCTCCTACCAACGATGTCTAGCCCGCCTCCACGAGCATAAGCCGATGCAGGATCATCTATACCGGTTATACGAATGTGAGGCGGTCGACCAGGCCTGCTTGCAAAAGCTTGAATCAAAGTGATCCATTGAGTACCCTGAGAAATTTGGAAATCAATGATGTGAACTCTATCTTCATCTTTCATGGCTTCTGCAATGGCACCATTAGCTGACATGTATCCGAATTTGAAGTACGGGCAAACCTCGTAAAGAATGTGCATATACGAGAGGAGCTCGGCTCGTGCTGGTTCCTTGCATCTCAAAGATTTATAGATGCAACTACCCGAGGAGGCTAACCGTGCAACTAGCCCCTCAAGCATATACGCTCCCAATCGCTGCATCGGTTCTCCGCAAACCGAAACCATCTTACGCAATTCATCCATCAGCCATTGCGCCATCAACACATCGTTATCTGACACAGCTTTAGCACAAGCTATTAGGATCTTTTTTAAGCTTCCTTTGGTGATAACATCCATCACTTGCCCCCAAGTTCCCATCTCTGGATTCTCAGTTCCCTCCTGGAAGATACTATCAAAACTATCAATAACATCAGAATCAGGGCCAAGCATTACACTTTCCAGTTCCCTTAATTTGTGCCTAAAATCACTAAGATCATCTGTTATGCTGGATCCGCTTACAGGAGAGCCATATGCATAGTCAATGGAATTATGCTGATCAGAGGGATTCGAACGAGAATCCTGTTGCGATATTGTACTCCCATTGGATGAGAAAGTGACAGTCGACGTCGAGTTGTGAGCTGCATAGCCTTGGCTACCAGAGGACGACTCCAGAGTGCAGAACCGATCACCGATGTCATCGACATTGAGCTGAGCTCTTTGGTTGCCAGCACTAGAACATAATTGGGAGAAACAGTAGGTATCCGCTCCTTGAATTGGCTGATAACATAGCCTCTTCGACATATGTGAATCTCTATGAAGCTGAGAAGCTTGCATTTCAGAAATTGTATATTGAATGGGACTGATTTTATCCTTGCTCTAACGAAATCTTTATCCAAATCTACTGCACAAATGAACCCAGATCAGCCTGGTTGTAACCCATAGGAAACTTCCATGTTTACAGGTTTAAATCCTCAATCAAAAAATGAAGAACATAACAGCATTATATAACATATTGACTCAAAACAATCATTCCCATATATATCTCTACTATGTGTACCCAAGGAGTGTAGCCTCGATTAAGGGGAGGCTGTTCAAGGGCTCCATAGCCCTTGAGGGAGGCACTGTAGTATAATTTGTTCGAGGGGAGGATTGTTCGGAGGAGGGATATGAGGTCTTTTGGGTAAGCACAAAGCAAAGCCACGAGAGCTTATACTCAAAGTGGACAATATCACACCATTGTGGAGAGTCGTGATTCTTAACCAATAATACCACGGCTCAAACAAGCTCAAACCATCTAATTCAAGCTGCCATAGATTTTCTCAGTTCAACATAAGGATGAACTGAGACCAGAGTTACCAAAACGTCAAATCCTTCACTCAAACAAGTTGAGGTTAAATTTCTACTTTCTTAGGAAAAGAAAATTAAAAAGCATAGGGGAATATTTTAAATCAGTTCGGTGACCATGATTATATCTTTCCACGTATTCGTCTCTATCCCCCACCAGATCATCATTCACCTTCATAAAAATAAATAAATAAAAGCAGGAGGAGCTAAATAACTATTCACACATGATCCTGTTCTATAAGATCTCCACCATTAATACGACCCAGATACGATAATCCCTGTAAAATCCAAACCCAGTTCGAAAAACAAGGAACTCTAAACAAACAAGCCCAGTAGACACAATTGTCGCAAGTCCATCCCTTACATTTTAGCGACAAATGCTACAGTGAAAACAGAGCAGAAAAACAGAGTGGTAGCCGATTTAGGCCTCGAATTCCCATGATCGAGGGAACCCATTTGCAGAAATAGTGAATCAGAGATGAAAACATGAATACCCAGAACAAAGGAAGAACAGATTCCACAAACCAAGAACAGAGAAAGCATCGAAGACATGCAATTACCAGAATATAAACTAAGTGATTAAAATTTCAGTGGTTCATAATGAACCAAATTGTTCATCCCACCTTACTTGAAGAATCTTCGGGCTCGAGTTCACTTTCAGACCAGAGTCATTTAGAGAGAGAAGAGAGACGGGGGAGTGATATGAGGAGCACCTGGGAAACTATTTAACAAAATGGACGAACAAAAGTCCTTTAATTATTGCGAAACTGCAATCGCCAGTTTTGCTAACCTGGCTGTGTGAAATGACGGATTTACCCCCCAAAAATGATTCCCTAAGGATAACTTGTCTGTGATTTAATTTAAAAGATCAAAACTTTACCCTTAAATATTCATAATTACATAAAGATTCGACTCTCATTAATGGAAAATTAATAAAAAGGAAATAATTAATAATAATGGTTGGAATTAAATTTAGAAATTAAATAAAGCAAAAAAAAAAAAAAAAAAAAAAAAAAAAAAAAAAAAAAAAAAAAAAAAAAAAAAAAAAAAAAAAAAAAAAACTCTAGCAGTCAAATTGGTCAAAGAAAATTCAATAATGCAGTAGTATTTTTAATAATTTAATATATATATATATGGGAATAATTTGACTTTCAATGCATGACCATCCCATGCCCCTACGGCATGGAGTGATTATTTTGAATTTACAATTTCGCCCCTGATTTTATTAATTATTATTTCAAAAAATGTGGCCATGGTTTTGGAAAAAAGATTATCCATGGACCATACTCTTAATTATTTTGTTGGAAAAAGCCACACCATAGGGTAAGGTCTATTTTGGAAATAAAGATGTGTGTGTGTGACAGAGATATTTTTGTTATAAATAAAAATACACAGCATGTAGTATATTATTTTATCCATTAAATTAAATTGATTTAACTCAATTTCTTAGGAATATTGCCCGAAAAGTAGGGGGATTAGAAATGGCAATGTGGTAAAAAAAGGGAAATTGAAGGTTTAATAAATAAGTTGGGAAGTGGGGCCTACAGAGGATGGCTGGGAGAGTGGCATACACGGAAGAGGAGAGACGAAGCTTAGTTTAAAAGGCAAAAGATGACGTGGGAAGTAGTGCCTTTTACTTCACTTTAACTTAAACACCCCATCTTTATTATACTTTCTAATACTAAATTTTTTAAAATATATTTAAATTGGTTTTAAAAAATATTATCTTAATCCAAAAAATGTTTTCTAACACTTTTAAATATTCCTCAACTAAAAAAACCATATTTTTTTTAAAATTTTTTAAAAATTAAAGATATTAATAAAAAAAAATTAAGTTAAAAAGATAATTTTTTAAATTGAAAAGTATTATTATAGGAATTTTTATCCATTTATTCTTGCTAGTTTATTTATTTTTTAATATTATATCAATTCATTTATATTGTTCGAACTATTACTAAAATGTCGACTAACATATTTATTAGATTTGTATATTTTATTTAATTAACCTAGGTTGTATTATAGATTAAATTTCATAAAAATAAAATAGTTAATTTAGAAAATAATGCATTTAAAAAGGTAAATTAGAAGAAAGTAAGGTCACATCAAGCAAATGTGCAAAAATGAAAAAGAAAAAAGAAGTGGGGGAATCAATGATTTAGATTTGATTTTTCATGGAATGCGTTTAATTATATAAAAAAAAAAAATAAAATTGTTGAGGTCACGTGCAACGCACGCAGGACAATTTTAATATATGCTTTCTGTTGGATCGGTATGGCAACCCTAGAGGGGGGGTGAATAGGGTTTTAACGATAAAAGTGTTTAAACTTGATTAATTTTTCTAATGATAAAACTTTTTACAAATAAGTAGAAGATGATAATTACTAAAACAAAATAATTCAAGTCAAAACACTAATCAAGTAGAACATGCAATAAACATAATAATAATCTTGAAATTAAATAGGAAAGAGTTAGAGAAAATGACACCGTAGTTTTATAGTGGTTCGGTCAAACTCGACCTACTCCACTCCCCAAGCGCCTCTTGGGAATTTGAATAAAGAACTTTTCCGACTCTTTCCACGGATCAGAGCCAAACCGGTACACCGCTCTTTTTACGAGTTCAAGAGCAAACTCAATCCTTTCAACGACGCAGGATCAAACCGATACAAGTATTTGAGTTTGATAATAACACACCACAACTCTCTCAAAGAGTAGATTTACAATTTTGGATACTGACAACTATTTCCTCACAATATAATAATAATCCCTCTCAAGAATAAGATGAAAAGAAATAAACTTGTAAGCTTGGAGAGAGCAATAAACAATGGAGACTTTGAACAAATGAGGATTGAAGAATGTATGTAAGTTGTATATATAAAAATGTGGGGAAGATGAGTTTATATAGAGGAGAAAAGTGGCAAAATGTAGGATTGAATATTGACCATTGGATTGTGTTAGGAATAATGGAAGGTGGAGATTAAAAGTAATTAAGTAAGAAAATTTTCTAAATTCATTTATTTCAAAATTTTAATATAATAGTAATATAATATAATAATAATAAAAAGTTATGTGAGTAACGGTAAAATGTAATTCAAAATTTATTATAAATATAATAATATAATAATAATAAAAATGATGTGAGTAACTACCAAAATTTTAAAATATAATAATATAATAATATAATATAGTAATAATAAAATTCGATGTGAGTAACGGTTATATTCAAATTTATATTTGTAAAAATAATTTTATTTAGAAATGTAATAATAAGAAAAACTCCACCATGTGTTACTCTTCCAATATTATAAATGTCATACTTTGATATATTTTGATTTGTCCATCATTTTGATTTTGTTGCCACATCATCACGTCGGGTATGTTGTCTCGACTCTAATTTCTTCGTTTTAGCTCTGATTTGAGTAATTGAAAAGTTGTTGTAATCGTTATTCCCGACCTTATACTGTGGACAGTTCAAAAAACTGAAAATAGTTAATAATTAAAAGTAGGTTTGTTATCATCAAAACATCAATAATTAATTCATTGAAATTAATTAATGTGAGATCAAGGGCCAATAAGCCAACAATCTCCCCCTTTTTGATGATGACAAATCATTTAAAGAAAAATTCATAAAAACCAATAATACAACATCCATGTAATAATATCACTACATACTAATATATTATCATAAATTTCACTCAAGAGCATATTCTCCCTTATATTAATGCCTCAAGAAATTATGAAACATCAAGTAAATGATTCATAAATTATAAAATAACAAATTTAGAACATATTTTTCTTAATTTTCTCCCCCTTTGTAATCATCAAAATGAACAATTGAAAGAGAATGCATTTAATAATGACATAATGGCTCCCCCTAAAAACATGCATTCAAAAATTATAAAATTCAAGATATATCACAACGAATAATACCAAGCTCAAGCCTATTTTTGCAAAAAATTTCTTCATTCAATGGCTTGGTGAAAATATCGGCCAGTTGATTATTAGAGTTTACAAAATCAAGAATAATATGTCCATTTTGCACATGCTCTCTAATAAAATGATGTCTAATGTCAATATGTTTAGTTCTAGAATGATGAATAGGATTTTTAGTTAAATTAATAGCACTTGTATTATCACAAAATATAGGCACACTATGAAACTTTAATCCAAAATCACAAAGAGTTTGTTTCATCTAAAGAATTTGAGCACAGCAACTAGCAACCGCAATATATTCCGCTTCGGTAGTAGATAAGGCAACCGAATTTTGCTTTTTACTAAACCAAGAAACTAAGGAACTACCAAGAAATTGACAAGTTCCACTAGTACTTTTACGATCAAGTAAGCTTCCGGCAAAATCCGCATCAGAATATCCTACCAATTTAAATTCAACATTTCTAGGATACCACAATCCTAGATCAATAGTTCCAAGCAAATATTTAAATATTCTCTTAACGGCATGTAAATGAGATTCCTTAGGACAAGATTGAAATCTAGCACAAAGACATACACTAAACATAATATCGGGTCTACTAGCGGTCAAGTAAAGTAAAGATCCAATCATACCTCGATAAGCTTTAATATCCACACTTTTACCTTTTTCATCCTTGTCAAGCTTAGTGGATGTGCTCATGGGAGTTCTTGCAATCTTACCTCCATTGAACTTGAATCTTTTGAGCAAATCTTTAGTGTATTTCTCTTGATTGATGAAGATACCATTCTTGAGTTGTTTGATTTGAAGTCCAAGAAAGAAACTGAGTTCTCCCATCATACTCATCTCAAACTCACTATGCATACATTTAGAAAATTCTTCACATAAAGAAGGGTTAGTAGAACCAAATATGATATCATCCACATATATTTGCACTAATAGCATATCGTTTTCTTTAATCTTAATAAAGAGTGTAGTGTCGAGTTTGCCCATTTTAAAATCATTCCCAATAAGAAAATTACTAAGTCTATCATACCAAGCTCTTGGAGCTTGTTTTAAGCCATAAAGAGCCTTTTT
>NW_019272025.1:3196790-3259148 GCF_002738345.1 Cucurbita maxima | reverse complement strand
GAAATATTATTGCAAGATTCATCAAATACCACATGCATAGATTCTTCAATAACTAAAGTTCTCTTATTGAAAATTCTATAAGCTTTACTAGTAGATGAATAGCCAAGAAAAATACCAATATCCGTTTTTGAATCAAACTTTCCAAGCTTTTCTTTGTTGTTCAAAATAAAACATTTACAACCAAAAACTTTGAAATACCCAACATTTGAAATTTTGTTATGCCAGAGTTCATAAGGAGTTTTATTTAATGAAGGTCTAATTAAAACTCTATTTAAAATATAACAAGCGGTATTAACGGCTTCCGCCCAAAAATATTTAGGTAAATCATACTCATTTAACATTGATCTAGCAAATTCTTGTAAAGTACGATTTTTCCTTTCAACCACACCGTTTTGTTGAGGAGTCCTTGGAGAGGAGAAGTCATGAGAAAAACCATTATCTTCACAAAATTTTTCAAAGGCAACACTGTTAAATTCTCCCCCATGGTCACTCCTAATTTTAGTAATTAAAAACCCTTTTTCATTTTGAACTCTTTTTACAAAACTAGCAAATCTTTTCAAAACATCATTCTTATGTTTTATCATCAAAACCCAAGTAAATCTTGAAAAATCATCCACTATCACAAAAGCATAATAATTTCCTCCATAACTAGCTATTTTAGAAGGGCCAAATAAGTCTATATGGAGTAGTTGAAGAGGTCTAGTAGTAGAAATCATATTTTTAGATTTGAAAGAAGACTTAGTTTGCTTACCCATTTGACAAGCGTCACAAATTTTATCTTTTTCAAATTTAAGTTGAGGGAGACCTCTCACTAATGAATTTTTTGAAATATTTGAAATCAAGTACATACTAGCATGTCCTAGTCTTCTATGCCATAGCCAAGAGTTATCAAGCAAAACCGAAAGACATTTATCATTTGTAGGACAATCATTCAAATCAATAGTATACACATTATCGTCTCTATTTCCTACAAACAAAACTTTTCTATCACTAGCATTTTCAATTATGCAATTATTCTTATCAAATACAACTCTAAAACCTTTATCACATAATTGACTAATGCTAAGTAAGTCATGCTTTAAACCATCAACTAACAATACATTTTTAATGAGAGTACAAGAGTCATTACCTATAGTACCCTTACCAATTATTTTACCCTTCTTGTTATCACCAAAGGTTACTAAGCCACCATCCTTCTTGGAAAGATTGACAAACTTGGATGGATTACCCGTCATGTGTCTTGAGCAACCACTATCCAAGTACCACTTATTTTTCTTGGAGGCTTTCAAACAAACCTAAAAACAAAGATATTCAAAATTGACCTTTTGGTACCCATACTTGTTTGGGTCCTAGAAAGTTAGTATTCACAAATTTAGGAATCCATTTCATATTTGCATTCATATTAAAGACATTGTATTTAGATAAGTAACAAGAATAATCTTTATGTCCAAACTTACCACACGAGAAACAAACGACATTATGCAAGAATTTATTTCTTGGACTAAATTTGTGTATTCTATTTTTATTCGAAAAATTATTTTCTAAAACATTGTTAAACTTTGTATTTTGAGAAACTTTTCTTCCTAAATGAATATTTTGAGAATTTTTCAATTTAAAGCACTTAGGTCTAATATGACCTTCAACACCACAATAATGACATATAGGCACAAATCTAGATTTATCATACTTAGATACAAATTTACATGTGTTAGATTTAGGCAAGATAGGGGATGCTTTAACAAAGATTGTTTTAGAACTTGAAGGTGTAGAACATTCATCAATATAGCCTAATCCTCTTTTATCACCATATGACTTACCTCCTTCAAGTATTTTATCTAATTTTTGAGCACCTATTGTTAACATTTTAATAGATTCCTTAGCCCTACCAAGTTCTTGCAAATTATTTGATTCATTCTCTTTGAGCAATTTAATTAATTTATCTTTTTCACCACAATCATGCTCAAGAGTCTTGACTTTATCAATTAATGCATTTTTCTCATCACAATCAAATACATGCTTTTCACAAGGTACATCAATTTTAACAATATTATGATCCTTCTCCTTCAAGCAAGAAATTTCATTTAGCAAAGACTTATTTTCAATAATTGAAGTCTTATATTTCTTTTTAAGCACAACATACTTTGAACTAAGTTTTTCTAAATCAATTGTCATCTCATCAACAAGTTTAAATAATTCATGATAAGAAAGAGATTCAAGAGTTACCTCATCTTCTTGTTCATCTTCTTGTTCATCCTCTTTGTCACTATGAACCATGAAGCAAAAATTTGCAACTTCTTCATCACTTCCACTTGCACTTTCATCACTATCATCCCAAGTAGCCTTCATTGCTTTCTTCTTGGATTTCTTAGATGATTTGAGGAGAGGACAATCCGTTCTTATATGACCCGGCTTTTTACATTCATAACATATTACCTCATCGTTTTTGCTCTTTTCACCTTTTGACTCTTTTTGATTTGTGAAATGTTTTTTTAATTGTTTCTTCCTTTTAATAAAATTTTTATACTTACGTGTGAAGTAGGCGACATCATCTTCATCAAGGACGTCCTCATCTTCAGAGTCAACTTTGATGGATTTTAGGGCTATACTTTTCTTCTTTTTGGATTCTTCTTCCATGTGCCCGTTCATGGTAATCTCATGTGTCATAAGAGAACCAATGAGTTCATCCAAAGGAAGCTTTGTGAGATCCTTTGCTTCTTGAATCGCCGTCACTTTTGCCTCCCAACTTTTAGGCAGAGACCTAAGAATTTTTCTTACATTTTCGGAGGTAGAATATACTTTTCCAAGATTTTTCAAAGCATTTAAAATATTAGTAAATCTAGTAAACATATCACCAATAGGTTCATTTTCCTCCATTTTAAATAGTTCATAATTATGAACTAACATGCTAATTTTTGTTTCTTTAACTTGATTGGTTCCCTCATGAGTTACTTCAAGAGTTTTCCAAATTTCATATGCCGAAGAACACATACATACTCTATTAAATTCATCATTACTTAAGGCACAATACAGACAATTGATAGCACTAGCATTCAAAGAACATTTTTTCATATCATGCTCATCAAATTCATTTTCTAATTTAGGCACCTCAATATTATTAACAATTTTTATTGGAATGTAAGGACCATTACTAACATTTAACCACAATTGATAATCAACGGATTGCAAATAAATTTTCATCCTAGCTTTCCAACATGTATAATTTGTTCCATCAAAATAAGGTGGCCTAGAAGTTGATTGTCCTTCACTAAAACCATTTTTAACACGTAGGTTTGCCATAAGCTCGAACAATAAAGTTTAGATAAAAAATCTATAGGAGCAACCTGCTCTGATACCAATTGTTGGATCGGTATGGCAACCCTAGAGGGGGGGTGAATAGGGTTTTAACGATAAAAGTGTTTAAACTTGATTAATTTTTCTAATGATAAAACTTTTTACAAATAAGTAGAAGATGATAATTACTAAAACAAAATAATTCAAGTCAAAACAATAATCAAGTAGAACATGCAATAAACATAATAATAATCTTGAAATTAAATAGGAAAGAGTTAGAGAAAATGACACCGTAGTTTTATAGTGGTTCGGTCAAACTCGACCTACTCCACTCCCCAAGCGCCTCTTGGGAATTTGAATAAAGAACTTTTCCGACTCTTTCCACGGATCAGAGCCAAACCGGTACACCGCTCTTTTTACGAGTTCAAGAGCAAACTCAATCCTTTCAACGACGCAGGATCAAACCGATACAAGTATTTGAGTTTGATAATAACACACCACAACTCTCTCAAAGAGTAGATTTACAATTTGGGATACTGACAACTATTTCCTCACAATATAATAATAATCCCTCTCAAGAATAAGATGAAAAGAAATAAACTTGTAAGCTTGGAGAGAGCAATAAACAATGGAGACTTTGAACAAATGAGGATTGAAGAATGTATGTAAGTTGTATATATAAAAATGTGGGGAAGATGAGTTTATATAGAGGAGAAAAGTGGCAAAATGTAGGATTGAATATTGACCATTGGATTGTGTTAGGAATAATGGAAGGTGGAGATTAAAAGTAATTAAGTAAGAAAATTTTCTAAATTCATTTATTTCAAAATTTTAATATAATAGTAATATAATATAATAATAATAAAAAGTTATGTGAGTAACGGTAAAATGTAATTCAAAATTTATTATAAATATAATAATATAATAATAATAAAAATGATGTGAGTAACTACCAAAATTTTAAAATATAATAATATAATAATATAATATAGTAATAATAAAATTCGATGTGAGTAACGGTTATATTCAAATTTATATTTGTAAAAATAATTTTATTTAGAAATGTAATAATAAGAAAAACTCCACCATGTGTTACTCTTCCAATATTATAAATGTCATACTTTGATATATTTTGATTTGTCCATCATTTTGATTTTGTTGCCACATCATCACGTCGGGTATGTTGTCTCGACTCTAATTTCTTCGTTTTAGCTCTGATTTGAGTAATTGAAAAGTTGTTGTAATCGTTATTCCCGACCTTATACTGTGGACAGTTCAAAAAACTGAAAATAGTTAATAATTAAAAGTAGGTTTGTTATCATCAAAACATCAATAATTAATTCATTGAAATTAATTAATGTGAGATCAAGGGCCAATAAGCCAACACTTTCAATGCATCTGACCCTAACACATAACAAATCAATAATTTTCAAATTTTCTTATTTGTTTTTTGTCCCTCACTTTATTCGCGTGCCAAATTTACATATATTTATTATTATTATTATTATTTACGCATAATCATCTCCAAAAATAAAAATTCTTCTTCTAGAAGAAGAATTTTATGATTAATCATCTGAAATTAATTAAATATAATTTTAAGGAGCGAATCAATTATTAATATTAATTACAATTGAATTAAATATTTAATTATGTTTTTTTTTTTTTTTTTTCTATTATATAGATTAGGTTCCAAAATAAGATTAAGCTACTTAATTAGGTAATAATCATATAAACGTGGACAGCTTAATTAACCTTTTACTTCGATATTTGAAGTGGGCTTATCCAAATTCCATCATTTTATTTTCTTCATTATTATTGTCGTGAATCTCATGAGCTATAATAATGTCTCCTTTCTTTATATCTTATTTTCTATCCAGATTTTAATTTAAATTAATTACTTTTAACTTATTTTTAAATAATAATAGATTTTTATTATTGAAAAAGTAAAATAAATAAAAATGTTGACAATAAAGTTGAATTGATGAAATAATTAAGAAAGAGGACATTGATTTTATTTTAATGAAAATTGAAAAAGAAAATGTCAAAATGATGTTATTTGTAAGAGGAGTGTACTGTGTAGGAGCTATCTATGTACTGTACTTTCAACTTTGAGTCCCCACACCACACTCACAAATCTCACACTTTTTTCGTTTGTTTTATAGCGATTTTGAATATCAACCGTAAACGATGATTGAGATGTTAAGAACTACGAGGTTTTTACAATGGTATGATATTGTCTATTTTAAGCATAAACTTTTATGACTTTAAAAGTTCTTATACCAATGAAGATATGAAATTGGCAATGTGTCACAATCGTACTCTTGTGCTACAAGTCAGCGGTGAGAAATTTGAATATATTTCCTTTACTAACGTTTTCTAAAATATTTTTTTGCAAATATATGTTATTCCATTGCTACAAAAGTACGATTGTGACACATGACATGACATATACGTGCGTAATCGTTGTCTTATTGCCACCGTCTATTTAGCACATTTGAAATTTATATATATTTTTTTTCCCTTTTTCTTGTCTCGGAATCTGCTATCAACTTCCAAACATTAATTTTTATATTTACACGCTTGCTGTGTAATTTGGGTATAGAGTGGGACCCATTTATTTGGACATTTATTACTGTAATTTCTTTTTATTAAATTACTAAAAGTATTTTCTCACTTCTCCTCCTATAGTTTTATGTTTGAAAGATGAATAAACTCGTTTTTGTTAGACGAACACGACTCTCCACAATGGTATGATATTGTTCACTTTAAACATAAGCTCTCATGGCTTAACTTTTGACTGCCTTCGTACCTTCAAGGAGGTTTGACTCTTTTTTTTTTTTTTTCTTTTTGGAATCCTTTGTTCGACATTCGAGGATTTGCCAATATATTGACATAACTAAGTTTACGGCATGACTCTCATACCCATGTTAGATGAACACGACTCTCCACAATGGTATGATATTGTTCACTTTGAGCATAAGCTCTCATGGCTTTGTTTTGGGCTTCCCAAAAGGCCTCACTCCAATCGAGTTAGTATTCCTCACTTATAAACTCATGATCATTCCCTAAATTAGCTTGTGGGACTTTCATCATCCAACCGTTTTCACTGTGGAATAAGTTTATACTCGTGAGAGCCATTCTTAAAATTTGTTGGCTAAGACTTCAAATGCTTGCTAAGAAAGATGAAAATCGTGGTAAAGAAATTACGAGAAAACAAGCACAAATATTTATGAAACGGAGACCTATATAAAGATTTAGGCACTCGAGGTGATGTATAAAGATTTAGGCACTTGAGGTGATGATGGAACAAAGTTTTTTTTTATATATATATATATATTTTAGTTGAGAATCAACATTGTTAATAGAAATAAATGAAGGAAATGGAATGATTATCTCTTTTAGACATCCAATCTTATAGCCTTTGAATATTTTTGTAGTGTTCTTTAACCTCTTTTCTCTTGAGTTAATGAGTATCACACAAACATGCTTCATAGCATACACATGGGTTCAATGTAAGAGGATGATCCACTTCAATGATGACAATTTTTCTAGATAGTGTAATTGGGTAACTTTTGCAATTTACTAAAAGAAAGAGAATCGATGAAGCGGATTAAGATCAAAGTCTGTAATGATGACATGTAAGATTCCACGTTAGTTGGAGAGAGGAAAAAAACATTCCTTATAAGGTTGTGGAAACCTCTTTCTAACGTACATGTTTTAAAACCGTGAAACTAATGACGATACGTAATGAGCTAAAGCGGACAATATCAAATAGTAGTGGACTTAGGCTATTACATAGCATCTCCTTTGAAGAAGCAAGATCACCCTAGTGCTTCAATCTCTGAAAGTTGGGTTAAGACAAGGCTACAATTAATGGTAGAATCGCACAACAACACACACTCGATCTATATGAATACAAAAAACAAGAGAGAGAGAGAATGCAAGAAAGAATACTGACTAAAGGATTATATTGATAACTTCAAGTATATAGTAAAAGAAAATACACGTAGTGCAAAAGTACATGTTCAAATCATTACCTAAAAGAGATATATATATATATAGTTCAATTTACTGTACATAGTTTTATCAGGTATAACCAAGTATGTACCGTAAGAAAAGCAAAATGCTCTTTTTACAACATTTTTCAAATCTCCTTTACAAATATAACATACATAATTTTATATAGACTCAAAATGAAACCATTGACCTTTCACGAGACATTTCGAGAATTTGTAAGCAGACAACAATACTCTTTCAAATGTCTGTTCTTGGAAACAGCAGCAGAGCTTCCTCCAAATATGAGTTTTCTGGTGTTTCTGATTATTAGAAGAATCATTGGTATTTTGTTATATCTATCAGGATACATACAGCTAGTGAAAAATGTCGAATCATTCGTAGTCAGCTCGGAAAAAGGTGAAGATTTTATCATTCCAATGAACGACGAGGGAGGAATTCGATAAGGGCCATCTCGGAGGAGATAAAAGTCTTCAGGGTTCATAAACGAGTAATTTTGGCAAATCATAACATTCGAGTCTACCTACGTCAAGATAAGGAATAGTGTAAATAATGTAGCCTTTCTTGTTTGGCAAGTGGAAAAAGAACGGACAGGCACTTACTTGACAAGCAGTCAAGGGCCATCTAGGAAGCCATTTGTTAGTTTATGGCCATTGGAGGGACATGGCATAATGCAAATCCATGGATCATCCATCGTTTGCTCGCTTTTCCCCCAGCAGCCTACACCCACTGCTAACACTACCTTATCATGGTTGTCATTCCTGAAACAAATAACAAAGAAGAAATCTTTTAGGTGGTGAAGGAATAATGGAGAAGTTTCAAAGAACATGAAATGATGATTTTGAACAAATGGGAGAGCTTTAAGTGCCTAAAATAACACAAAAGAAAAGGCAACTCGAGCGATGAATTGCCCTTGATCTGCTACAGGCAGTTGAAAACATGTTGAAAAGTATCACAGCCCAAGCCTACCGTTAGCAAATATTGTCTGTTTTGATCTATTTATGTATTACCGTTAGTCGCATGGTTTTAAAACGTGTCTGTTATGGAGAAGGTCTAGCCATACTCCGACCAATGCCTCACACCGTCCGGTGATTGGCTCTGATAGCCCACCACTAACCGATACTATCTTTGGACTTCCCCTCAAGGTTTTAAAACGCATCTACTAGAGAGAGGTTTCCACACCCTTATAAAAAATGTTTTGTTCTCCTCTCCAAACGACGTGGGATCTCACAATAGAGTAGGAAAATTTATCAGTTAATAGTTAACTCATGAGGAAGGCCAAAACCAAATTTGATGTTGCAGAAGGATGAATAAACAGGCACCCCACCCAGAAGCAGCCAGAGTTATGAATGAAATTATGTTACCTCTCATCAAGAAATAAAATGTAGAGGAAATATGGAAGCTTACCACAAATTAACAGATGAGGACACGACCTGGTTAACTCCATCCACCATCCGATAGCTGGATAGAGTAGTCAGAAGATGGGCAGCCATAATCTGGAGCCATCCATCCTTGCATAAGAGTGACAAGCTTCAGGTCAGAGAGGTAAGGAACGGTTATTGCCGCTACGTGCAGCATTGTGTCAAGCAGTCTCAAGAAAACGTGCTACAGTCGAATAAAGCTGCTCCTCTTCGAATGGCTTAGCTACATAACCATCCATCCCACACTTCACGCACTCTTCATTCATAGCCTGAATTAAATCTGCCGTCATAGCAAATATTGGTGTGTGCCAATGGACCTTATTATCCTCATTTGACACTTCTCCAGATGAAATTTTCGCGTTCACCCCACTTTCTACAGCACGGACCCGTCTTGTAGCTTCATACCTGCATATAATATTCGACACGCATCATGATTACAGCAAGTCAACCTATTGTAGTATCGATTGGAAATGCTATGACAAAGAATGTGATATCTGTGACTACTCCCAGGCAATATGGCTTAGTTATAAAGCAAATTCATAAACAGCAGGAAGATATTACCCATCCATCTCAGGCATCTGGAGGTCCATGAAGCAAGCATCAAAGTTGTGTGGAGGGTTGAGGAGAGCCACAGCATCCGTTCCACGTTCTACACAAGTTACAACAGCTCCATATTTCTTTAGGGCGCCTTCGGCCACCTTTCTGTTTACAGCATTGTCATCCACAACCAGAATATGCTTTTCTTTCAGCAGATTTCCAAGAGTCGATGGTCGTTTAATAATTACTTGATTCCTCTTCCCGATCCCGAAGACTTCGTGGAAGCAACTGACCAACACATTTAACTGAAGAGGCTTACTTAACACATTATTTACATGACCAGAAGATTTAAGTTCATATTGCTCATTGGAGCTTTTGGGGGATGCCAAGAGAAAGAGTTTTGGACCATTCACATGCTCTTTAAACAAAAGATGGAACTTGAGACCCTCTTTCTTGTCCCAAATGTCTTTGTCTATAAGAATCATGGCCAGTTGTGTCGATGCTCTGTTGATTTCGAAAATTAAAGTGTATTAGTAATAGTTGAACATGATACGGAACAATAAATCCTTTCTAGCCTAACCTTAAAATATCAATAAGATAGATATACATATTTTCTAATGTGGAAATTGGACTTTAAATAGAACAACTACATGATGCTTCATATGCTCATTAATCATTTATGGAACAGCCTAAACCCACCGCTAGCAGATATTGTCCGCTTTTGCCCGTTATGTACCGTTGTTAGCCTCACGGTTTTAAAACGCGTTTGTTAGAGAGAGGTTGTCACCCTTATGAGGAATGTTTCATTCCCTCCTCCAACCGATGTGGGATCTCACAATACACCCCCTTTGGGGGCCTAGCGTCCTCGCTGGCACACCGCCTAGTGTCTAACTCTGATACCATTTGTAACAGTTTAAGCCCACCACTAGCAGATATTGTCCGCTTTGGTCCATTACGTATCACTGACAGGCTTACGGTTTTAAAACATGTCTGCTAGGAAGAGGTTGTCACACCCTTATAAGGAATATTTTGTTCTCCTCTCCAACTGATGTGGGATCTCACAATCCACCCCTTTTGGGGGCCCAGTGTCCTTGCTGGCACACCACCCGGTGTCTGGCTTTGATACCATTTGTAACAGTTTAAGCCCACCGCTAGCAAATATTGTCAATTTTGGCCCATTACGTATCACCGTCTGCCTCACGGTTTTAAAACATGTTTGCTAAGGAGAGGCTGCCACACTCTTATAAGAAATGTTTCGTTCCCCTCTCCAACCGACGTGGGATCTCACAATTTATTAGATCTTAGAAATAAATATGCTAATCACTCATTTTGCCTTGAAGGAGAATTTATTGAGCCTCCAATTGGTCTATAGAGTCCCTTTTATACAAGAGCCAAGTTTGACACCCAAATGAAAATTTTCCTTCAATGACAGCATAAGATGAATAAGACTAATAAAACTTACCTTGTGTTGGAGGTATTGGATAGATATTGATAAGCAGACTCTGCACTCAGAGTAATATCAACAGAAATCCCCAGCCTCTGAAGATGATATCTCGTGACCTCTGCTCGAACGCAGCTATTATCAATTATTAATGCTCTTAGCCCCTGGAAATCGACAACACCCAGATCACAGTGTGGCTGTCTGGTATCCAAAGAACTAATTTCCCCTTTCTGGAAAGAAACCGTAAAAGAAAATGTGCTACCAATACCAGGCTCACTCACAAACCCAATCTCCCCATCCATGAGATCCACCAAATGTTTGCTAATACTCAATCCTATTCCCGTGCCACCATACGTCCGAGATGTGGAACTATCTGCCTGCATAAAAGGCATGAATACTCGGTTTTGTGCATCGTGGGGAATTCCTACACCTGTATCCTCTACGGTCACGAGTATTCTAATTGTTTTGGGTTCCTCCACCGCATCCGTCCTGCTGAACTTTTTGAATTTCTCCCAGCTTTTCCATCTATCCACCACAGGTAACCCACTGAATGTAGTACAACTATTGTTTGATGTATCTCCAACTACATATGTGCCTTGTTTAAGAACAATGTCCATAAAATCAACTGGACCTCTCACCTCGTCAGCCAGATGCACCGAGACTAATATATGTCCATTTTTATGAGTAAACTGCATTAAAATCAGGATAAATTTGGCATCAAGCAAATGTAAGTTAAATCAGCATAGATCCCAGAGAACATAACAGTGCAGCATTGTTGCAGCACACCATAGCGTCAGTTTTTTGCAAGCACGGGTTAAAAGGTTCTATTAGTATACGTCTCGATTATATACATTTCATGTGCAAGTAATGAGCAACATGTAGAACACTGGTAATTTCAGGAACTAGAAACATCAAAATTAATCATGAGTTGCAAAAATGGGCACAAGAATGTTGTGCTGTTCTTTATGTTTCATCTCAAATATGAGGTGGCACAGTCGATCAACGAGGCTTACAGATGATAACGAAAGGTAAGTAGTCGTAAATAAAATCTAACCTTGAGTGAATTTCCAACAAGATGAGTAATTATTTGACGAAAGCGTCCAGGGTCACCAATGACAACTTCAGGCACCAAATCAGAGACATAAACAGCCAACTTCACACGAAAGGGAGCACGAAATCAATTTCACGTAAGGCGTACACCACCAAGAACCACATTTTTGGAAATCAACAAGGAAATAAATTGATCAATTTACCTCAATTCCCTTGACATTAGATTTGAGAGAAAAAGGTGAGATCACATTATCAAGTATAGCACGCAGATCGAAGGGCACAGATTCAAGTTCAAGCCTTTCTGATTCTATCTTAGCTTGATCAAGAACCTTATTTATGAGTGATATCAGATCTTTTCCACTCTCGTGGGCAGTCTGGGCAAAATCCAGTTGCTTTGAATCAAGGTTAGTGTCCATCAGTAATTTGAGCATGCCTACATAAAGTAATTAAGCGTTGTTATGCAAGATATAAATGTGAAGATTTATAGTATTGACTTTTCAATTGAATAGCATTCATATTACCTAAAACACCATTCATTGGTGTTCTGATCTCATGGGAAACTGTTGCCAGAAACTACAAAATGCAATACTTCAGAAAACTTGACAAACTCATATTATCTCTCTAGATAATGTAGTAAAATATTGAAAGGAATACAAAGGAGAGAAAGCACGCTCTGAATATCGGAAGTTTTGACATGCACCTGTGATTTTGCCACATCAGCAGCTTCAGCGCGACTTTTAAGCCCCATCGTCTCGTGATAGTCATTCTCCACTTTTGCAATCCGACTTATTGCTGCATGAAATATATGGCCAACCAACAAGGTAATGATTAGGACGCCAACTGATGAATTGATAGCCGTCCAAGGAGGTGGAGGTTTATGCTTGAATCTGTAACCAAATGATACGCTCTGAGCTCATGAGAAATCAACAGTAATTCCACAATATTGGATTCATATAGGTAAGTAGCATAATGCCATGAAGTCAACACAGCAGGTGACTTACCTACAATGCATCTCATGCCTTCTTAATGGATCCCCAAAATCAAGTTTACTAATATGCAGTAGCCCAGTATCGGTAAAATCAGAACCATACATGTTGATCGGAGCAGAATCATTGGTTGTATCATAAACATTCACAACAATTGTCTGCTTGCTAGCAAGCTGATGCAGAAGCTTTTCCACCAGTGAGGGGATATCATATGATGCACCTAGATAGCTTCGAAGAAATGAATTCAAGACCGATAATTAGGTTCAGCTTGTTAACTATGACATGGAATTTTCAAGAAAGGGATACACATGCACGAAGTAACAAGTTTTCAAGAAACAAACTTACCCAACAGTAGCTTCAATACGTTGCTTGGGAGTAGCATCTGGGGGGAGGTCAGTGTTATAGACAGCAAATGTGAGAACAACTCCAAGGTGATTAGATTTCAAAAGTTTAAAAGGAGATGTAAGCACTCCCTTTCCAGACGCCCTAGCTCGCAAGATGTTCTCACGGTCCTCCTGCAAGACAGAAGCATTATGTAAAGAAGTTAATCCTTCAAGTGACTGAAATAGACACAAAAAATGAACACTCTCAATATTGACAAGTCTGCTCCATCATAAGGAGGGTATAGGGACCCCAGAGTTGATGAATCATGTATGATCACAGGCTTCCTATAGAGCCAGAAGTGTATACAGTAACATAGCGGTGCCTTAGAATTTGACACCAGAAATAGCTATCCTTCAAGAACTAAATGACAAGACTTGTTTAACTCTGTTCAAAATTATAACAAATGAACACTTAGCCATAATGATAAAACAATCGAACAGTTCTGTAAAACTTCAATTCATAAGTCCTGCACATTGTAAAACCTAACGGGTGGAAACGAGAGCTTAACCATTGCCATTATCTGGAACAAAAACATGGCTACATTTAAAGATTAGAAATCAACAAAAGAGAATTATCATTTAGGTGTTTTCATTCATATCTCCTTGATTCAGAATAGAATTTCAGGGGCATGACAAAATAGTATCCGAGTACTCACTTTTCCCGACATCATGTCGATAGAAACTATATGTGCAACTGTTTCTTGAGAAAATATGACAGGTGCATATTCATCTTGAATTGGTGCAGGGTCCAAATTTTCTGGGTTACAATCTTGAACAAGAGTTTGGTCCTCAGTCTCCATTTTCTTTATTGTCCATCCATGCATCATCTCAAATTTCTCTCTTTCTGAGTGATTAACTTTCAGAGCATAAGCTACACCGCTAGTCAGCGGTCTTTCAAAGGAGGTTCTTTCTGTATATTCACCAAATGTTTTCTGCAGAGAGAAGAATTTACAAATAATCAGCTAGACAGAAGACTAGTTAGGATTCGAACACAATTCTTTCAGTACAATCATTTGATTCCTTGAATTAACCAGATCGGAGTTATTGCAATTCTTAATTGAAAATGGTTGTGTAAACAACACTATTTTGCTATTCATATTTTCTTAAAACTTAACATAAGCATGGGAACTGTTCTTCAAGGAAGGATTATTGAAATCAGGTTTTCATATTCATTGCATACAGCTTCATGATCAGTATAGAAATTATATGTCAGAGAAGAAACAAAATAATGGCAAACAGAAAGAGCATTGCCTGATCAATGGCAGAAGGCTGTTTTCCATGGTGGAAAGTAGAGGTAAGAACAGCCAATGCATGAACATGGTTCATGCTAACGTTGAATTGGTCCTGCAACATCCGGGCTCGCTCATCACACATGTTTGCAAGTGTTTCTTCTCGTCTCAAAATGGCTGTCTGGTTCAGGTACCAAAATAACCAAACGGACCCGATGATCCCAACAACAATAAATATTCTTAAGAGCACCTTCCGCCATTTACCAGCGCCTTTAGGAGAATCTTTGACTTGTTGATGCTGTTTTCTCCTTAGTAAGACCCACTGTTGATGAACCAATGGCTGATTTGGCTTTGGATGTTTCTTGTTCCACAATTTTAGATGGAAACCAGATACTTTCTGGAACACTACCAGTCCAAGAAGAACCCAAAAACATCCAATCAATAAACTACAGAAAATCTTCCAGTGCTTTCTTATAAGGCATCTAAGCTGTCCTGCTTGTTCAATTATCTGATAATACCCAGATGCAAGATTGATCAGCAACTCAAAAGTTAACTTTCTATGCATAAAAACTAAATAATGATAGTGCTTATCATCATCAAAATTCAAAGGTGGGTAATGTATTTGTTCTGTTATCAAAAGATATCGATAAACGAATAAACAAACCAAGGTGTACTCCATTAATTTCCTATAGTAGATAGGAATCATAATAAAAAAAAATAGTTCTTTACATGTTGCCAATTGAGAAAGATGAAGTTTTCAAGCACAGAAAACTACATTTACTAATTCCAATATAAAAACTTATCTACCTTTCCACAAAGCTGATTTCCATTTGAAAGTAAAGAGGTGGATAAGTCTGTAGCAAATGGAACAGTTATGTCCTCAAAGAATAATTGGTCAGAATTTTCAGGGATCTTCTCAGTTCGAACTGGGCACCGCCCAACATTGGAATCTGCACTTTCTTCAACCCATACATACTGCTTGTGCAAATCTTGCTCCCAGTACAGTAACCTCTGAGCACAGCCAATTCCATCCAACTCTGATGTGTCAGGTCCAAAATCATTGGTGCACCCAGATATCTGCAACAAATATAATTTGTGAGATCCGACATTGATTAGAGAGAGGAACGAAGCATTCCTTACAAGGATGTGAAAATCTCTCCCTAGCCGACGCGTTTTAAAACCTTGAGAGGAAGCCCGGAAGGGAACGTCCAAAGAGAATAATATCTATTAGCAAGAGGTTTGGGCTCTTACATAATCTAATGAAAACCTTTTAATGCAGCTATTCTCTAATCCTCCTCCTGTTACATGATTTGGGAAAGATATGAAGCACTTGTCTGGTGTATACCTAAACAATGGATAGGTTTGCCAGTGGTACAACACATATAGCTTGATGATTCCTAGTATATTGCCTCAGTTTATCAGGCTTGGAAGTGATCTTCAATGATTTCTACCTAAACTAATGTGATAAATTCATTAAATAGTCATAAACAGTCTGCCTCAGACTATGAATTCAGCAATTCCTAAGTCTTTTACATTGCCACAGCTCCAAAGTTGAAAATAAATGAGAAAAGAAGAACAATGTTGATATGAGATCCTAGCTGATATTGTTTGCCAAATCAAAAGATCAAAAAATTGAACTGTAAAAGGACTAACCCGATCTGATTCGGATAACAAGGAAGCTAAAGCTTGAAGCTGATTCTTGCTTACATTGAAATGCCGCAGAAAAGTTCGAGTTTCTTCATCGAACAAGTACGAGGTCTTCTGTTTTGTGCCACTATTTACATTATACGAACGCAAGGAAAACCAACAGCTCAAAAGTATAAGTAGAGCAAGAATCAAAAGACAGAGAAGCCTCTTCTTCCATTTTCCGGTGGAATTTAACAAACACAGATACTCCTTCGCCTTCTTCAGCTTAAACCCAGCTAGAAATTTTCCATTGGAGGTAGAAAACTTGCAGCTCAAAGACATCCTCAGTAAGCACCTTGAGAGCTTGAGCAAAACCCCAGCTCCGCCAGAGCAACCCCTCCACATAAAACTCCTCCACCGGAACACAACAATAGAAATTCAACAAGAAAACCCACAAATTAAAGGAATACCACCAATTCTTCACTGACCCTTCTTATCAAAATCAGCACTCGAGTAAGAATCCGCTTGAACTAATCATTATTCAACGACCCAAAAGAACCCCGTTCTGGCCTCCAATCCCAGAACCCTTAATCTGGTCCTGTGTAGAAGTTTAATCCATAGAAATCACTGGCGTTAATCGACTAAAATCTTCGTACGAATCATGGCGGCAACAGACTGGATAAAACCCAGTCGTTATTTTGGTAACGATTACGTGAACTAGTAAAGAGATGGGGAGAAGTATTGACCCTTTTTCTGAAATGGGTCGATTCCTTTTTCCTTTTTCCTCTGCTTCACGTGAATGGAGGTAAAACCCAGTTGGCTCATGCCAGAATTTAACTGGAATCAATTATAAGATGGTGGAGAAGGGGAATTTTTATTCAAAGAGGGTTAAACCCAGTTGGTTCCTCCATAATTACAACAACTGGAATCAATGATCACTAATCAGACAGTGGAAAAAAGAAAAAAGCATCCCCTCTCAGTATCTCCCTCTTGTTCTCGCTATCTCAAAGTGGGTACATCATTATCTCATCATCCAGTGAAGAACGTTAAGCAAAAGCAAACAAAAGCTATAATCAAAATCAAACCTCTAATCAACACATTAACTCATTCAAAACTTCAAGAACAGAATCCCCTCGGCTTTGGCAAGATTTCTCCCAAATGGGTCGTCCAATTTTGGCCTACTTTTTAGCTGAGTGAAAGCTCAGCTACTAGACCACAGCAGCAGAGCAAGGCGTTTTCACTCAACCATCATGCCTTTATTACCCCCTTCAGCCCCGTTTTGTTCGTCCTTCTGCGTCATTTTCACTTTTACTTACTTGAAAGAGACCGCACCACCGTTCAGTGATTAAAGATGATGGAATTTGTATTCTACCGCTGCACTCTGCAGCAGACTTACGGATTCACACTTTTAATTCTTATTAATTATAACTCATTAATTCAACAAACTACTCAAACCCAGTTTAAATTCAACTATAATTACCGTATTACAATGCAAATCCAGCAGTTTTATTCGTTAAACTAGCTGCCCTCTAGAAGGGCTGCCCGTGACTAAAATACGCCGGGGATAAGATTCTCAAACTCCCCATCTAATTTAAAATTAATTCAATAAATGTTGGAATAAATGAATATTATGTTGGATGTATGACAAAACCCACCAATCTTATAATATTCAGAAAATACAAATTTCACTGCCTAATTAATCTATTTAAACCATCATTTAATTTATTTAAAAAAATTATAAAAATAATAAATTTCTACGACATAAGTTTGGTTAAGGCAGTTGATATGTCAAATCATATATAAAAAACGTAGAATAAATGTCAAAGTATACACGTTACTTATAATATTAAATTGAATTTAATATTAGAAGCTATTAAAATTAACCAAATATAATAAAGGAAAATGGTTCCAAGTGGGGTTAAGATAATATTTGACCTTATGGATTAGGTTAATGTAAATAATTGTGATTTATTTATAATGACATGTAATGTGTAATTTCTTAAAAATTATTCAGGAGTTTATTGTACTAAATATATAAATAAATAAATAAATAAATAAATAAAGTCTACTTTGCATGTGGTATTTGTGTCAGGGACTGTATATGAAATTCCAAGAAATTTGTGGGAACATGTACAATTAAACAATCTCATTAATTGCAATTTGGCCCACTTTCTATGGGTGAAAAGATAATTCAGCTTTTGTGTGGGACAATTTTGGGAACCTAAAAAGATTAAATACTATTTAATTACTTTTTCTTAATTTAATTTTAGACTCTTCATTTATTTTATTTACTTTTTAAATAAAAGTTTATTTCTTTTTGTTAATATCGAGCTATACTAGTATGATTATACGTCATCTAAATGGATATTTTAGAATTTAAGTTTAATTTTAGTTCAATTATCAACTTTCGCCCTAAATTTTAAGTTAAAAAATGTTAAAGGGGTTTATACCGTTGATTTTATATTTAATAAATTAATAATTTTTATTTTCTTTTAAAAGAAAAATATTAAATATTTTTATGACGGCTAAAAATTTTATAATTAGTTTTAATTATTCAAATTTTAAGAAAGTGTTTTTAATTGAACTAAATTCTATCTAAAAGATATAATAAATTAGAGAAAAATCAATTTATTTCACTAAAAAAAAACTATGCAATTACGTAATTATTTTAATTAATGGGAGTATTTGTTTTAATTTTCTGAAATTATTTAATTTAAGGACACGTGTGGGATTATAATTTGAAGGTTTTTAAGAATAGAGGAGTCCTCGGAAGACGTGAGGGATTGTAAGGTGGTCAGAGATGGGCCCCACGACAGCTTGCTATTTTCACAAAAAAAAAAAAAAAAAAAAAAGAAAAAGAAGAGGCAGGGGGAGCGGCGCGTAGCTGGATAACACGTCATCAACTTTGGTGGGCCCCACATCGTTTGTCTCTGTTGCTATTTAATTTTAGAGAGAGAAAGGCGGCCCCACCTCACTTTACTACGCGACAAATGTCTATCCCATGTAATTTCGCTGTACGTAAAAAAAAAATAATCCCTTTCCCCTTTTTACCCCTCCTTCCAGCTATCAAATTATCTTTTTGCCCCTCTGTCCCCGCCGTTTCCAAACAAAAATAAATAATAAATAAATTGTTAATTTCGTTTTCATTTACTTTATGAATATTTTACTTNCAAGTTTTTTTTTTTTTTTTTTTTTTTTAGTGTAATAATTTTAGAGAAAAAATCATTTAAAAAATATATATAAATCAATCAGGAGTAGAGCTATAGTCATCTCACAGATGTATATTTAAGATTTATTTATCAATCATTATTATTTATGAAGTTTTTTCTTTTAATAATTTAAGATCATTGAATAAATTTACTATAAACTATTATTCAATTTATTAAATGCTTTTTGTAATATGAAAATGGTAATAATTAATTCATTTATTTTAGTTTAAATTTTTTGGTTGGTAAATATTTTAATTATTTTTTAAAAATATTATTTTTAAGATTCTATAAAAATAATTATTGGAGAGAGAAAATAAAAATACTGAAAAGAAGACGAGAAACATGAATGGATGTTATGACAAAAGATTTGAATGAAGGGGAGGCGATCACTTTATGGCATAATTACAAGGGTTTTATTCTTTTCATGCATAATTTATATCCTTTTTTTTTTTTTTTTAGAAAAAAAGAAATTAAATATGAATTTCTCCCATAAATAACTTTAGTTGGACCAAATCCAATGAAAAACATACCAATAAACAAATACATAAGGATGATAAGGAGACATGGAATAAAATTTAGTGGTTAATGTCTAATGACAAATGTATCGAACTTTCAACCCGTGTTTCATATCTACCGGTATCCGTTTATGATTAAAAAAAAATTAACAATATAATTAAACTAAAAGTCCTATGTTCAAATCGTGTAATGTCATTATCGTTTTTTGTGGACTTGGATAGTTACAAAAGGTATCAAAGCCAAACATCGAGTGGTGTACTAGCGAAGAGATTGAGTTCCAAAAGGGGTGGACACGAGACGGTGTGTCAACAATTGGGGTGGAGAATAATGAGGGGGAGAATTGTGAGATCTTACGTCGATTAGGAAGGAGAACGAAACATTATTTATTAGGGTGAAGCCCAGAAAAGAAAATTTAAAAAAGATAGATTGAAAGAAATGGAATGAAAACAACTTAAACAAACAATGAACAAAACATGTTTTTCTCAACAAAAAAATGAGGACATTTATGTAGTTACCTGTGTTCATGGTCAAAGGAAGAAATGAGCTCAGCTTTCTGAACGCAGCCTTTAATGTCAAACAATGAAGAACAAATGTAGTCCACTCACACCATACCATCTCCAAATCATACAGCTCTGCTGCTCGCCTGATTGCTGCATATTGGAAGCGGGTTCCATTAGAGAGCACTCCTAAAAAGGATGGGAGTAACAGCAAATGGATGGACCTACTTGGCTACCATCACTGCCCTTGTTTCTCTTTTCTGGCAGCATTACCCTACACAATCTCAGTGCTCACTGCTGCAGAAACCACAAACCAGGTTTATCTAACCATAAAGGAAATGAAATGAAATCCAGGATTACCAAGGCTAATTACTCTGTAATACAACCAATATAGCATCCCTCCATACTTTCAAACGGCTTAAACAATGATCTATAGACAAGATTACAATACCCCACAACAGAAACATAGTTAACTCCAGTCAAAGGGTGACCATCATTTAGCTGGTTTTATGACTATAAGAGGACACAGTATGATACAGAACGGCATTGGAAATATGTATGGAATAAGGATTGTTCTTAGGATTGATCTGCCCCACCACTGTTCTGTGAACGAAAACTTTCCTGCATTTTAATCTTCTCTAACAAGAACTGTTTCTCTGCCTCGGCCTCTTTTAACCGCTGTTTCAGGTAACTACTAGCATAATCTTCTTCAGATTTTTCAGATTTGGCGAGAGCAATCAACTGGAGCCTTTCAACCTCTCGTTTTGCCTCATTTGCCTTAAGTTGGAACATGTCAGCTTCTGCAAGTTTAAGCCTCACAATCTTCTCTAGCTCTTCAATTTGTAGCTTCTTTCTCTGTTTCTCCACCTTTAATTCCGCTGCTTCCCTGGTCTTGTCCTCAACCTCATGCTCGAATGCCTCGACGTCCATTCGTGCCTTTTTGTATCTCCTCTCCTTCTCATCAGCCACCATTTCCATTTTTATTATGGCCTCTTGTACCACATCGGCGATGCGGGTGCAAGCCTCCTGTGGGGCTATCAGTCGTCCTCCTTCCCCATTTTCAATGCTTCTTGGAGAGTCTAACTCAAGTTCTTCATAAAGAGAAACAAGAAGCAGAGGTATTTCATTAAAATAAAATATGGGAAAAACATGTAGCTCGAGCTCAGCATAATGCAATTAAGTTTCTTTTCATCAATTTCATAGCAATATGAGTAGCTTTTCTACATGAATAGGATCAGATATCATCCACTATTACAGTTTAGTTTACCAATGACTCCTCAAATCATGATTGAACAATAATTGATCTAAAAAGGCATAACCAGTATAAGATAGCACAATCAAAATATATGCCTATAAGAGCCTATTTTAATTAGTAAATACATTTATTTGTTGGCTCCTTATGCAGAAAACCCTTTTTTTCCCTACCTTGTGAACCTCAGAGAGAGAATTGGACACAACCAATGTCTATAGAAAAGTGTCGGAAGTGATTTGATTTTCCTACTCTCTAAACCACACCTTTCACCACTATATATCATCAAGCAAATAAAAAAACCAGACGGTTGTTGGGATGCAGTTTCTAACTTTTTCATGAACAATTTTAAGAGATGTTCTGTTTCTTATAAGTTAAAGATACGAGGAAAATCATAATAGACCAGTAGTAAATAAGACCCAATGCGTCAACATGGAATCAGAAGAAGGAATTCGACCAGCTTCCAAATATATGATCAAGAAATGAGATAAGTTTATACATAAACGAATAGTTCTTTACCTTGGAAAAACCCCAATATAGTTCTGCATGCCATTGAAGAGTCCATAACCCCGGTTTTCATTTTTTCTTTGAGATCTTCACACTTCCAGAAAAGCCTCAGCCCTCTATTATACTCACTTCCACAAAATATTCTACTAACATAGTCGAGTTCCCTTGTCAAAGCCTCCAGGTCCCAGGCAGGTGCACAGTGCTGGAAAACATCCTTAACCCAACCCAGCAGCTCTGACGTTCTATTGCAGGCTTGGCACCTGAAAAGCATTTCAGTTTCCCCCGGTCCACTCTTAACAGATGAACCCATGCAAATTTGTCCGTCACGAATGGCGCAATCCGTGTGAGTCCAGTGAGAGCACAGATCACAGCCAATCCATCGACAGGTATTTACTTCAAAATCGAACTTATTACATATTACACACATGCAAAGATTGCAAAAACCATTTCTGTTGGAGCATAGTTCACATGTACAGTCATCAGCTGGCAGCTGATTCTGGCATGCTATATTCCTGCACCTCTTGTACACAAAGATCTCAATTAGAGTAGTCTGTGGGAGGGTAACATTCGGGTGCAAGAATGCCTGAATTCCAGTATTTATTGCAACAAGGATTTCAAGTTGCACCCGGTTGGCTATTAGTAAAGTCTTAGCTGTTAAATCAGTTCTATTCTGAACAAGCTTCTGCAAAATGAAAATCTCCTCTCTCTGCTGTGAACCACCATTACCATCAAGGATAACTCGAAGCCCAGATTTCAACTCTTCAAGAAACTCATCTGACAAATGATGCATCTTTTCGGAGATTAAATCGACTCTCTCCCTTGCAATATCCCGTAGGGATATCTTATCAGCACTAGAAAGACGGCGAACAACTGAATGTTCAGCATTATCATTATCTGTCTTCCCACTTTCCATCTTCTTTGCCAACATTGCTTCAACATTAGGCCAAGTTTCCCGAGAACTGGCACTTTCTGTAGGGGACTCCCGAACTTGACCAGAATTTGATCTTGGTTCCTCTTGAGGTAAGTGTGCATCTGATGGCACCAGGGAAAACGAGGTTTGCAGTGTGCCTGACTGTGATTGCTGACGCGGAAGCATAATTTGTTCTGCAAGATTTTGCTGAGTGTAAGAACCAAAGATTGAGCGCATGAATGAATTGTAATCAGACAAAAAGAAATATCTGTCTACTTCTAGCTAATAACCAAAAGAGTGCATAATGTATGAAAACTGGAGGCGAGGGAAGAAGTCAAGCATGAAAGTTAGAGACAGGCACAATTCCTTAAGAGAAACGATTTGGTTCGCAACAGTTGTTCAGAAAAAAGAAAGATGGACTTCTTATTCATAGGCCAGTAAGTTTCCGGGATAAATATCAAATCCAGATATTATGCAATTAAGTGACTTCAACAAGGGATGGAAGCTCAAAATACACCTTGAACGAACGAACAAACAAACAAAAGCATGCCCTTCTGCTTTTATATCACAAAGAAACAAAAAGACCTTGTTCGGAATTATTCAGCTTCGATCACAAAGCAATTTCCAATGGAAACATGAACACTGTTTTCAAAATTAAAATCCAATGATATGATATTGTTCCCTTTGAGCATAAGCTCTCATGATTTTGCTTTTGGTTTCCCCAAAATGCCTAATACCATTTGAGATGGTGTTCCTTACTTAAACTCATGATCTTCCTCTTAATTAGCCAATGTGAGACTACTCCTCTCAATAATCCTCAACAATCCTCCCCTTGAACAAAGTACACCATAGAGCCTCCTCTAAGTCCTCCTTCTCTGGAACTCTCGAATAATCTCCCCTTAATTGATGCTCAACTCCTTCTCTGGAGCCCTCGAACAAAGTACCCCCTTTGTTCGACACTTAAGTCACTTTTACTACATCTTCGAGGCTCATAACTTTTTTGTTCAATACGCAAGGATTCAGTTGACATTGACATGACTAAGTTAAGGACATGACTCTATTATCATATTAATATTTGCTAAAACCACCACAGGTAAAGGACGGTGAAAGTTTTCTATTCATAATCATTCACAGAATGAAATAAGATCAAATATATTACAAGAAAATGGAAAGAACACAAGATATTAGTCGAGAATCAAAAGTAAAATATGATACATGTGGTAAATCCTAATTGAAGGCTAAGTATCCTCTAGCATCACTCAAATCCTGTTTGCAAATCAAAACGTCAACAGATCATATGCCACCAAGCGACAGCGGACAAATCTAAGCTACGCAATGGATTTAATTGCATCGAGGTTAAAAAGAAAGGGAGCAAGAAAAGTTAACAGGGCAAAAAGGGACAGAAAACAAAAAATAAAAGGGCATACACAGACAAATCTTTCGTCCGGCCGGTAATTAGATACTCATAAAACACCTAGAATTCTGAAATATCGCTCTAAAGAAACTACCTACCTGGGGTAACAACCAGTAGGAGCAGAAGCACTCGGGAGCTCAGAGGTTGAGTAGTGATTTCGACCGCGCCGTCTCCAACAGGCCAGAAAAGAAGAGGAGGAAGAAGAAATGAAGATGAGAGAGTTCAGGTGGTGGTGACCATTGAAGACGAAAGCAAAGAAGGCGAAGACGGCCGATGATCCGATCGACAAAAGAGAAAAAAAAAAAAAAAAAAAAAAAAAAAAAAAAAAAAAAAAAAAAAAAAAAAAAAAAAAAAAAAAAACTGGCGATTCCAAATGAATTAATTCTCATTTCATTTCTGTACCCCACGCCAAAGGAACCATAGTCCACGCTCTTCACCAATGGAACCCAAAGTCAACACCCATGGTTTGGGTTTGACTCCTTCAACATGAATAATCAATTGCACAAACGTGAAGCCTCGTCGCTCATTTCACGGCGTTAAATTCCTTCACATAAATATATATTTATATATTTGACATAAAATATATTCTCTCCAGAATTATGTTCATATTCGCTCCTCTTTTTTAATCATTTTATTTTTACATCATTCACTTTTAAATCGCATATGGCAGAGAGAATTTTTCACACCCTTATTAGCAATATACCCTTAGCAATATTTCGTTTCCCTCTCCAACCGATGTGGGATCTCACAATCCACTTCCTTTGGAGGCCAACGTCCTCTTAGTACATCACTTAATGTCTGACTCTAATACCATTTGTAACAGCTCAAGCCCACCACATGCAAATATTCTCCACTTTAGCACGTTAAGTATCGTCATCAGCCTCACAATTTTAAAACACATTTGTTACGGAGAGGTTTCCACACCCTTATAAACAAATACTTCATATGCATCAATTTACACATCTGCTACGGAGAGGTTTACACAAAAAACCTCCCTTGTATTGTATTGTATTGTATGCAGCCTGTGAAAATTTGTATATACATCAATTTACAAGCATCGGCAGAAGAAAGTATAAAATGTACTTCTGCTCTTTACATACATCCAGGTTTTTAATGATTTGATGCTCAGGGTTCGCTTCAAACACGCTTCTACTTCTCATGAAGTCCAAACTAGAGGCATCACCAACAGTTTGTGCCTTCATCAACCTTGAAAAGGAAAAAAAAAGTGATACCCAACACTTGAAATAGAGTATACATCATCTGGATCGATTGAGAGAGACAGTAACTTACCTCTCCATGTTGGCAGACCAACCAAACTTTCCAGCGACAAGAACACAGGGTGAAGAACTTAGGCGACTTGACATCTGAACATTGGCAACTTTAATCCAATCACAAGTTTGGCCCAACTCTTGTTTTATTTCTTTCTCTTTCTCTTCATTCTTATCACCTAAAACACATACCAATTACTGTTTCCTTTGTTGTAATTTCACAAAGTAGACCAATAATGAAGGCAGAGGGTCATCCTATAATTCTGGAAACTAATGACCTCGACCCGAATGACTTAAAAATCATCAGCATTGTCACCGGTAAAACTAACATTTAAAGTACAGAAAGGATGTTTCATTTAGGTAAGTTTTACCAATTCTCCATCAAAATCATCTGAAATAAACACCCTTTTCACGTAAAGCCTAATATTTTTAGTCTTGGGATTGATGAGGTCATCCTTCCCCGTGGGAGAAACAGAGGGAACATGAAGTATTGACCTGAATTCTACTTCACCCTGAAAATTCAGTCAAATATTAACTCCACGAAAATGAAATACGAAGGTAGAGAGCATTCATTGAAAGTAGGAGTCTTATCAATTAGGTAAATTAGCCAATAAATCCAAGATATTTGGATGAATTCTTATCATTTTGATAAATTAGCTAACGATTATTTGATCTTTTCATCATCTAGGAAACAAACTTGTAGGTTCATTTTGAGTAGAAGAATTAGTTGACAGAATGGTAATCCTCATTCTCCCAGGGATTTCAAGCAGGCAAAAGAGGTCTCAGATTTGCACGATCAGATGAAAGTGGACGCTGGAGGAGGAAAAGCAGGCATACCTCCGTTGTAAAATGAGATGATGCTAATGGATCCAAGTACTCATTGAAAATTTTTCTGTAGAATACATTGTACTCCTCCGTGGAGACTTCCTTTTCGAAGCTACAAATACATATAGGAATAGCACCCTTTAGTTGCTTAGAAGTAACAGCGATTTAACAACAAAACAGGAAAGTAAAGGAGTTGTGAGCTCACCCATATTGGTTGGGTCTCATTAGTGAGCTCCCAGTCCCAGTACTTCTCCACAACAGTCTCTGTTTTCTTCTTCTTCTTCTTCTGTAAAGAAAAATCATTAATTAGATTACAATTAATAGATTCTGTTGTGTAAGCTGTCATCCCATAGTTTCTCTATAGAGTGTTGGAGAAGTAAGGATGGAAGAAGACAGACAGACTACTCTGGGCAATAGTAGCAAGGCAGTCAACAAGTTCTTGCCTAGTCATACCTATGCCAGTATCACTGCATAGAGATAGAAAACAGGCTGCAAATGTTGCAGCATTGTCGGTATGGAGGAGGAGGGGGGATGCAAATAGCAGAACCCTTACGTTATGCTTATAATCCCATTATCTTTATCACTATGGATACATATGTGAAAATCAATTGCTTCCTTCAAAAGTCCAGGGTCTGTCACACTCAGAAAGCGCAGTTTATCCAAAGCATCACTTGCATTGCTGTGAAGGTTGAAGAGGCAGAAACCAATATTCAATTTAGGTATCAAAAGGTAAGCTTGTAGAAAAAGAAACGAGCCAAACATTGATAATAAATAACCTCTTTGTAGCTGTACAAGCTGTTAACAATGAGGTCCATGAGACGACTCACTTGGCACGAAAAAGAAACACGAATATAAAAGGTGATCGGTGAATTTAAACATTAAGATTTTAATTCCAAATTAGTATATAGTTTCTTATTTAAAGGAACATGCCTCTGCTTGATACTCGTACTTCTCAACTGGAGGAGTAGCCGATGCATCAGATGCGGTGGCAGTTGATTCAAATCGGTGGGTCAAGGAAAAAGTATGTTTCAAATTCAATTGAGAGGAAGGTTTTGCGGTATCCAAATGTCCAGACGCTAGCAATGAGTACCGTCTGACTTTACCATCGCTCTCACCCACCTGAAAATTGTCGAGCAAATGTGATTATCCATTCCATATTTCAGAAAATCAACAATCCAGCAGAGTAGTTCAACACCAAAACAGAGAAGCACAAAGCTAAACTTTCAACATAAACCACCATAATAATGCAACAAGGAGACCTTCAAAGTCTAAAACATGCCAATCTGCGACCAAGGAGCATAAAACGGATTTTGATGGTTAGGAATCATGAACCTCCACAATGGTATGATGTTGTCCACTTTGAGCATTGGCTCTCATGGATTTGCTTTTAATTTTCTCAAAAGACCTCATACCAATAGAGATGTATTCCTTACTTATAAACTCATGATCGGGACCATCTCCTAACAATCCTCGACATGACCGTCAAGTATGAACAATCCAACGAAATATCTTAATCTCGAATGGGTGCGGAGAGACCATCCAAGCACGAAAACAATACTGAATTAAGTGAAATAGTACCCAATAAAACTTACCCATTTACGGAATACTTTACTTCTATCTAAACGCCAAAAGGTTGATCGTAGATACTAGGCTATTCATCAACATCGACGATTCAAAATATATCATTAAACCAAAGAGAGAAAAAAAGAACAACCAAGGCACAAAAAATTCAACTCAGGTAATACAAACTATCAACATTCCAATTAATTATACCCATTTCAGAACACTCCCACACAGAAATACTCCATTATCAAAGATATAAGAAAATCAAGCCCGTAGCATCAAAACGACACAGACAGAAGTTATCACGTTTTGGACAAAGAACACAGACCGTATTGGGAAGGACTGAGGCATGGGTGGCCGGAGCTAAAGCGAAGGCAGCATTACGGTGGTAGCGAGCTCCACCAGTGCCAAGAATAGCAGAGCCAGAGCGTCTGGAAAGCTTGTGCATATTGTAGAAGCTCGAATGAAGTAAAGGAAAGCATTGAAATCACAGAATAACTCACAGAGGGGAAGGTGGGAAGGGCTTTAGTAGGGTTTACGGATAATTTTGGTCGACGTATTTTTAACCATGTTTAATTAATTAATGTCATTATATTTAATTAACAATTTAATTACTTATCGAGTATTTAATTATAATCATGTTCATTTCATACAAACATGATTGACCTTTGAATAACTTTAAAAAAAAAAAACATTTTTTAAAAAATTTGATTTATATACCATTTATTTTTTATAAAATAAAAAATATATTGGAAAAATTTTAAATAATATAAGATGCACATTCTTATTAAATAAATAGTTTTTACTTTTAAAAAACTATAAATAAATAATTAAAAAAATATATAAAATGGAGATGAATTTTGGTTTGAGGTGGAGTTAATATTTTACTATATATAAAAATTTAATTTTAATGTCCGTGACAGTGAAATCAATTTACTTTATCAAATTTGCATAATATTAAATGTTATAGATAGAAAATAATAATAATTTAAAAATTAAAAACTTTTATTTAAAATTCTTTATTATTTTCATAGCTGTTGTGGATGGGGAACGACAAAGTCACGTGATAAAACTGAAAATAGAAGGCTCAGATGTTCAATCTCGAAAAATAAAATTTCCGGAAATAAAGAGGGCACAATTTTAAATAAGCCTTAAATCAGGGGTCCAATTTTAAATAATGATTTTCATTATTATTATACTTTTTAAACGCATGCGACGGTCGTGGACACGTGCCGCACATGCACCTCCATGGTGCTTATTAGTCGGTGTCCGGCGACGGTACGGTCAATCACTCGCCGCCGACCTTCCCTCTACCGTCAAGATCTTCCATATCATCCCCGGCATCCTTATCCGACGGTTCATATTCTTCTATTCTGCTTTCATGGGATAAATAATAATAATAATAATATATTTGCCACGTGCCGTGGACCCCACTGCCACCTCTATCACTGACACGCATCCACATATGATTTATTTCCATCTTTAAATATGATCTCCTTACGTAATCAATCAATATTTCTACTTTTGATCCACAATGTCATCATTAATAATTAATAAATAACATAAAAAAAACACAACCATTTCTTTATTATGATTAATCATTTCTTTTCCTTCCATTTTAAATCATTTCCACGTATTATTGAAATTCGAATATTCTTTATCAATTAATTGAGCAGAAAAAATAATTATTCGTTTGAGATATAAAATATTTCAAAGTCTCGTAACCGGATCTAATATGATAATGAACCTCTTCCTAACCTACGTGTTTTTAAGATTACGAAACTGACGATGATATTTAACTACTTGTTAGTGGTGAGACAATGATTGAGGTATGGCTAGACACTCTCCATAGTAGATACGTTTTAAAACCATAAGACTAACAACGATACATAATAGGCTAAGGTAGACAAGATATGTTAGCAATTGTTACAAATTGTATTAGACTCTTTTTTCATAGTAGATGCGTTTTAAAATCATGGACACTAATGGTGATACATAACAGACTAAAACATATAACATCTATTTGTGTAAGCTTAGTCATGTTTGTATGAATTCTACTAGGTTGTGTTGCCGAGTAGTGGTGAGTGAGGAGACGAACGGTCAGACAAAATCGAGAACCACTTATAGCAGGGCAAGCAGAACCCAAATCCTAATGGTGGGGACGTTTTAGAGGTTGGTATATAAAGTAGCATAATGAATTACCTAAAGATAGACTCTTGAAAAAAAGGACCGAATGGGTTCTTCGGTGAGAAAGTGGCAACTCGAGAAGAACTACTCTGTCGAATAGCCATCTATAAATCGAACTTTGCTCCATCAAGATTTAAAGGTAGAGCGACAATATGATTTAATTTAGTTTTAAATTAAGAAATTATAAATTATATGTTTAAAGAAATTTGAAAAAGGAAAAATAAAGTGAAACCGTCTAAATTATTGAGCATGATTTTGTTCCTTTTCTTTTATCTAAACTTGACGTGACATATAGAAAACGAAAAAATATGGAAAATGATAATAATAATTTATTAAAAAGATGAATTAAAAAACCCAATTATGAATGAAATAATTAAGAAAAAATAATAGTAATTATAGTCAACGGGAGTGAGGTAATTCAAAGAATACGCGTGTACTACACGAGAAGTGTAAAGCGCGTGTGGAGTGGAGTTAGAGACAGTAAGGCAAAGCATACAATACAAACTGCGAGGAGAAGAGAGGAATGGAACTGAAAGAGAGAGAGAGAGAATTGAAGAGAGAAAGAGGAAATCATCAAATGATCGAAAGCCTCTCAACGCTCTCTTTCATTGATTTCACTTTTCCATCTCTCGTGCGCCACTTCTGTTATGAATCAAATGTAGAGAACTTTTCGTGACCTAGATTTTTCATTTCAGGAACAAGAACAAGAAGAAGAAGGAGAAATTCAGCTTCTGTCTGGTTAGCTTCCTCAATTTCTACTTTATATGGCTTCGTTTTCTTTTTAGTTTTCTGTGAACTGAATTTTGTCTTTGAAATCATGATGAGATTTTTTGTTCTTGACTTCGTGAATTTAGGTTATCTGAAACTCGGGAGGACCTGATAGGGAGATGAACAAGGATCAGCGACCGGAACCTCTTGATTTCTTCATTTGGACTGTTGAGGTATCTCCTAATCCTCTCGCATCTCATACATCGTCGTTGATTTTGGATCTTTTGTGCCAAGATCTTAAACTGCAATTTCTTTGTTGTTTGGGATTCTACTTGAAAATCTGAACGGTTATGCGTTAAGAGTGTTGGTATGGGGAGTTTGAAATTGATGGCTACTGTAACCTTCCTCATTGATTGCTTATTCAAGTATTTGATCGTGATTCAGTGATACCTTCTTTTTTCTTTATTTTTAATTTTTAATTTTTTTGATTGCTGGATCAATGGGATTTGATTATTGTGTTTTTTTTTTTTTTTTTTCCAACTCTGTTTGTTAAGATTACGGAATTAATGTTTTGTTAGCAACTGAAAACTTTTCAAAGTAGCTGTAGATAGTGAAATGAAATAATTGAATTTATCGTCAGCCAGTGATATTTTCCTTCCCATCTGGAATTTTGGACTTTTCCTTGTTATAGCTCCTTCCTCTTCCTTTCTTTTCTCTTTCTAGTTTTGAACTTAACAGCTAGCTTGAACTCTCCTAAATTTATTTCTCAGAGATTTTGAGTATAAGAAATTATGTTTGATGGAACTAAAGAAATTAAATTGGCAATGTCATACTGTTTCTATGTTCTTCGTTCTCAGCATGCTTCTGGATGTCACATAGTTTATTAGCTTCTTGGAGTGCAAAAATTTGTGAACATATCTTTCCAAACTGCACCCTGTCCGTCCAAGTTGGAGTGTTTATGTGTTACCATTTGGACTATACATCATATCACATTTCTCTGGATAAAATTTTAACTGTGAGTTTAATGAAATTTGATTTATAATATGCCTTCTGCATGCCGATTATAATGTTTTTTTAGTTTTTTTCCAGGATGTTGGTTTGTGGTTGGAAGAAATAAGTCTTGGAAGCTATCGCCAGATTTTTAAAGAAAATGGTGTCAATGGGGAGTATCTTGAAGGCATGTCAATGTTCACAACTGAACAGATTCTAAGGTTTATCAGACGATGCCATATGAAATGGGGAGACTTCATTACACTTTGTAAGGAACTCCGACGAATTAAAGGTCTGTGCGCGAGGCAACTTTTCTCATCTTTTTAATTCAATCTTTTTTAGGGAAAAACAATTCAGGGTTGTCTTGCTGCTACTTCCATTTCAGAAACTCCTGATATGATTATAATGAATTAAATTTCAAAAAATAAAAAATAAATAAATGCTCCAAATCTTAGCTAAATGCAAGCGAATGAGTATATTTTACAGTGGAGTTAGAGTTAGCCTTTTTCTGAAACCTTCTTCAATGTCTCTTACCTTTTTTTTTTTTTTTTTTCCCTCCTTTTGAAGCAGTCTGTGTTTGTCTTTAAAAGTTTGGAGGTCTAGAGTCAACTATTTAACTCCTCGTTTGATTCATTTGCAAACTCCCGTGCTGTCATTATCATGTTTCTGATAGCGATAGTCGAGAAATTGATGCATGCACCCAATGTTATGCTAAGAGGGGGTTTGAGATTACTTTTGAGGGTAGGCACCCTACACCTTTTTGTTCCTTTAAATCGCATCTTTGGGGGAGAAACTTAGCTTTTTTTGAGAGAAACGAAAATGAAAGAATGTACAAGGGCATATAAGAAGACGAGCCTATGAAAAAGGAGTTCAAACGCTAACTAAAGAAACAGACCCCAAACCAAAGCATTAGTCTATTTTAAGGTGCTTTTAAGTATTTTTAGAAATTTCAAAATGACATTTAATTTTCTTTTTCAATTCCAAGGCAGTAAACTGATATGTATGTATGCTTTGACTATGCTTTTGAAACATTAGAATTTTCAGAATCACCATTTCAAAAGCAACCTACCGTAACTATGTACATGTCTGCTTTTCCAGTTAACATTAAGATCATGCTGTTTATTGTTTAAGTTATATACTTACAGTGGCTTGCTTGAAAGGGGAGCAAAAGGTACGTCGACCATGGTGGGCACCGTCATGCCTCTCTATGGTGTTTCTCAAAGTGGCCAAGCGTAACAGACAATGTCGAGTTGTTTCCTTGAAGCTGGAACCATAGAAACAAGATCATCTTATTTATACGCCCTCATGTATTTCCTTTTATGCGTGAAGAATATAAAGGTAGGGAAGAAACATATTAGTTTACCTTTTCTAAAAAAATTGAATCAGTCGATATTGCTTTCCCCCCCCTCTCTTGTTTAGAACTGTGTTTATATGTACAAGCTTTATGTGTTCAGTATGGCGATCCACTTGAGGAAAAACAATGAAGCAACCAAGATCTTGTTGCAAATTGTACAAGTTTTATGTGTTCATTATGCCTGTATATTAGTCAATTCATGTTTTCTCCTCTAGTTTAAGACCGTCCTCGTCCTCTTGGGAGATTGCCAGAGACTTTGGAGCTTTGGAGCTCCCATTGGACACTACTTATTGTTTGTACATTGAATTGATTGTGCAAAAGGATACACTTAATATCTCCGGCACTCGCATCGGGGTGGGTCTGCACTGGCCTCAACTCACCCTCTTAGACAAGCCCACATGGAAGACAAACGACATTGCTCGATCATCTTCTTCCATTTCTTTTATTTCCCATTGTTTCAGGTGAACTTTCTTTCCTCTTCTTCCATGATCTGAAAGGTTAGAATTTCAGTTTCTTATCCCAATTATGCCATGGAATGTGGGTATTATTTATTAGATTCTGTTCCAATCACCAAGTTGAACTTGTGATTTTTGGGCATCTGACTCACTCAATTTCAGAAATGCAGGACCCACATGTTCACCTTGGCTAACAGACAAAAGCCATAAAGTAAAGAAAAAATTGGAGCAGTTGAAAAACCGACCAAACATTCCCATGTGGACCCTCTCTCTAATAGAGTCGAATCAAGTACTTTTCTTGCCAAATCTCTTTCAATTAGAAAGAACATTGATTAGTTACGAGAACAACCATCCCTCTGGCCTTTGTCGTTGCTTCACTCCCCACTGTTGCTTGAAACGAGGTTTTTATCTTATATCCCCATTCATAGGTCAAAGCAAGCTATCAAATACTCCATCGAGCTTCTAGCATCTCAGCACACATCAAATACTCTATAATATGAACAGAGCAAACCTGTCTATATGACCAGAGCAAGTCTGTCTACAAATTTAACGACAAGTAGTAGCAAATAGTGGATTACATGAGAAGGGAAGCGCAGACTACTTTAAGCTATGCTTTAGATAGGGATGGAGACAAAAACATGATCTCGACAAACAAATGCAGCTCAACTCATTTTTTTGAGAGTAACGAAACATTGGGAGAAGGGTGTGGAAACCTCTCAGGGCCGAAAGGGAAAGAGACAATATCTTTCGTGACCTTGGGCTTGAACGACTGCAAATGGTATGAGAGTCACCCAATCCATTTCATCATACATCTTCCATGGCTTGTTTCGCTCGCTATTCAGATGATCAATGAAATTCTCTAAGACATTCCACAGATAAAATTACCGAGACAGCCCAATACAATCCATTTTAGGCCGACTGTCCTTTTATAGACCCGCGAATTTATAGTTGATGTCCCCATTTTATTATTTCTATTCACTAGGATAATTTTTTTCTCTAACCTAAAACAAATTATTAAAAAAATAAATAATTAAAATTGCATCACGTGTGAATAAAAAAATATACATTTATACCGAATGTTATTATTAAAATGAGATGATGGTGACAAATAATATTAAAATGTCTATATTAATAATACATTATTATCCATTCCTGGTGATTATTTTAGTAATTAAGACTCTAAATATGACTCTATTTATTTAATTGTGTTCTTATCCGATCTCTAGAAAGTATTAATAAAATGTTTCTGAAATTATAACATTATTTATGACAAATTTCTCTATGAGACAGTTAAAATATTATTGAAATTTTTTGAAGGGTTAAAAGGGTATTTTTTAAAAAATTAAAAAATTTAGGATATTTTTATTAATTTAATTTTTTTTATAACTCACTATTGATATTAGAAAGTTTTTTTCGATTTTTATTTTTTATTGTTCTTTTAACACTTTTCAAATATTATATATATTAACTTTAACGGTAACAGGTAATCCCTCCTTAACTGCCGTTTGAATAGCTCCACTCGTGAATCCCAATATGTTGACTTATTTTGCTGCGTAATACCTACTTTACCCTTCAATTTTCTTAAATTTGACCGGATTCCATATTTTTTATTGGCTGGGAACTGATAGCTTTGTTCAGAAATGGGACCCACTTGCCATGTAGGATAAAACAGTTGATCAGAGTGGGACCCACTTATAACAAACGGTGCGTTAAATTTTTTTTCCCACAGGTCACACGTGTGATTTATTTATTTATTTATTTATTTTTTAAAAAAAGAGATAGAAGGACAGTTTAGTCTTTTCAATGGGTTTCTGTTTTCGGAAATACAGGCGCATTTCCCAATAATTTACCGCGATTTTCTATAACGACCCTTAATTTTAAAAGGAGAAAATAAATAAATAAATAAATTCGAATATAAAGTTTTGTTTTTATTTTTATTTTATTTTAAATTGACCAATTATTTTACGATAAATACGTTTTTTTAAGAGAGTGGGGGAAGTGGTCGTCGTATTTAAATTTTGTGATTATTATATATAAATAAAAAAATTAAATTAATTTGAAGAAAATCCAATCCCCTCTGTCATCTTGCTGTCTATATAAGAATGGCGTCGTTCTCAGTGTGAAGAACAGATTCATATAAAATTAACACAGAAACAAGATCATCAAGTAACAAATCGCTTGTTTCTTGAATCCTCAATTTCCTGTTTGTTCTTGATTCTTTCTTGTTCTTCTGTTTAGGATTTACGCAGCAAAATGGAATTACCAGAGCCAACAAATTTATTGTTTCAAAGAATCTGCGAATTGGATGCGGAATGTGCGACCACGATCATCGAGTACATTATTCTAAACACCGACGATCGCGACATGATCCGATTGGCCTTCTGTCCTGATACTGTTCTTCAATCTTTCATCGAAGACGCCAAATCAGACCTAGGAATCACTGAAATGGTGTCCTCTGCGCTATCCCCTGTTTCGATTTCCGACCCCTATTTGCCCTTATCCGTGTACCGCCGGGATCCTTCCTCTCGCTTATTCCCCTCCGAGTCCTACTCCGATTTGGACATTCAAAACCCTATGCAGTTTCTTTCCCTGGAGGACCAATTCGAATCGGTGAATACGGTTGGGCTGCGGAGGTTTCCGTTGAAGATTTGTCACTATTTCAGCAAAGGATATTGTAAGCACGGGAGTAAATGCAGGTATTTTCACGGGCAAGTTAAGGCAGCGCATGCGAATCACGAGCAGCGAGTTATCCTTCGTGGTAAGGCGCTTGAAAACCTGGAAATGGAAATCGTTGGGCTTCTGAAATCCCGACGAGGGAGTCCGATTTCTATTGCGTCTTTGCCGATTGTTTATTATGAATTCTACGGCAAGAATCTTCAAGCCGACGGGTATCTTACTGAAGGCCGTGGATTTGGGAGGGCTTGTTTTAGCCTCACTAGACTTCTCTCTAGTTTGAACTCCATTTGTGTTCTTGACAGGTTAATTCTCCGTTTCTTGTTTGTAATTTCATGGCTTCTTTGTTTGTTTCATCTCTAAATTTAGGGTTTCTTTTAGGCCACATGGGCAACATTCGTTAATCTTGGTGGAGGATATTGGAAAGTACATAGATTCCTCTGAAAACATTGCTCGACAGATTTACATTACATTTCCAGCTGCTAGTACTTTCACAGAACAGGATGTTTCAAGCTACTTCGAGTAAGAATGTGAAAATTTTATATGAATCGTGTTGATCTTGGGTGTGTTTATTTACTGAATTTATGCTGTTCTTTAAGCAAATATGGACCTGTTCAAGATGTCAAGATACCATACCAACAGAGCAGGATGTATGGATTTGTAACATTCGTTTATGCTGAGACAGCCAGACATGTTCTCTCAATCAGAACTACTCATTTTGTCTGTGGTGCTCAAGTTCTTGTCAAGCCTTACAAGGAGAAGTCTAGGCTTATACAGAGGTAACTTTAACAACATTTGGAGAAGGAAGGCTGGTTATTTTGTGAAAATTTGAACCTAGAACATGTTTTTTTGTTTGTACAGAAATAATGCTGAAAATAACAGAGAAGGAAACATGGAAGAAGCAAATTCTAGTAAGGAACAATGGTGCCATTTTGTTCTTTGTGAATCCCTTTTCTTGCATTTTTAAACCATATGCTCAAATTACTTGCAGTGCCAAGAGCCACAAATGATTCACTGACAAGGATTCTGATTGATGAAAATGAGCTACAGCGACAACGCTCTGAGCTTTTTTTGTCGTTCGTGGATTCAACAAACGAATGGACACATTCATCAGGTCTCGAAGCTTAATTTTCAAAAACTAAATCGTTATATCATACGAGACTATGATCTGTTTGGGTTTGGTTGTGGACTGTTTTTCTAATGGCATTGTGTTTAGGCAATGCTGAGGGGCCAGAACTGGAGGACCTGTTATCCACTGATCAGCAGCAGCATGAACAGCTACCTTCATTGACTGACCAAGCTGATGATGATAGGTTTGTTAAAAAGGCTATGTGATTTGTGGTTTACAATGCTGTTTGCTAAGCAATGTGATGACACTGTGGTTTTGCAGCACAACACAAGAGGTTGATCTACCGGAGAGCCTGTTTGCAGCTCCGACGAGGAGGTGAATTCGAACAGAGTTTATAGATGAAGATGTTGATAGAATAAGAAGAAGATACAAGACTACTACATTTTTCCCCCCCACAATCGGTTTAGTTTACGACAGATTTTATGTGTTTGTTTCTGGTTTCTAATAGGTGGAAGAAAAGTGGATTATTCTGAAAAGAGGAGTAGAGATGGATTTGTTTTGTTTTCCTAAGAAAAGTTTGCCATTTCCTAGAATAGTGTGTTTTGATCTGATCTACTACTTTTTTCTATTTAGTTCAAGGAAATGGTGTAAATGAAAGACATAATGTCTACTCAAATAAATGCTTTTACTTTCTATCCTCGATGGTATATATCATCTACTATTAGCAAATATCGAAGTAAGGTTAGATTCTCTCCATAATAGAAGGTGAGCGTGTCGAGCCGAGTGCTTCGGGTGACTTCTTTTGAAGGGATGTAAGTGTGAGACTGATGATAATACAGAAGGACCACCATCTTCAATCCCCAATCTTGTCCTAATCACTTTATTTCCACCCATTTTAAAATAATATTTTTAACTTTTATTATATCTCTAAAATGAATAAGAGAATTAACATAATTTGAAATTTAACCCAATTTTGTTAATTTTTTTATAGCTAAAGTATTTAGATAACTAAAGATAAATAAAATAAAGCACCAACATGATTAGTGTAAATATGACTCTAATATTACGTATATATATATATATAAATTATTTGTTACAAGAAATAATAAATAAATAAATAAAAGAAACACATAATTATGAAAATATAGAAAATAATGGGTCTGTGATTTTTTATTTAATAAAATGGATGTATAATTGGAATAATAATCATAATCATACCAGGCTAAAGCTATTCTTAATCCTTTTGACAAAAACTCACCGGAGCCAGCTCGGTTTCTTATATGGATTGGTCTACCGTTCTGACGGCGGAGAGAGTGTCGGAAAAAGTCATTGAAATGAATCAGACGTTGACGGTGTTGCAGAGGAACATGAGTGACAATGCGGACGCATCGCCGCCGCCGAGTCTTCCATTTCCGGTGAGCCGCTCGTAGTAATCCACGCAGAACAGAGACAGTGAAAGTTGAACTTCGTTCTGAGTCCAAACTCGCCTCATTAGGTCTGAGTAGCCGAGTCGACTCAGCACCGGCCGTATGCTCACCATGTACAGCCGCTTGTACCCTCCCAAGGCGACCACCACCGATTTCACAGACGCCGGAAGTGGCGATGTTACGTGCCGGAAGCAGACCTGTTCCCACACCGATTCGCTTCGAGCGATGGTGCACCAGAGCCGACAGACGCAGGTCGCGACGCCGAGCGATGGTCCGTCCAGCCGCTTGAGGATTTCGATAAGAATGTCGAGATTGTCGTTGATTAAGAACTTCCGCCTCTTCTCGTTCGGCTCTGGTATGTGATTCTTCTGCATTGTTACGTTTTAGCCCTAGAATAATCAGGAATTTGGCAGGTGAAACTTGAAACCCTCTGCCTGTTTGATATATATGGAATTGACCCTAGATTGAGAGATAGAAAGAGGGAGAGAGAGAGAACTCCATCTGGTGGAAATTCATTAACAAGGAGAAAAAGTCTAAGATAGGATTTGTCTTGCTGTGCGTCTCGAACTCCGCGTGTTTGTGAAAATGTCTGTGAGAAGGATTGAGAGAGGGGGTATCGAGGAGGGAGGAGATGGGGCCAAGGAAGAAGATCCAAACCAAAAAAAAAAAAAAAGAACTCAAAACCAATGCAAATGAATGCAATGCTGTTCAACTTTCTCTTTCATTGGTTTCATTTTTCAAAAAAAATTAAAGAAAGAACTGTCTTGTTGCTTAGCTTAGCAGAAGCTCAAGCTGCAGTTGAGTTTAGTGTGTGTGCATATTCCAAGACTTTGGGCATGTGTCCGTTGTGATTTGGATTCCAGTCTTTAAAGGAGGAGTAGCCCTTGAAATTGGAATAAGCTGTGCATGGATATGTTACTGTCTTAAAGTCTGTTCTTGTGCCTATCTTTTCTTGACTTCAGTGTGTGGAGTGTGGACCATGTCTATACGTTGTTCATTGGATCTGTTCCTGAACCACCAATTTCTATATGGTGCCATATCAAATTATGGATTTTTATATTTTAATGATGTCATGACAGATAATATGTGCAATGCATCTTGATTATGATTGTAATTAGTCTTGCAATTATAATAAATTAAAAAGATGTCTGAAAAAGTGTTCTTGAAAATAATTGTAAATGAAACAGGAAATATTTGTTGAAATTTTTTTATCATGTCACCAAGTTGTAGTTAAAGAGTGTATTTCTCTTAACAATTTTAGAGGTAATTTTCCATTTTAGTTTTCATGTATGAAGTCACTTCAATTTTAAAAAGTTCATGAAATTTCAATCTATGTAGTTTCAGCGTTTAAGATTTGTTTTTCAAAAATACTAATGAAAAAGTCTTTCATTAAGTAATATATTTGTGTGTTAAATTTAAATTTGTGACATGTTATTAACTATATGATCCTTAATTGTCACATAATTCTCTCTAAATCATATTGCTCCGCTCAACCTCCTTTTCTTTCTTATCACTTCAATTAGTTTAATCATCCATTTTTCTTCCCCATGATTTATGGGAAGGCTTATCCATCGTAATCCACAATCTCACATCAGGGACTCTAGAAGAGAGTCACTGTTTTATTGATGCAGATTTTAAGTAGATGGCATGTTAGACTTAAGGCTTTGCTCACTTTCGTTCATTAGTCATATCATTCTCTGTCCCTCTCTAGAAGAGAGAGATTTAATGATTTTCAACTTTTCACACTCAGGGATAGGCAGGCCAAAGACACACACCCGGGGGGCAGGGGTGGAACTTCTAGACTATGGAAAACGTGTTGACAATGATCATAGAGGTATGTTATACATTGTTTTCGCTTGTGAGATATCTATAGGTTAGCACTAAACTTGTGAATCTTGTTAGATGGGTCGTTTCTATTACAAAGCGTACAGTTTTTTCAAATGGGCATCATTTTAAACAGTGATATATACTCATCATACTGAGGAAATGGATGCTGGAAAACTAAAAACAAAATAGACAGAACTTTATGCATTTAGGGGGAAAAGGTGAAGCAGAAGACGATAATGCATTAAAAAATATTTGAAAATTAGAAGGATGTTTGTGAGCAGGAAGAAAGGTCAGAGGGAAACAAGCATCATAGGTTTCCTCAGAAACATAATAAAGAAATAACATAAACAGGGCAGTGTCCATTTGATTGTCTGATGGGGTTGGCACAAAAAGGTAACCCTAAGTCCTTTGAGACAGAAAGCATAGAATAAAACATCATTATATAAGGGAGCTGTATTTGACATTTAGATTTATAAAAACACCCTTTAGGAAGTGGATGATTCTCAAAGCACCCCCCCCTCTCCAATATTATATTCTTTTAGGGTTTCTGAAGGCCTTGTTTTGTTTCATGTTGGACTTGTCTATTGGACACATCTGAGAAGGCACTGTTCCCAAGTCTTGCTGTGAAGAACTTAATAATTACAACAATACAACAAGAACCCCCTAAAGGCCAATAACCGACACAAATTCATACGTTTTCCCTATTCTCGCTTGCTTATCCTTCTTCCCTGTGTAAAAAAGACTGCTCTTTGTTGTTGTAGAGTTCTTGTCATCATCATGTTGTAATTTTTACTCTCTTGCAGCTCAACATTTCAACCCCATTTTCTGTAAATCTTCTCTCTCTTTTTTGGGGTTTCATAGATTCAGAACTACAACTTCTTTAATGGAATTTGTACTGCCTCTTGCTGGTTTGCACAGGATTTTGTTAACTCTGCGTCTGTTTACATTGAAATAGAAAATATGGTGAATAATACATTCGTTTCATATCTTTGTTTTACACTCCATGGTCCCAGAAATGCTTTGAAATGAGTTTTCATGTGAAATATTATGTGCACGAGATTTAGTTTTGTATGTTGATATTTGTTTTTATACGCTTTTCATTTTGAATACATTTATGACTATAAGTACCGTAGATTCTGGATCCTTTTGCTCATAAGTTTCAAAACCCCACTAGATTTTAACCACAAAATTCTGCTGTTACTAGGCCAATACAAACAAGTGTACTTCCAAACTAGACAGATTGTACATCGGTTGGAGAAGGGAACGACATTCCTTATAAGGTGTGAAAATATCTTTCTAATAGATGCATTTTAAAATTGTGAGGCTGACGGCGATACGTGACGACCCAAAGTGGACAATATCTTCTAGCGGTAAGCTTGGGTTGTTACATTAAACTTTTAATTTCATCAATTTAAACTTCAAATTTAAATATGTGTATCAATTTACATCATCATGAAGTTCGAATTTCAATAGCACACCCAAAGTGTTACTCTGTGATAGGTACTTATTTTTATCTTAAAAAATTAAGTAAATCATTCCTAGTCGAGTGACCGTGACCGTGACCGTGGCAGAATTGAACTAGGATTCAACACAATTTGCGTGATTTTTGAATTAGTGTCACTAACAGATTATAAATTTATAAAATTTTTATTTCAGGGGTTTCCATTACTTGGGCCATCCATGGGCTCTACAAAGTAAACTTAAATTTGGGCTGATCACATGCAAATGGGCCTCCAGTCAAGGCCCAAACTCCAAGGTACGGATGTTTTATTTTATCTTGCCGGAATAGAATCGCATCTTGATCATTAAAAAGAAGTGTTAAATAGAAAATCTTTTTAAAAAAAATTAAAAATTAAAAGGCAAGATATAGCGATGTTTTTTTTTTAAAAGTATTTAAATCCGTCCAAAGTAATTAATATTATAACTATTTGAAATTAATTACTCAATTTAACAAGAGAAAACAAAAACAAATTCATAGTTTAAGGCAAATCAAAGCTTAAAAAGAAATATTTAGAATTTTTTTAAAAAATTTAAAATATTTTTGGAGTGTTGTTTTTAATTAAATAAAAAATATCTATTAATCTGGTTTATTAGGGAGAAGGTACAGGGGGGGGGGTTGAGAGAGGAAAATAGCCCCTGACCACCAACTCTTCAACTTTGTACTTTCAACAACAAATAAATAAAAAAATAAATTATATTCTTTTTATCCATACAAAATCGTTGATTAGACATGAGCATGTCCTGCGCTTTAGTCAAAAAGGACGGCTGTCTTTTCCCGGCCCCACCCTTCTTTCTTCTCTTTCTCACGCGCCTGCTTTCACTCCCCTCTCCCATATTTAATTTTATCTTATTTTAATTTCTTTTATTTTCAAATTAAAATTACACTTTTTTTTTTCTTTTTTTTTTTAATTTATATCACTTAAAACTTTATATTATATGATAATGTATATTATTACATCAGGACTCTAAATTTGTCTCATTCAACTATTACTAATGATAAATAAGAGCCTACTATGATTGCTATAACAATTCTAAAGCTATCATTACAAATTCTTTTTATTTTTTTTCTTTTATATTATACTATTGTGAAGTTTATTTATAATCGTCCAAGTATATATATATATCTATTTTTTTTTTCAAGTTTTTAAAACGTGTCAGTTAGAGGGAAAAGTTTCCACACTAAGGGGTCTAATGTTTCATTCCTCTCTCTAACTAATGTGGAATCTCACAATACACCCTCTTGGATCCTAACATTCTAGTTGGCACACCGCTTGATGTCAGGCTCTAATACTATTAGTAACAGCTTAAGCCCAGTGTCAATCTACCCCTTTGGGGTTCTAACGTCCTCGTTGGCACACCGCTCAATATTAGGCCTAACAGCTACTGTTAGTAGATATTGTCTGTTTTGGTCTATTACAGTCTCACGGTTTTAAAATGCGTCTGTTAGGGAGAGCTTTCCACACAATGTTTCATTTTTCTCTCAAACTAAAAAAAGATCTCACAATCCAACCCTTATAGACCCAACATCCTCGTTGGCACACCGCCCAATGTCTAGCTCTAATACCAATTTGTAGCAGCCATCATATATAGTCCTATTTGGGCTTTTCGTTCGTTGGAGGGCTTTCTCTACAATTATTATAAAAAAAAGTTTTAATTTAGGGCAGTTTAACAATGCAATTAAAGGTGAGGAGAATTTAATTAATATTTATTAGGTTTTTCTTCTTATATAATAAATTTATGTTGGGGCGAGTAATAAATAAGTAATAGAAAGAGTAAATGTAAATTGACTTGACAGGGGTATTGTAAAAACTGATTAAGATACTCAGAATCCAAATAATAATAATAATAATAATAATAATAACAATAAAGAATTAATTAATTAATGTAATGAGCCAGGTGTGGGCTAATTGGTAAGAGAGTTGACCGAGCAGTAGAGGGTAGGGGCAGTAGGCAGGCAGGCAGCCCATGGGGACTGAACTTAGTCCTATTAGCCTTAGCTTAGCTGCATTTTAAAGGACTGATTTTGACCTCTCACTCTAAAACCCTATTTCCCACACTTTTTTCCTTTTCTTTTATTTTTTTTATTTCTATTCTTCAAAATCTAAAATTTCAACTCAATTTCAACCTAAGTTTATATTATTAATCAAAAATTTTCAAACTTAAGTATCCATTAACTTAATCCTTCCATGTCCTTTTTTAAATTTATAATATTATCTAAATCGAGGCGAAATGTTTGGACTATGATTTCCACGTCATATATTCTAACTTTTAGTTTAAAAAAATGTTCGTGAGTTAATTGAAACGGGTTGGTTCAATTCAACTCAGGAACCCATAAATTAGCTTAACACAAAATTTTCCTTTACTTTTAACTCAACCCAACCCAACTCGCGCTAATTGGATTGAATTGACTTAAACCTTAATAATTTTGGATAATATTATAATTTCTCCCATAATTTCTTTTTTTTTTTTAGTTTGAAATTGGATATGCAAAATTCAAAAGGACCCTATAATATAAATATAAAAAATTATAATCGGAGTTGTTTCTTATTAATGTCACTATTTTTTTTACCTTAGTTTTTATTATTAGAGATGTCACATGACAAAAGCCTTGTAATTCTTATCATGGGACGAGAAAAGCTTTCTAGTTCTTATTATTAGATATGTCCATGGAATTGAGACGGGAAGCCCTCTAACTCTTAACATTAGAGATGTCCATGGAACAGAGACGTAGAAACCTTCGAGATCTTATGTCCATGATATGGGAAAACCTTCTAGCTCTCATCATTAGAGATGTCCACGGGACAAAAAAGCCTTCTAACTCTTATCATTAGAGATGTCAACAAGCTAGGGTCCTTATCCCGCCCCGTCTCGCCTCATATTTCAATATTTATCATTACGAAAATTCTCGAAAATAGTAGAAAACATTAGACAATGAAAAAAAAACAAAAAAAGAAACAGGAATTGAAGATCTGAGTCTTGTTCTTGTATGACATCTTAAATTAATTACTCAGTCTCCCATATTAAATTCTCTGTTATTTCATCTCTCTTAAAAAGCAAGAAAAAAAAAAACCCTAATCGAGGAACACCCTTCTTCTTCACTCTGTTATATATTAATTAAATTTAATTTAATTTGAAGGGTTCCTTGGTAATCTAATCCTATCCCCCCAAAAAAAAAAAAACTGACAAATTATATATATTGAAAGCAATAACTGAGAGCAAAATCCGCATAGAAAAGCACCTGAAAAAACTATGGTAATTTCCATAACACAACAGTCCCTCCTTTCTCCTCCCCACCTCCGCCGTCATAACACACACAATTAATAGCAAAAACAACCGTCCTGGTGGCGGTGGCGGGTGGTGGTATTGTTCTTTGTGTTCATATATATATATATATATATATATATATCCAAGAATCCCCAACACACTCTTCTTGGGACCCTCACTTGGTGTCTTTATCCAAACCCTTTTTGTCCTTTTTTTTTTTTGCTTCCCTCTTCCCATTTCTCTCTTCTCCTCTCTTCTAAACTAAAATCCATTTTCTTGTTATTAAATTTTGTTTTCTTTATGTTCCATGTCTTCCTCCGCCCCTTCTTCCTCCTCTTCTGGTGGCGGCCGACGGCGGAGGGGCGGTGGGGATTTTGATGGTCCTTCTTCATCCCGCCGTCGTGCCACCAATGAGGTTTGGCCTGAGCCATTTATTGAAGCACTTGCTACACAAGTTGCCATTGATGCTTCTCGCTCTCTTGGCCGAATCCATGCTGCTGCTGCTCTTTCTAATGTCTTTCAGGTGACACCCTCCTCCTCCTCTCTCTCTCTCACGTTCCTATTTTGTTCATCATTAAAAACAACCACTTTTTAGTTTCTTGTATTGAACAATAATGATTTCAATCATTTTGCAAGATCATGAGAAATCTCATGATGGGTTCTTAGCAATATTGTTGGATAACCCGTCACAAATTGTAAAGTTTATATCTTTTTTATTTGGGTACGTGACAATTTTTTGAATTTGGCCAATTTGAACTTAGTTTAGTTGGTTAGACATGTTTTTTCGACACCGGTCTTCTAACGGAATCCCCGCTCAAGAAAGTTGTCTTCTTTTTGTTTGGTGATGAACATGGGTCAAATCTTCTAAATACTCACACATCGTAAAGTTTATATCTTTTTTATTTGGGTATGTGACAAGTTTTTAAATTTTACCAGTTTGAACTTGGCTTAATTAATTATTGTATTTTTTTTTTCCATCTTCTAACTATATTCCAACTCAAGAACCTTGTCTTCTTGGTTCGATGATGAACATCGGACAAGTCTTCTAAATACTCTTACATTGAAAAGTTTGGATCTTTTTTATTTGGGTATACGACATTCTTTGAATTTTGTCAATTTGAACATAGATTAACCGCATCTATCGAGATGTTTGAAAAGGGGATATCTAGTTTTGAAAGGGATTGGTATGAAATGGATATATGTTCTTGGAAGTCATTTTCAAGAATAGGGTTTATTCTTTGTTGGATACAAATATTGGTTTGGTGTCTTTATTATTGTAGTGCTTTAGAATTGTCTATTTTTGGGGCCCTTCTGCATATCTAATGGAAAAGGGGTCTTTTGGCGTAGAATTTTCCTTATATAACCTTTATTGGCATGGATCTCTTTTTCTGCCCTCTATTATAAACTCCTCTCTTCTACTTTTTTGACTCAAAAACTTCAATCTTTTTTCCACCAAATCTACTCGAACCCACTTTCTGATGCACTTTAAAGCCCAAACACTGCCTACCCATGTGACTAAAACTCAGTAGGAGAGAAGCTATGGCTTTAACATTCATTTTTCTTCTTCTTACCTAACATCAGACCATGCCAGACCATGTTATAATATGACATTTATGTTCCTAAGCTATGTTTTGTCACTTAAAACAGCAGCTTTATGTGCGGTTATTCTGACCTTCACGTTAATCTTGACTTCTTTCTTTAGAATTCTCGAACAAAGTGTTCCATTTGTTGACACTGAGTCATTTTTAACTGCATCTTTGAGATTTAAAATTTCTTTGTTGAGGATTTTATTGACACGATGATGGTTAAGAATGTTAGGAATCACGATTCTCTGTGATAGTAGGATTATTGTCCACTTTAAGTATAAGCTCTCATGACAGGCCGTCGAGTCCTCAAAACCCACGATTATTCCTTAAATTAGTCAAGGCTGGATTTTCTTCTAACAATCCTCGATACAACGTGACAATGAACCAGTTATCCCAGGAGGGAAATGAATATATAAATTGAGAGGGAATGGATTGGATGGAATAGACAGGCGAGTCAAAGGTGGAATGAGAGAAGAAAAACAAGAGAGAGAGAGAGGGAGAGAGAGAGAGAGAGAGAGAGAAAAGAAGAAAGATTCTGTGCTTTTAACGACACCTTTCTTGGAAATGAAAATGGAAATACTTAAAGGGGAAGCACGCTTTTGAATCTCATCTCCCATGGTGGCTTTTAACGTGCCCTCTTTCTTTGATATCCTTTCAAAAACAACAAACACATGAAAGGAGAGGAGAGGATGATTTTTTAAGAGACAGACATGTTATGAGGACCACAAAACAAAACAAAACAGAACAGAACAAAACAGGAGCTAAAAAGTTGTGTATTTTTTTTTTTTTTTTCTATTATGGGTACGTTTTTTTAGGCTCTTCTCTTGTTCTTCCCCTATTACTCACTGACAATGACAAACAGACAAAGAACAAATAAAAAGATCGGTTCTTTTTGTTGTGTTTGGCTGTTTTGGAGGCGCATGGAAAAATGTCACTCCCTCTCTCTGTTTTGATCTCTCCATTGTTTGTTTGACATTGCTTGTCTATGATTGACTGCTTGCGTGGCTCTTTGACTTACCACTAACTCTTACATTTTGCTTTGTCAAGGTCTGCTCCACCTGGCGTGCTGTGTCTCGGTCTGAGCTGCTGTGGCATCGTTTGACCACTCAGATATGGGGTCGGACTGACCGGCTGCTCGACACTTGGCGAGATGAGTACGTGTATTGGCACACTACAGCTTGCAATTTCCGTACTCATAGATCTCTCCATACTGTTCTTCAATTTGATCAGTCTGATGTGGATGAACCTGATAGTCTGATGTGTCGTTGCCTCGCTATCTCCTTGCGCCACTTGGCTTGTGGATTTGCTGATGGTACCATTCGTTTATTTGACCTTGCCACGCGTGTTCATGTCACTACGTTTCGCCCCCACCACCGTGACCGTCTTGGGCAATTCTCACGCGCCGTCTCTGGCATTGTGATTGCTGATGCTCGTATCGTCTTTGCGAGCATTGATGGCGACATTCACATTGGAGTTATTGACCGTACCCCTGCTGCTATATCGCCCACGCGCCGGGTACATGAAGGCAATGTGATGAATGATGGTGTGTTGGTAGACTTTGCCGGGTGTGACCGGTGGTGGGTTGGGCTGTATGCTGGTGTACCTGGCCGTGCATTCCACATATGGGATGGGAACAGTGAAGAACTCGTGTTTGTAGGTGGGTCGCTGACCGACCCAGAATCTGTAACGGGGTGGCACATGTTAGCAGAGCCAATGGAGCAAGTCGGCCGGGTACGGGTGTCGAGTCGGGAATCGGCAGTGGCCTGCACTAGCCTACAGCTCATGGTTTTGGACTTGAGAAATCAAGAAGTGGTATTAAACGAGGAGGAAAATGGGGTGGTATGGATGGTAACATCGATGGACGTAAGCAATGAGACATACATAGTGGTGGACGGACATGGTGTGGCTGTGGTACGACGAGTGGGCACAATGGAAGAAGTTTGTACGTTCACAGTAACAGGGGCGGCTCAGAGAGGGGCTGTGGGCTGCATGAACATGGGCTATGCTGTGATGAGCTCCGGTGGGGCGATAAGGGTTTGGGAAATAGAGCATGGCCAGTATCTGTACAGGTTTAGAGAGAGGATTGGGGCTGCCAATGCTGTCATTGCCAATGACCGATACGTGGCGGCCTCTGGGTTCGACACCACGTTACATTTGTGGGATTTTGGTGCATAATCAAACAATGTAGTAGATTGGTTCCTGGGGGATGTGTACAGTTCGGCAGTGATGGGGTTTCATTGAATGATTGGAGTGCGTAAGGACGGGTCTTAGTGTTCATGGGAGATCTAAATCATGGTCCTTTCTTTCCATTTTCTTTGTTGGGGGAGAAGAAGGAAATTTTATTCCGATTCATTGTTTTGAACAACGTATTTTCATTTCAATTCATGGGGCAATTATTGTTGATCGAGTTTATGAAGGATTATTGGAATCTTAGCCTTAATGAACTCATTATTATCAATCATGATCCTCAACTTTGTTATTTGTAGAAAATAAGCAATGAAATAACGATACAGGACCTAATAGGAAAAAAGCGTCAGTCTCACGCTAGGATCAGCTATTGTTGGGTTCGGTCGGGCAGGAAAGAAAGCCAATATGCAATCAACTCAACCAACGAGAACTTAGTTCGGTTTAAGAACTTCAACATGGCTCAAACAGCATAGAAGAAAACCACGCTGCCGTAGAAACAGCATTAGCGAGACCAGTAAATCCTCCATGGACAGAGTGAGAGCCCAAGAAAGTTCCAAGGAAGCGATAACATAAGACACCCTTACCTATATTTGCTTCACATTGGTGATCGACTTGGATCAAATCATTTGATAACGAGTTGTTAGACTGAAAACTGCAAATCAACTGACAAAAAAGTCGATACGAGTCTGATATAATTCAAGTTCGATGGAGGCACCATCCAGGCTTACCTCTGTGTTTCGCGGCTAGAAGACTCTCAGGTGAGTTACTGCAGCTGAATCACAAGGCAGTTTGATCTGATAAACAGAGGATAATATGGTTAACTATCCATTGTGCAACAAATTGAATACTTTGAGTTTGTCAAAACCTTCTGGCAAGAGATGTTGAGCTTCCAACTCACTGCATAACATTATAGCTATTTTACCATTCCCACATCGCCCAAGTCCAACACAAAGCTCACATAAGTTATCCAAATCAGGAGCCCTGTGTCTCTTCACCATGTCCTTCAATAATTGAACTGCTCCATCATAATCCTCATTATCAAGGAAAGTGGTCAATAGCATCCTAAAGGTTTGGTCACAAGGGCTAAAACCACTTTTCATCATAGTGTTATATATTTGAAATGCACGCTCCGAATTCTTCCGCACACACTGTCCACAAATTAAAGCAGAAAACGTCGAAGCATTTGGAACTAGTTTCTTCCTGTCAAGCTCTCGAACCAGAAATGCTGCGTTCTTTGTCTTTCCCTCTTTGCATAGTCCCAAGATCAGGGCATTGTAAGTAAGGATATCGGGTTTAACTTGAAACCTCGACATCTCCTCAAAAAGTCTATTGCCCATGTCGGTATTGCCCATTTTGCTGTAGCCATTTATCAAAGTGTTGTAGGTTATAGTAGTGGGAGATAAACTCATTGCTTTCATCTCTCCAAATAATTTACTTGCTTCTTGAAGCTTCCCATCCTTACAGAACCCATTGATAAGAGTATTAAAAGTAACAACATCTGGAAGAACTCCATTTCTTTCCATTGTACTTCTGAGTTTCATGGCTGAGCTCAAAAGACCCTTGTTACAGTTGCCTGCAATAAGTGTATTGTAAGATGCAACATTTGGAGAAAACCCCATGGTTTTCATTTCCTCAAACACCTCATTAGCCTTATCTAATCTTCCCAATTTACAGGAAGCACAAATAACCAAGTTTAGTGTATACGAATTAGGCGAAATCCGACAACGTCGCATTTCTCTATAAAACGTCGAAGCAATATCTCCCCTGTTGAAATTAATCAAGGAACTCAGAAATGCATTACATGACTCCACAGTGGGTAAAAATCCATAATCCTTCATCTTACAAAATGTATCAGAGGCATTTCTGTACTTCTTCAAATGAGCAAAAGTCTTGAAAAGCAGATCAAAAACATGCGGGGAAGAATCACAGACTCGGTAGGAGTACAATAAGGATTCAAACAACTTAGAAGGAAACTCAATAGAACACGAATCTATGATACTCCTCAAAATTGATTCTGCAGATTTAAACTTCCTATGTTTAGCAAGTATATGGAGGATTATGCAATGGGTCTCAAGAGTATGAGAAGAAGGATTTTGAGTGGTAACCCAATTGAAGAACTCGAGCGATAGTACATAGTCCTTCCGGGATTTGAGTAGAATGTGTTTGACTCTGAATGCTGTCAGACCCGATGACAAACAATCAAGCTTAGTCCAATCCGAATGAATCAGGTGGCTATGTACGACGTTAACAAAATCAAGGTCTTGTCCTCTGGGTTCGGGAATTGATCGGTGAGGTATTGGAATTGGATTCCATTTCCTATTTCGTAAAGTCACATCCAAATTAGGGTTTACAGAAGCAGAAGTTCTGGCTACAGAGCTCAGAAGAGTGGAAAATCTACGAAATCGCAAAACCCTCATGATTTTCCCACAAATCAGAGTTTTCTGATTGAAGCGGTAACTATTAAGATAGAAATAAATTCAAGAAACTTTATACTCAATTCATTTAAAGCCCAGTTCAGATACAAATCGAACGAAAACGAAAAGCAGGGATTCGAGGATCAACTAACCGATTCGAACAGGAAAGATGAAATGGAAATCCTCCAACCTCCGACACACTGTAGAAGGATTGGGGCAAAGTAGTTCACCTTTCTCAGTGATTAGCAAAATATCTTTTAGCTAGCACCTTCCACTTTGAAGCTCTCTCCGCCAAGCTGTGATCTTCGTTCTTCTACATTCCTCGGGGCAATTTGATTTCAGTTTCGGTAATACATATTGGAAGCATATGACCCAGAGTTTGGTATCATATTGTCCACTTTAAATATTAGACTCGTCTAAAAAGCCACGTACCGATGAAGATAGTATTCCTTTATTTATAACCGTATGATCTTCTACTAAATTAACCAATGTGTGTTGGTTTGTTAATATATATACGTAACTCAATCACATTGCTCCAATCCACATTAAACTATGAACATCTTTGCAGTTTCCATACCACTTTTCTTCTTCATCTTCTCATTCTCTCTAGCTTACTCATGGATCTTCTACTTCTCTGCTACAATCCACAAGGATTATATGTTCTTCTTCTGCAATACTCTACTGCTTTTCCTTTCTCTAAACTCTCGCTTGCCTGTGGCTGACAAGGAACAAGCTGCAGGGGATGGAAGGAGATCAGTTGATGGTGACAAAGAAATGGGATTGTTACATGTTCAACAAGTTCCACGACGTTTGGTTCTTCAAGAAGCTCGAGATCATGAACTGGAAACGTGTTCCTTTGCTCTTGAAAAAGCTCAGAATGATGAATTAGACAGTATGAAGGATGATGAACATGAACAAGAACAAGGACAACCATCAGCTTACCGGAGTTGAACCGAAAGTGCGAGGAGTTCATAAGAAGAATGAAAGAGGATATTAGAGTTCAAATTCTAACACTACAATGCTCTTAGCATCAACAAAATTCCCATTCTTTTCACTACCCTTCTATATGGAATTATAATCTTTGTAAACTCGATCAAAGTTTGATACTTAGAACGTACACGGGCATGTCGATATACATTGAGCGTAGAATCCAACTAGCCTTTTGTTATTGTTAGTTAGTCTTATAATTGTATTAGTTTAAGTCTACTCTCTTTGAGCTTTCTCTTTTGATCAAACACTCGGAGGTTTTTAAAATGTGTATGCTAGGGAGATGTTTTCTCAACCTTAAAAAGAATGTTTCGTTCTCCTCTCCAACCGACACCTCCGCTGGAACGAATATTAGTGAGGACGCTGAGCCCCAAAAGGGAGTGGATTGTGAGATCTCACATCGGTTGGGAAGGAGAACGAAACATTCTAAAACTATGAGGGGAAGCCTGGAAAGAGAGACAATATCAATAATGATCACTGGTCTTAAACTTAGTATTTTAGTCTCGGGGATGTCAATGTCGATGAATGCTGAAAATAGCACGGCTGGGACGAAGTACAATTGGGTTCATAGATCGACAATCTAGCAATTGAAGTGTCACCACAAGTGCAAACGAAAGAAGAAGATGGGGCCATGGGGTTGTCTGTCATGTCCTGCAATGGCTAAGATGAGCAAATATCAGTGCCACAACATTCATATCCAAATCTCCTATGATATATATATGCGATCCCCCAACACAAATGAGCAAAACATATCAGTAGCTCAACACTGCTTCAACAATGGCCGCCAACAAAACCCATCTTCCTTCTTCGCTCCTCTTCCCTGCCGCTTCTCCTTGCCATGGCCAAGCGCTTCTCGCTTCAAACTTCTTGCAAATTTAGGTAAAAGGGCAATGCTATTTTCAGGTGATGGAGATGCAGAAATCAAGAGGGGAGGGAAGAAAACGTTCATAACCAAAGAAGAAGAACCAGAGCAGTAAGCAATCTTTCCCCGTTCTACAAACACCATGCTAGAACTCTGATTAAATTTGGTGCAGGTATTGGCAGACAGCAGGGGAAAGGGAAGAGGAGAATCCTATGATGACTCCTCTTCCTTGTATCATCATCTTCGGCATGTCGACTCCGTTCGTGATCTTAGCCATAGCTTTTGCCAATGGCTGGGTTAAGGTTCCTGTGAGATGAATCTTCTTTTACAGCCCACCAAACCCATTGTCTATGCCTATTTTGATTTGTAATTCTATTCCAGAAACTAATACGAACACTATAGTAACTCGGTTCAATCTCGCTGTTCGCGTGTCGGGGTCTTATGAGAAGCAAATAACTCAAAACTCAATTAATTTACAGGATGCAATGAACAGCTCAGAAAGAACAAAAAAAAAAAAACATGGAAACTGATAGAACTCCATAGTAAAAGAAGGAAAGAAACACCTGAGAATAATTCAATGGGTTCAACATTTCCATTCCAATGGCTTGAAACATACTGCACAAGTAAAAGGGAAAAAGAATACAGAGTTTACATAAGCATAGCTCTCTTCAATCTATTAGTATCACAATCTTCACATAAATAATCATTGTTCGATGCTCAATTAATACCAGCTATGAGGTTGAAATACAAAAGGGTATGCCACAAATTTAGAAGGGGGGAAGAACAGTTTACCAAAGGCTATCAATTTCTTTTCAGCAAGGGCTTGAAAAGTAACATTGTGACGTATTTTTCACAAAATCTGAATGTTGAACCGAGCGCCATGAATTCACCTCCCACGTTATTTTGGTATAAATGGTTCAATTCAGTGTGTCGAGGCTGCACATCAGACTGATGACCGCTCGTGCAGCAAGATGGTTCATTTAAAATAGTCTCTCGTAGTGGTGGCGGTAGATCCGGTGGAGGTCTACTGAAATCGTCGTCGTTGAAGCATTGGTTATCATAACTAGACGGTGGGGATGGAGGAAATTCGAACTCGGATAGACTTTCAGGCAATTCCGAGACGGGTGTCTGTAAAACAGATCAATAGAACTTCAAATTAGTACTGAGCAGGCAAAGCTCTTTTACAAAGATTTATTCAACCAAAATTAAGAGCCAAAAGTAATGAAAGAAGGATCGGGGCTTGTTCATTCAGAAGAACTTGCTGCACAGCAATGGGCAAGAGAACAAGGAACCTAGATTTGTTTCTCTTTCACGATTTCGTACTCGAGTATCCGAAATCAAAACCGATCATTTTCTTCCCTTGTCCCATGGCGTAGCTATTAGTAACCCATTGAAATACCTGGGCTTTTAATGCGAATACATCGTATATACACCACCGAACCTTTGTCTCCCCCTTTTTAAGCCCCTCACTTCCAAAATACAGTCCATATGTGGGTTTGGTATCAACCAAAAATCTTAACCAAATAGCCCATAAAGTGGTTTATAAGAAATAAAATAAGAGTAACTTGCAAAGTTAACTGTTCCATCCCATCTCCTTCTCCTATCAATTGAATCCTGGGAACTTTTTTTGAAGTATAGTAACTCCCCAGAATCTACATTTGTCATTTTGATAGATACGGTAACAGCCCAAGCCTATTGTTAGTAGATATTGTCCTTTTCGGGCTTTCCCTCAAGGTTTTTAAAGCGTCTTGAGAGGTTTCACACCCTTATAAAGAATGTTTCGTTCTCCTCCCCAACCGACATGGGATTTCACAATCCACCCCCATCGAAACCTAGCATCCTCGCTAGCACTCGTCCCCTTCTCCAATCGATGTGGGACTCCCTAATCCACGTACTGAAATTGGCACACCGCCTCATGTCCACCCACCTTTGGGGCTCAGCCTACTCACTAACACATCATCCGGTGTCTAGCTTTGATACTATTTGAAACGGCCTAAACCCGGACAATATCTGCTAACGGTGGGCTTGGACCATTACAGATACTCTAATCTTCCAAGCTTTACAAACCTATTAGATTGCTCTTTGAATTGGGAAATCTAAAACTCAATTTAAAAGTTTGACATTTAAGAGTAAAGCTCAGGCCAAATCAAATATCTTTTCAAGGACATGATCATGGAATCAAGCAAAGACAACTTATCCCAAATCAAATATACGGGGCGTTAATTATCTTAACCGAGAATATAGAAGTCGAAGTCGAGAATTACCATCAAGTCAAGAACATTGTAAGAATTTCCAGAATCATCACAAACCCAAGGCAAATCAGGAGCACATGTCAACCATCCATCAACCATGAAGCGATAATGGTAGATCCCTGAGGGGAGTGTCTTGATAATAACAAATTCTTTTCCTAAGCTCTGCAACAACTCCCTAACATAAGGAGATAAAATGTTCTGTATTAGACAAAAAAAACATGTCCAGAATCAAACATCTTAGCTGCAAAGTAGTACCTTGTCTCCCAGTTATCCCATGATCCAATAATAGCCACTTGCTTCCCTCCATGGTTCCATGAGATCTTCACAGATGTCCTTGGTATGTTGGACACTCCCTCATTATTCATTGTATAATAACCTTTAACTTTCAAACGCCTGCAACTCAACCTCAAAAAAGTAATCCAAATCATTAAGTACTCAGAAACTAAAAGGAACAATTGTGCTTCATCCTTGAATTCTTCCACAAACACTTACACACAAGCTAATACTGTTCAAACATCAGAATTCATATAAAGTGGCAGAGAAAATCAGTGAAGAACAAAACCCAGATTCTTATAGGCATGCATACATATATTGGGTCTGTTTGAAGGGGAAAAACAAAACGCAGATTCCAGATTCTTAAGAAATTACCTGTGGGGGGTGGGGAGATGAAAGGCGTTGGATGAATTTGAACAAAACGCACAGAAAACTCAAGTATGGGCTCGGAAAACCTATGAGCAGGATACCAAAAAAATTGCTTCTCTACACTTCGTCGTGTTCTCATAATTCAATTCAGCAAAAGGGTCGTCTCCATCTGAGAAACAAAGCAAAACCCAGTTGAGATTTCAATCGGAAGAACCCAAAATTAGTGTATACGGGGGGGAAATCACTTAGAGACAAAGCACAGGTCATCACAGTAAAGGCAAGATTTGAAGAAGAAAAGTGAAAAGAAAGGAACAGAGGCAAGTTGGAGAAACATGGAGTTAGGTTAGATACCCAATTATGAGGATGAATTGCAGAAAAAGAAGCACCCAAATCGAGAATTGAGTGAAGAAATGAACGCACCATGGTCTTGAGCTCTACATATTACACGATTTTAAGTGATAAAAAACACTCAAATCGGCACTGCAATCTCTCCACCACCACCACACTCTTTTCTTTCTCCTCCTCAAGAACACTCCCAATTTTCCCTTTTTCTTTTTGGGGTTTTTTCTTTTTTTCTTTTTTTCTTTTTTTCTTTTTTTCTTTTTTTTCCCTTTTTACTCTACAAATTAGACCTAAGAACAGAAGAGAAGGGCGCGTTTTTAACCTCCAATGAGTTTGGAAGATACCAAGGGGTGGACTTTATTTATAATGATGCTCATTTTATAAATTAATAAACCTTTTATTATTATTATTATTATTATTATTATTATTATTGTTTGCTAATGAATCATAATTAAAAGCTTCTTAGTTTTCTCATATACAGTTGTGGTTGGGAACCAATCAGATATCGCCACGTCACCGTTTACTGTTTTTACTCTTTTACCCTTGTTGACAATCGCAACAACTTTTGTCTTTTAGTTCCGGTACCCTTAACTTCGAACTCTTCGTTCAAAATTCAAATAAAGCCAAATTCCAGGAAAAAAAAANTTATTTAATTTCCTCTTTCTTGGATTATTATAATTTTGGTGCTAAAATTACAAAGAGAATCCAGGGTCATTATTGCATAATCTTTTACATTATTTACCTCATTACCGTAATTAATTTTTAATCTTGCATATTAAGGCTTTTGAGTGTTGATGTGATTTATTATATTACGCTTCCCAGTTATTATTAAAAAAACGTAAATTAAAACTATAGAGATTCATGTATATTAATGTGATTCTTAGTGTCGTATGGTCGGGAGCGAATTTATATTATATAGTTTATGGATTTAATTTTGATAATGTTTTAGGAACTAATGCATCTGTTATATCTGGGCTCTATTTAGAGACATTTTAGAACATTGTGTGGGAAACCAAAGGTAAAGTTACGCGAGCTTATGTTCAAAGTGGACAGCATCATACCATTATGGAGAGTCGTGATTTCTAACATAGTATCATAATCATGTCATTGATTTAGCCATGTCAATAGATTTCTCAAGTGTCGAACAAATGGTGTACTTTGTTCGAGGGTTTTGATTATTTGTCGTTGGGTTATCAGATTTCAAATATGTATGAACTTGAACACGTTTCCTCTACGGGCTATGCACAAGCATAAATAATTAAATTAAACATGGGGGAAAAATCAAAATGAATCTTAGGGTAGTGAGCAAAATGATTTAAAAGTTGTTTATATAATTGCGACAATTGTTGGCTAAGTTGGTCGGTAGGGAAACATTAGTGTAAATGGTCTCGTGCCGTCAAATTTTAATGATAATTTTTTAATTTTAGTAAATAAAAAAATGATTTTTGAAGTAAGGGAAAATACATTCATATAATTATTTTTAAAATTTATTGCATGCCAACTATTTAATCGCTCCAAGAAACTCAAATTAAATAAAAACATTTTAAATTGTCCTTGATATTGACGTAATAATAATTTAATTCATATTATATATTATATATATTTTTTTTAAAAAAAAAATATTTTTAAATTTATTTTTTCTTTTGGAGATTGTCAACCACGCTTAATGTAAATTAATATTCTCTGACCGTAGGTTTGAAATTACTTGGGTGAAAAAAATAAATATAATAAAATAATATTTTATAATTTAAATGATAAAAATAATAATAAATAGATGGATGGTAGGCGTAGTTGAAAAATATGTCCAAACCCCACAAAACACTATCTTATAAAGTTTTTAATGTGTATAGAATATAGACTAAGCTACAAATTAATGTTGTGACTTTAAATAAGTTTTGGACATTGATGAAACATAGTCATATAATTAGTGGGTGATGTAAGCTCTTACTTTAGACAAGTGAGCACTAAACATTAAAAAAAAACATTATAAAATATGGTTAGCTTTTGAATTTAACATTAAAGTTGGTATATTTTAATTTTAGCTGATTCAGCCATAATATGTCATGGATACTTTAAAAAATGTGACGTATTATTTGTTGAGGATTGTTGGAGGAAGAGTTTCACGTCGGCTAATTAAGGAAAACATTTCGAAAGTAAAGTCACGAGAGTCTATGCTCAAAATGGACAATATTATACCATTTGTCGAGGTTCCTGATTCCTAATAGGGAATAAGAGCATGGTCTTAACCTAGTCATGTCAAAATTGACTCAAATGTTGGACAGAACGTGTACTTTGTTCAAAGGCTTTAGAGAAAGAGTCAAGGCTTGATTAAGAGAAGACTGTTCGAGTACTTCATAGGTCTTAGAGGAGACTCTTTGATAGCGATATTGATGGATTTTGAAATGATAAGGTTGTTATAATGTTCATAGGTCACGGCATTGGTGTTATAATGTTCGTGAAAGCTGATAAGGTTGTTTTTGGCAAATGGATAAATTAGTGAGCAAAGATGAAGTAAACAAGTTGTGGAATAAAGAAAGGAAAAAATGGAAGTAAACGAGTTATCCAAGAAAAATAATAAAAAGAAAAAAACTTTATGGTAAAAAAATATAATATAGAAAAACTTTATATTAAAAAAAATATAATGTAGAAAAACTTTATATTAAGAAGAAAATTTCACAAACCAAGATATGGTCCCCTCCCACTTTGATGAATCGAAATTGGCATCTAAAACATTCCCAAGTCACAACCCCCAACGCAGCTGGCTGGTTTTCTTAATCACATTTCCTTCTTTCAAGCCCTAATTTCTCAACTTCCAAACCCTAATTAGGGTTTTCATGTGCCATTGGCACTGCTTTATTTGTCCAATTGGCCGACAAGTGGCCTCAACTCTTCTCTCTTTTTTTTCTTTTTTTTTTTTCTTTTGAGAAAGATCCGCCATTACTCAATAACAATAAATTGATCGATCGCAAGTTAATTACGTTAATGTATGATTTTGTTGAGAGTATAATCAAAATCGTAGTCTATGTTCTTGCAAATGTCATAATCTGACGTCTTTTAATAATCATTGGATGATGTGAATTCAAACGAGAAATTGAAGAAAAAGTCGAAAGATTTCTCATCATTAGCTAAAATTAGACTGAATACAGAGAAAGCTAGAAGAGATTTCTTACGGTTGGCTAAACTAGTTCGAGGACGGAGATTACATTTCCCGTTTCCATTCCCAACCTCGTCCTACCCCACTCCCCACTTTTATATACGTATTTACTTATTAATAAATAAATAAATAAATAAAATTTAAAACTTAAAAAATTGCATAGAATATTATATTATATTTTTTATTTATAAAATATTATTGAATTTATTAGTGTATTTTACATTTTTTTAATAAAAATTATCGTTTTTTTTTTAACTCGTTACGAATCCACCCTCATCCCGGGAATATTATATATATATATATATATATATACTCCAATTTCATTCTTCACTTGTACCCTTTCACTAGATGAAAAGGCTCTTCCCCTAATTAAGATCACACAAAACATACAAAAACAAAACAACTTGCTTCTGTTTTTTTCCTCCTTCTCCAAAACTCTCTTTCGTACGGGAGCTCATTCGTTCCGATCGTCGTTATCGAGTTGACAAGAAATTTATATAACTCGACAAAGATTATAATGAGGTCCTTACAACGTGGCTGTCTCATAATAAAGATTAAAAAATTTACTTATCAAACTTTTATTTTTAATTTTTTTTTCATTCAAATAGGGAAAAAAAATAGAATTGAAGTTGGGTAATGAGCATGATTAGAAGGGCATGAATTTGAGGCGACCTTAAGCCAAAGTGCCCCACCGGGGGGCAGCCGGGCGGCCATGGGAGACCCTAAAAAAAGCTTGGTTTGTGTTTGGTAGCGACATACTTATGGCATAGAAGACAAAAGACTACTCAAAATCATCATTACAACTCCATATTTTTACCTATCAAAACCGTATATAAAGTAGAATCTTGAAACTCAGCTGGTCCCTAAAGCTACGAACTTTCAACAAAATGTCGCCACCCATCTCGAATTAAAGTTTTGCAAAAGAATCACGAACCTCAACAATAGTATGATATCGTCTACTCTGAGCGTAAGCTCTCATGACTTTGCTTTTTGCCTACTTATAAACTCACGATCGTTCTCTTAATTAACCAATGTGGGACTCTCTCCCTTGACGACTATGTAGCCCTCAAACAGTCTCCTCCCCTTAATCGAGGCTCGACTCCTCTCTATAAAGCCTTCAAACAAAGTACACCATGTCTTCCCTACTTATAAACTTATAATCATTCTCTTAATTAACCAATTTAAGACTCTCTCTCAATAATCCTCAACGTGTATGACATTACAAAACTCATCATCAAACGATTTCGTTCATTAATGAAACGTAGAATAAATTGGTATGTGCAAGTTGGGTTCTACGAGTCCCTCGTACAGAAAAGCCATGTGAAATATTGAAACTTTTTAAGAAATATTTAGATCTATACATTTCAATACATTCAACCCACCATTTCTCGATTGTTTCCTGTCTACACACGCTTTTTAAACTCAAACTTCGTAACTCAACTCAACGCCCCGAACGCCAATAGTAGTTTCTTGTTGTTCGGTAAAAGATTCAAACTTTTTTAGTACAAAAAAAAAAAAAAAAAAATGACAGATTCAGAGAAAAAGATTATAATAATGGTTCATCTCTGTTTTGTTATTTGGGTTATTTTGTAATGCATTGAAACAAGAGTTTGGGAGGGAAACCGCCATGTGGTAAGCTCAGAGATCTGCACATGGCTTTCCTCTAATTTCTATACAAAAACCCTAATTTCATCCACCATTAACAATGGGGTTTTTCTTCCTTTTGTTACCCATTTCATCACTTCTTCATAAAGCTTCAATCTTTTTGATTGAAACCCAAAAAGCTTCAATTTTTTTGGATCTATGAAGCTCAAAATCACATTTGAAGATCAAATGGCTACTCCTTTGAAAAACCCATTATCATTGTTCATTGTTCTTACTTTTTTTCTCCTCTCTTTAAGTTTTTTGGGATTTATAAGATTCTTCTCATCTTTTTTACTTACTTTCACAGCTTTAATTATGTCCATGCTTTATTTTTCAATCTCCAAAACAAACCCATTTCCGCTTCACAAATCTTTACACCACCAACAACAAGAAGAACAGAAAGAACTAACCTTTCTCTCCTCCGATCACCGGAATTTCTCGTCGGCGTCAGCTCCTACTGTGGATTTGCTGTCGGAAAGTGAATGTGCCGATGATAATTTCACGACCACCGAGGAATCTGAAGTGGAGTGGCCGTTTTTTGACCGGTCAACGGCGAAAAACCTTTACCGGTCTGATGACGGTTCGATTTCTGACGAGGAAAGTTTGATCGAAATCGCTCTCCCGACCGGACATTACGTCAACCATAAGTCCGACGACGACGATGACAAAGACGACATGTCGTTTTGTTTCCAGAAACTGTCGGAGTTTCAAAAGCTGAAGAGGAAGAAGAATCTCGTGGAGCTGTTGGCTGAAATTAACGACATCAACGAGGAGGAGAATTTGATCGAGATCGACATATCGATGGGATCCATTAAATATTCAAGGTTCGAAATTGAAGCTTAAAATAAAATTAAAATAAATAAATTATTTATAAACAAAAAAAAAAAAAAAAAAAAAA
>NW_019272025.1:3096988-3196780 GCF_002738345.1 Cucurbita maxima | reverse complement strand
TTTTTTTTTTTTTTTTTTTTTTTTTTTTTTTTTTTTTTTTTTTTTTTTTTTTTTTTTTTTTTTTTTTTTTTTTTTTTTTTTTTTGTGTGTGTGTGTGTGTTCATCACTTTCTTATAAAATCTGGGTTCCTTCTGTTACAAACTTTGGATACTTTTTTTATTTTATTTTTCCTTTTTCTTTTTCCATCAATTAAAAAGCAATCCCTTTATTCTGTTTATAATTTCCTTTTATCTTCATTATAAAGTTGTTATGGATTGTGCTAAATTCTTTAGATGGGGTTTCCCTTTTCATTTTTACTATCTAAATTTTCTCGTTTTGTTATAGTAAGATGAAAATTGATATAACAACTTAGGTGCGAAACAAAATTAGAAGGTATTTGTTACCTCAATTATTGTATTTGTAAAAACTTAAGTCCATCGCTAGCAATATTATCCGTTTTTACCTATTAGGTATTGTTATTTGGTAACTAACTCTGGTTGGAATAAGACTAGAGTCTCTCGCATTTTAAAACAATGAGGATAACAGTAATATATAACATGCCAAAGTCAACGATACAGTAGAAGTGGTCAAATTTTGGATCATAGGTATTAGGCCCAAAAGTAGAGCTAGGGAAGAGGGTTGTCTTGGACAGACCAATGCCTTTATCTCCAGCTTCAAATTAAATCTACATTTTATAAATATTTAAAATCTATATTTTATGTCGGTTGAATTATACTAATTTAAAAATCGAAGTAGAGTAACAAAACACTTAAAACGTTAGATTTTGCCTCAGCTCATAGTTTCAAGTACGGCAAGATTTACCGGTCAAAACTATTCATCAACAAATATATAATAATAATAAAAAAAGAGTATGTCTTATAATAATTAAAGATTCTTTCGTTAAATATTAAAATTTATAATATAATTACTTGAAATTATAAAAGTAATTTATGAAAGACTAGAAATTTAAATGTGTCCAAATAAATTAATAATAATTCATTAGGTTGATTAACGAATATAATTTTTTTTAAAAATGGAAAAAAATAAGAAAAAAAGGAAAATAGTTAATTACAAATTTTCATTCAACAGCTTTAATTATTAGCACCACTCTATTGTGGGGTACTATACTGAATTTTTAATTACTCTTTAGTTAGTGGTTTAATATCAACCTTAATTGGAGTGACTTTTTAGTAAATAAACAATTGTTTAATATTATTCTAAGTCATTATTATTAAATTATTTAATATTTTCATTTTATTCTCTATACTTTTGGTTTATTTATGATTTTTTTATAATTCAAATATTATTTTATAAATTAAAATACACAATTAGCCTTTAGATAATAAACAAATAAAATTGAACAAAAAGCTAATACAGGAGGCTACATAAAACAAATACAAGACTATTAACAAATAGTCGCTTGCCACGTAGCAAACTTTACACTGTTAGATCAACGCCGGTCCTCCCCCAATCTAACGGCCCAAATATTTCCACGAAGCTTACTCTTATCGACAAATAAACGGCGAGAAATGAAACACGTGTCGCTCCCGATTACATTATTAGCCCAAACGACCCGTCGGACTCTTAACAACTCCCATTGTGCAGCACCCCTTCACCTGTTTTCTTGGAGTGTTTCTTCTCCGGCGGCGACTTTCTCGATTCTCTAATATTCGGAATTCCAATACCGGCTTTACGGCATCCGTACAGATTCCGGTAATCCTTGATCGGAAAACAGAACTCTGCAAATATCATTCATCATCTCTCTCTATTAATGCAATTTGATTTTCTTCTTGTATCTTCAATTGCAGGATAATCGGGTGTTCTTTTCCGTTCGCGTCCCGGGCGCTGGACTCATCTAGTCTCTGACTATTATTTGATTCTTTTTCAATTCATGACCGAGTTTTCCTTTTCTTCTTTTAATTTCTGAGAATTTCTGGTAGGCGCGGAAGAAGAACTTTGCTGATGATAATCTGTTGTTTGTGATACGATACTGGAATCGTGGTTAGGCGTTTTAGGTCAACACAGCAGAGTTGAGCGATTCGATTTCTCTTCTTCCGTCTTTGTTTCTTTATTCTGTAGGAGAAAGAATCGTATCAGTCAATTTTTATAGCGAAAAGTGGAAAGGATTCCGTCTGTATTCTTTCCGTAACCTAAATTGATAATTGAAGAAAGTTTTTGGGACTATTCTTGTGAGAATGGATCGGGAGGAGAAAAGGTTCGTATCGTAGCTATACATCGTTGAAATCAAGTCTACTTTGAGAGCCCTAGAAGGAGGAAGTGGTTGAGATTGTGAAATTAGTGTGAGAGGCGTTTGGAAATGGCGGAATCGGATAACGAATCGGGAGGGCACAACAGCAACGCGAACAGCGAGCTGTCTGCGAAGGAGCAGGACAGATTCTTGCCGATAGCGAACGTGAGTAGGATCATGAAGAAGGCGTTACCAGCAAACGCGAAGATCTCAAAAGATGCAAAAGAAACGGTACAAGAGTGCGTATCGGAGTTTATAAGCTTCATAACAGGAGAGGCATCGGACAAGTGCCAGAGAGAGAAGAGGAAGACAATCAACGGCGACGATTTGCTGTGGGCCATGACGACGCTAGGATTCGAAGAGTATGTGGAACCACTCAAGACTTATCTGCAGAAGTACAGGGAATTGGAAGGGGAAAAGAGCACTATGGTGAGACAGGGGGAGAAAGACGGTAGTGGTGGTGGTGGGCCCGGCGGCAGTGGTGCTAGTGGTGGTGGTGGCGGAGTCAACTCTAGTACTGGTGGTGGTGGTGTTGGCGGCGGTGGATTTAACGGAGTGGGTGGAATGTATGGTGGGATGATGATGATGGGGCATCATCAGGGAGGCGTTTATGGTAGTAGTGGTGGATATCACCACATGGGAATCGGCGGAGGGAAGGAAGGAAATAGTGGTTCCCGGTAGTGGAGGCGGCGGCGATGGTGGTGTCGTGGGACTGCTGCAAGGTCAAGCTAAGTGGCTGCTAGTTGGAACCTTTTAAAGGTTCTCTCAAACTTTAGAGCATCATTGATGGATGACATTTTTAGGAAGCTGATAATAATTTTTCCCCCTCTCATTTCAGGTCTTTCTCTGGTCATTGTGAAAGTTGTGGAAAAACTACTTTATGGGTCTCTGTCAATTTTCTCTATTTTTTTTTTTTTTTTTTCTCTTTGTAATTTGTGAATCTTTTGTGTAAGAGGGATGTGATAATACGCTGCTTTTGTACAAGAGTAACCTCCGGCCCAATTATGCAAAATACACAGCCCAATTTCGCCTCCTCCTCGGCCCATGTTGATTCTCCAAGCCCAATCCCAAAGCCCATCAACTTTTCGGTGCCCAAGTGTCCGATGTCACTGGGATTTCCTTCTCTTGTTTTAACTTGGGCCCATATCTTTTGGATCGGATCGAAGAAGCGATCCATTTTCCATATACTGTGTTGCCGGAGTTGCCGCCAACGCCGAAGATGTAGACGCGGCGGTGGTCGAGTGTCGTTTAGCTTCTTCAGCTCTGAACTCCCCGTAGTCGAAGGTAGTAAGTTAAATAATGGGTTGAGTTTGTTAGATGACCACGACTCTCCACAATGGTATGATATTGTCCACTTTAAGTATAAGTTCCTCTCTAACAAAACACGTCTCCCCTTAATCGAGGCCCGATCAGGAGGCTTGACTTATTTTTTTTTTGGAGTCCTTTGTTCGACATTTTAGGATTTACCAATCTATTAACATGACTAAGTTTATGACATGGTTTTGATACCATGTTAGACGAACACGACTCTCTACAATATTATGATATTGTCCATTTTGAGCATAAGTGCTCATAGATTTGCTTTGGGCTTCCCAAAAACTTCACATCAATTGAGATTGTATTATTTGTTTATAAACCTATATCATTCTAGACTTAGGAAATTTATTTAAGAATTTGGGTAAAATAGAACTACTAATTTTAAAATAGAATAGAAGCTTCCTATTTTATTTTTTTAATAATATTAATCCACTAAGTTATATATATATATACAGAAATTAGTCAGAAATTGGCATTGGGGTCTCTTTAGCATTGCAGTATTATACAAAAATTGTGTAATTCTGTCCCACTCCAAAAAGTCGATTAGCCAATATTCCAAAAGTCGATTAGCCACCACTCTAAAAGTCGATACACCACTCCACAAAGTCGATACACCACCAATCAAAATGAGAATACATAAGGATCCAGATCCAGTCAGCCGAAGGTTAAGACAAAAACAGAAGGTACCCCATTTAGGAACACACCCTAAATTAGAATACATCCTGTCTACGAAGGTATCCCACTTTGAACCCTAAAAACAAAATGAGAATACATCCTGTCTACCTAAGATTAAGACTAAGATCTAAGATACACCCCCTCTCTCAAAGGCTGATTGTGTGCAATTTCATGCTTGTTATTCCCCAATCTTTTTCATTATCTACGGCGTCTACGCTGGTTATATATATATATATATATATATATTTTATTCTTTATGAACCAAAGTAAAAGATTGTTTTTAAAAGAAATAAAGATTTAAAAAGCAAAAACTAAACATAATGGATATTTAAAATATTTGTTTGAAATTAAACTATATTAATGAGAGTTTAGATAAAAATAAAGTAATAACTCAACTTTTTCATGACTATACAAACATTCCAAAATTATGCATTGCATTTCATGGACACAGATTTAGCCCCACCCGGCACCCGTGCCGGCTCGCCTGAAATCACGGATTCATAGATGCCCACGACGGCTCCATTCCCAATTGAAAAAACGTTTTCTCCACGCTTTCTGTTTTCGTCAATAATGGCTCAATCCGCTCAACTACCATCTGCTGTGAAAAGAAATCAGAGTAGCAGTGAAGTTTCAATGGACTCCACCAGTGATCAACTCCAATACGCACCAAGAAACTTAGAGGTCAGTTCGAACCCTACAGATTTTCCTTTCTGTTTTTGTCGTTAACCCATTTCATTATTAGACGCTCCCACCTGTTTTTAGTAGCTTGGACGCCGAGAATTCGAAACAACAGTGACACCCAGGACGTTTCCATCACATCTTTCTTGTTTTTTTTTCTTCCGTCTGCTAGAAACGTCTTTCTTAATACTGCCCAAGTTTACTACATCTCCATATTTTTCTCTCAACCCCCAATTCGAGTTTAGATACATTGCTGTTCTAATCTGGGTCAGTTTCTGCTTGCGTCTGTTGATTTCTACTGAAATTTTTGGTATATTCACTCAATTTCGACTTGGGGTCTCTTTATTTTCTCGCAAAATTGCAGTGTGTGCTGAGTTCTGTTTATGGAATCATTGAAACAATTGAATGTTTGATCAAAAGAACATGTTCGAACAAAAGTAGTAAACAGAGATTCTTATTTTGGTGTTCCGTTCTTCTCTTGTGTTTTCTATTTGTTTTCGGATTTTAAACACGGGAGGTAGCGAATATATCACTTTCATTCTCTGTTTTTGTACCTAAACCAGATATTTTCCCATCGTTTGCATGATATTTAAACCTTCAGTTCTTTAATTGAATAGGGGATTTGTGATTATTCAGCTGACCGTAGCTGGATTTTCTGTTTCTTTGATTTCTGACCATTATTTTGCTAGAATGCTTTGAGCAGCCAAGAACTCTGTAATCCCAAAGAGCAAATTCGCTTGTTTTTATGCCTTTTGTCTTTATATTTACGCTCCAGCTTAATCCATTTGACAAGCTAGAGATGGCTATTGACCATAATTTTCGTTTTCCTATTTTCAGGCACTATACTTGGATGGCGGCAACACTGGCTTCCCACAGCTGTTATCGCCGCGAAGCAAGGTTAAACGAGGGGAAAGGGAAACAAGGCTATGATCTGTGTTTTTCAAGATCAATTTCACTTCATACATTCAATACGATTGAGAAATCAACTTGGAGTCCTCCAAGTTCTCAACATTTCAGTGTTCGAAATGAAATGCAACAGAATTCATCGCCCCCGAGGTTAAGAACTAATGGAAGAGCTGTTAAGATGGTACCTATAAATGAAGTAGTGAAAAAGAGAGCTGTATCTGCCAATAAAGTGGAGAACATAAATGGTAAAAAGCAAGTTATCAACGGGACAAATGTAGTTAAGCGCAGCCCGTCTCCGCCATTGGTTAAGAGAACAAATGTTACAGACTCAAAGAAGCTCCCACCAATTGAGGGTCTTAAGGTTTTGCCCTCAGACGAGGGTTTCAGTTGGGCTAATGAAAATTATAACTCTTTCCAAAGGAGTATCGATGTTTGGAGTTTCGTCATTTCCTTACGGGTTCGTGTTTTCTTAGAAAATGCAAAATGGACGTATGCTGGAGGCTTTGAAGATAAGCAGGTTAAATACTTTCCTGTAGTCATAGTTATGTTCTGCACTACCTCACTTTTTGTTAGTTTTTCGGTTTCTAGACTAGAACGTTGTATTTTTCTTTAATTCAATCACACTTCCCATCCAGAAAAAAAGAAGGAAAAAGACTGCCTCTTGGTTGCGGGAGCGTGTGCTGCAGCTCGGCCCCACTTTTATAAAGCTTGGACAGCTCTCCTCAACAAGATCAGATCTGTTTCCACGTGAGTATGTGGACGAGCTTGCTAAGTTACAGGTATCTCATTGGTATTTACTATTTTAATCGAGTTCCTGAATGCCTATAGCCTCACGCTCACGGGGATGTTCAGATATTAAAATTACAGGATGGTTGATGTCTCTGCTGAAGATTTTTGTTTCTGACAATGTATAATTAGGATAAAGTCCCTGCATTCTCTCCAAAGAAAGCAAGAGGGTTCATTGAGAGTGAACTGGACGCCCCCATTGATACATTGTTCAAAGAATTCGAGGACCGTCCTATCGCTGCTGCAAGTCTTTGCCAGGTGCTTGTTTCATTTCAATTTAAAAGGAACATGCAAAAAGTGAAAGTTACTTGCATTTAGATCAAGTCTAGTTCTTTCTTAACATATTATCTCTACTTGTACACATTCACCATTGATTCGGATAATATCATCTTTAGGTCCATCGTGCAATACTGCATAACGGAGAGAGGGTGATCGTAAAAGTTCAAAGGCCTGGTCTCAAGAAGCTCTTCGACATTGATCTACGTAAGAATTGATTTTTGCTGATCCCTGCTGGAAAAGAACAGAGATAATAAACTAATTTTAACCAATGTTTCACATACTCTGGGCTGCATCCCATTCTGGGTTGGGGTAGAGATACTCCTTCTGGGATCATCAGAACCCATTATGGGCCGGGGTAGAGATACTGAGGTTTGACGTTTAGACACAAAATAAGTAACTACCTTACTCCTTACGAACAAACACTTAGAGATAAGTGTAGACTCTGATGTGATGGTTTTCTCAGTTTGGTTCCTTGAGGATAGAACAAGCTAGTTAATACTTTTCAGCTGATTCGACAGACACGGCTGCTTATTTTGGACATTTTTGGTCATAGAATCTTATAAGTTTGTGATTGGCCATATGACCTGGAAAGTTAGTGTTGATTAGGTTCTGGTTTGTTAAGTTTGAGACGTTTCATCGACGTTATATATTGAGTTCTACTGTTGTTTATACTCCATCAACAGGGAATTTGAAGCTAATTGCAGAGTATTTTCAAAGAAGTGAAACCTTTGGTGGTGCTTCAAGAGACTGGATTGGTATCTATGAAGAATGTGCTACGTAAGTAGTTGATATCATTAACAGCTATCTTTCATTGTTATAAAATGAGATGTTTTTATTGGAGGCCGCACATCTGTATGAATGCATTTGGTTCTGTAACATATTCTTAAATATAAGGACAATATTTTTTTGGAATGGCTAAGATACGACAATTTATGGCCCCGTGCTTAGTGGTTCGTGACGACGAATGTAAATAATAAATGGTTTAGAGAGAGTTGGTTCAAATCACAGTGGTCATGGTAACTAAATGTAGTTGGGTCAAGCAGTTGTCCTATGAGAATTGTTAAGGTACGGTTGTCTTGTGAGAATGGTCAAGGTGCATGCAATTACTTATAAGATCGAAGATATGACCATCACGAAAATTATCCTCCAAACAATAGCTTATTCCATTTTAGCTGGACTTTATGACTATTCATGTTTCGTTATTCACACATGCTTAGGAGATGACCCCATGTCAATGTTCATCATGAATTGTTTGTGTATAAACGACGTGTCGATTTTCTTCATTAAACGAGGTTGATTATGATGTTTCCATTAGTTTTTGACTCGTGATCTGTTTCCTGGTTGCAGGATTTTGTATCAAGAAATTGACTACATAAATGAAGGCAAAAATGCTGATAGATTTCGCAGGGATTTTCGTAATATAAAGTGGGTTCGAGTACCTGTACGTCCCTTCATTCAGAACACGAAGTATTTTTTTCGATTCTTATCTAAGAGAACAAAAATTTGCTCAATAATCTATAAGTCAGCCTACAAATCTTGTCTAAATAAGCTTCCTTTTCCTATATTTCTTTGTTATTATTGTTTTTTAAAAGCACTCTTTTGTTTAGCTCGTCTTTTGGGACTACACAGCTTTGAAGGTTTTGACTTTAGAGTATGTACCAGGTTCGACCCCGAGCAACGCGTTCTTTCAATAATACATTACAATCTACATCATGGCATGCTGCAGTGTTACTTAAAAATGACATCGCTATCTTATGTACAGGGGTTAAGATAAACCAGCTGAAGGTTCTAGATTCACGTGGCTTTAATCGCTCTCGAATTTCATCACATGCCATTGAAGCTTACTTAATTCAGGTCAGGGCTGTGAGTCGGATTTAATGATTTTTTGTTCTTTGCACGTCTTCCACGTTAAGAGTTGTTTAATTAGAGGATCGTCCTGTATTAATTAAGTGATGTACTTCTCTAATCTTTCAGATATTGAAGACTGGTTTCTTTCATGCTGATCCTCATCCGGGAAATCTTGCTATTGATGTGGATGAAGCAATCATATATTATGATTTTGGTATGATGGGGGAAATCAAATCCTTCACTAGAGAGCGGCTGCTTGACCTGTTCTATGCGGTTTATGAGAAAGATGCAAAAAAGGTTTACATTTCTTTAATATCAAATGATTTTGGCAAACTGCCCGGTGTCCGACTTTGATACCATTTGTAATAGCCCAAGCTCACCGCTAGCTGATATTGTCCCTCTTTGGGCTTTCCCTTCCGGGCTTCCCCTCAAAGTTTTTAAAACGCGCTGCTAGGAAGAGGTTTCCACACCCTTATAAGGAATGCTTCGTTTCTTTCTCCAATCGATGTGGGATCTCACAATCCACCTCTCTTCGGGGTCCAGCGTCCTCGTTGACACACCGCTCGATATCTGGCTCTGATACCATTTATAACAACCAAACCCACCGCTAGCAGATATTGTCCTCTTTAGGTCTTTTTAAAACGCGTCTAAAGAGGTTTCCATCCCTTATAAAAAATGTTTCATTCTTCTCTCCAACAGACCTGGGATCTCACAATTATAGTAAAAGGGATGCAAACCATACTTATATCATGTGATTTGATTAATCGGAATGCTGCAAATTGGTTGATGCATCTGTTGTATGGTATTACTTTTGCTGACAATGGCACAACAATGCAGGTTATGCAAAGGCTCATTGATCTCGAAGCACTTCAGCCGACAGGAGACATGTCATCGGTATTCACCGTATAGATTGAATATAGATCTACGAACTATTTTTTTTTATGGTCCATCATTTTGTAAATTCTGCATTTAGGTGAGGAGATCCATTCAATTCTTCTTGGACAACCTATTGAGCCAGTCACCAGACCAACAGCAGACTCTAGCAGCAATCGGCGAGGTAAGTGAACATTCGGTTTAGCAAATGCCAAATGCTTGGTTTCATCACATATCGTATCGTCTCTTTTATAAACTCAAGCGTGGGCGTGTGGCAGGATTTATTTGCAATAGCTCAAGATCAACCTTTTCGATTCCCTTCCACCTTTACCTTTGTCTTGAGGGCATTTTCTACCCTTGAAGGTTCATCTCACTCTCTAATGCTTTAATACTGAAGTTGAAACCATTGTTTCATATTTTCAAAAGAATGACCAAATTCGACTAGACAAAGCGTCTGCTCTCAACTGAGGAATCAAATGTTGTTTCAGGTATAGGCTACATGCTCGACCCAGATTTTTCGTTCGTGAAGATCGCTGCACCATATGCACAGGTTCGTTGTGTCGTCTTTGAATAATTTTAGTTTATAGTGTTATCAAATGATCCATTCACTGTTCTTTTGGTTATCCATGAAGGTTTTTCTAGTTATTTCTGTGAAAACTGAGATGTGCAGGAGCTTTTAGAGTTAAAAAAGGAGCGAAGCGGAACACAACTTGTGCAGGAGATAAGAAAACAAGCCAATGATGTACATAACTTTCTTTGAATTTTGTCTTTATAGAGTGCAACTTCTTACAAAATACTGTTTCAGGCAAGAACATCCACCATTTCCATGCCATACAGAGTCCAAAAAATAGAGGAATTCGTACAACAGCTCGAGTCGGGGGACTTAAAGCTTCGAGTCCGAGTGCTAGAGGTACATATTTAATACGAGATCCTTGACTTAACTATGATTTCACTTCTGAAAACTCTACAATATTCCATTCTTAGTCTGAAAGAGCAGCAAGGAAAGCAACAATACTTCAGATGACAACGATGTACACCGTGATGGGCGGTACCCTTTTGAACCTCGGTATCACCCTGATCTCTCAAGGCAACCAAGCTGTTGCGGGTGGATCGTTCATCGGAGCAGGTGAGTTCTTTTTCAATGGCGTAAGTTCAGTTTTGAAGTTCAAATTTCACCTCGACTGCTCATGAAATGCAGGAGTTTTTATGGTGCTCATTGTTCGAGGTATGCGAAGAGTTAAATGGCTTGACAAATTAGAGAAAATGATCTGAGTTTTGACCCTCGAAACGTCGTCAACTTTTTCGTATATATTCAATAACCATTCATTAGAAACTCTGCTACACAATCCAAGAAGCACGCAAGTATAGAAGTCTTTTTTCTCTATTTATTTGTTAGAGCAAAAGCTTATTTGAATGACAGAAAAACAAGGCAGTTTAGAGAAGAAGCTGCTGGTGTATACCTGGTTTAGTCCTTAGAACAATGACCTTCATTATAAATGAATTGTATTCTTTACAGTATATTTGATCCGATCCAGGACAGTTACGTGTTGTGGGCTTAGGCTGTTACGATTACGTGTTACAATCGTAATCGGTATTAAATATTGAATCATATTAATAATAGGCACCATTGGAGGCCCGCACGAGTTGTGGGATGTTCTCCATGTTCAGGAGGGGGCCTGTTTTAGGTGCATAAATGTGTATGGCAACATTTGTGCATTATGTTGGCTGGTTGGTTTGTAGACAGTTTGATTGGCTTGCTGGGTTGGCCTGTCGGGCCGAGACGTTTTCTTTCGAAATGTGCCGTGTATGGGTCAAGGCTTGTCGGAACCTCTAAAGTAAATATATATTGTTTTACTCTAACGCGTAGGAGCGTAGGAATATATAGTCATTCAATTATAATTTAAATCATAGACAAATATAACTTCGTTTTTTTGTATTAAATCTTTCAAAATGCTTCGATTAGCTTCAAATGCCCGATGTATACAATATGAACAAATAAGAAGATAAGGTCAATAATTTACTTCATAATCGTGCAATCATTATACTAAAAATCTAAGTCCACCATTAGTAAATATTGTCCGTTTTAGCCCGTTACATAATTTGACCATTTGTAACCGCCTAAACTCATCGTTAGTAAATATTGTCTGTTTTGACTCATTATTTAACGTGACTATAATATTATTTGTAACAGTCCAAGCTCTCCGTTAATAAATATTGTCCGTTTTGGTGTGTTCCATAACTTGACTATGGTATCATTTGTAATAGTTCAAACCCACTATTTCGTTACGAAAATTGATTATGATATTATTTGTAACAGCTCTTGTTTACTTTAGTTCGTTAGTATAACCATAAAAGACGTCTACTATTTCGAGATTTCGAGATTTCGAGATTTCGAGACTCATATTCAATCCACCTATTCATACATAAGTTGAATGAATATTTAGAATCAAACTTAGATTTGAAAACTTTGAAACGTGATGAAAGAAAGTGAGAATAAAAAGGACATATTCGAAGGGAGAAAGAGGTTGAATTTAAAAGTTGTTGTCTTTCATTCGTCGTCTGGGCGTTGGCGATTGGGATTTGAACAGCTGGAAGTAGCAGACACCGTTAAACGTCCTTCGAAGCTGCGTAGACGAAGGGCCCCGCTTTCCACTTCTATAATATCCCATTACCCAACTCCTTCTCTTGTCCTACTCCCACGCCCCGTCTTCTCTCTCAATCAACCATACACTCCTTTACCTTCAAAATCCATCATCGCCACCATCTTCTCGTCAAACCCCACTCATGGCGGTAAGAAATCCACTCACACCCAAATTTCTTTCATCGCTAATCTCTCTTAACGTGCCCCAGATTTTGATTTCAGGGCTTGTTCGTTCTTGGGTTCGAGCTTTTTTATTTGATTGTTAAAGGGGTTTTTAAATATTGGAGGGTTTTATGAAATGAATCTGGTTCTTCTGGTTCTGTATTTACTACCTTTGTTGATTGCTTTTGCCTTTGTGCCCACACCCACTTTCTTTGTTGTTGAAGTGTTTACAAGGGTTTAGCCCTTTCTGCATGGTTTTTTTAGTTTGCTAATTTTAGATGGGCTTTTCACTTGATCAGTTTTCTTAAACGTTTATGCTGAAGAAAAATTTGGAGGGTTCTTGTTTCTTTGGCATTCTATGACAAATATGTGTAAATTACAGACAAACACGAAATCCCAACATATATCGTTTGATTTGGTGTTAAGGTTGAGCTCTGGATGTTTTTTTTTTTTGTTTCCTATGATCTGCCAAATGCCCTACAGCTAGTTGATAGTCTCAGTTAAGAATCATCGAGGATTAGATGAAATCTCATGTACAGTTCTATCGAGTGTGTTGTATTTAGGTCTGTAAGCTTTGTATGAATGTTGAATCTAACTTCCTTGGATGATCTGAAGTGTTGCTTAATGAAGGCTTTCATTTTCTCCTCTGTCTTTACCATGCTCTACAGAAGTTTTTCTTGATGTTTCTGATATTCGATTGGGCAATTCTCGATTGTTTCGAGATTGTCTCGCCATTGCGTTGGCTCTTCATATCATGAGGTTGGGTAGCTGCAAGGTGTTGGTTAATATAGGGAATCCGCTTTTATTATAAATCTTGATGGACAGCTGATGAGTTTTCTGTATGTCTGTTTTTGTTTTGGATAAGAGAGGATTTATTGAATTGTAACCATGTTCTTCCATCAGTAAAGTTATAGATGTAATAGCCCAATCCCATTGTTAGCAGATATTGTTCTCGTTGAGCTTTTCCTTTCAAACTTCCCCTCAAGGTTTTTAAAACGCGTATGCTAGGGAGAGGTTTCCCCACTCTTGTAAAAAATGCTTCGTTCTCCTCTCCAACCAATGTGGGATCTCACATTCCACCCCCCTTCAGGGCTAGCGTCCTTGTTGGCACTTGTTCCTTTCTTCGGTCGATGTGGGACCCCCCAATCCACCCCCTGGGGCTCAATGTCCTTACCGATATACTGCCTCGTGTCCTCCCCCTTTCGGGGATCAACCTCCTCGCTGGCACATCGCCCGGTGCCTGGCTCTAATACTATTTGTAATAGCCCAGACCCACCGTTAGCAAATATTGTCTTCTTTGGACTTTTCCTTTCGGGTTTTCCCTCTAGGTTTTTAAAACGCATCTGCTCGGGAGAGATTTCCGCACCTTTATAAAGAATGTTTCATTCTCTTCTCCCAACTGATGTGAGATCTCAGAATAGACGTTAGACCCAAGAAGAGGGGAGAAGAATCTCAACCTTCATACCTTCGTTACTTATTTGACTGATATTACTTAGATTCTTACTTCCCTTGTGCCTCAATATTGAAGCACCTTACTCAATTAGCTGCAACTAAGTATACATTTATACTATATTGCCATGAAATGACTGCCATCCTTGAGTTTGTTGATTCTTCAGGAAAAAGGCAGTAGCAGTCCATTGCCAAAGTTCGGGGAATGGGATGTGAACGACCCTGCATCTGCTGAGGGATTCACAGTAATCTTTAATAAAGCCAGGAATGAGAAAAAGGCTGGTGGCATGCCTGACTCTCCAGCAAAGGATGACCCCACATACAAGAATGGTTCTGTTCTTGGAAAGCCCCAACCTGTAAGTTCCTTGCAGCCAAATGTTACTGAATCTCTTCGTTTAGTTTTGTGAGTGCTGGGGATCAGAAACTATGCTTGTTAGACCTATTGGCAAATGTGTATTTCTAGATTTATTTCTCCTCCTCTGCTAACTCCACACTCTTAGCATATTCTAGTAGTCATTGGAGCCACATTGTGAGATAAATTTAATGTGGGATCCCACGTTGGTTGGAGAGGGGAAGGAAACATTCCATTTAAGGGTGTGGAAACCTCTCCCTCTCCCTAGCAGATACGTTTTAAAATCGTGAGACTGATGACGATATGTAACGGGCCAAACCGGACAATATCTGTTAGCAGTAGGCTTGGGCTGTTACAAATGGTATCATAGCCGATATCGGGCAGTGTGCTAGCGAGGACGCTGGCCCCCAAGGGAGGTGGATTGTGAGATCTCACACTGGTTGGAGAGGGGAAGGAAACATTCCTTATAATAGTGTGGAAACCTCTCCCTAGCATACGTGTTTTAAAACCGTGAGGCTGATGGCGATACATAACGAGCCAAAGCAGATAGTATCTACTAGCGGTGGGCTGGGGTTGTTACAAATGGTATCAGAGTCAGACAGTGGACGGTGTGCTAGCGAGGACGCTGGGCTTCTAAAGGGATGGATTGTGAGATCCCACATTGGTTGGAAAGAGGAACGAAGCATTCCTTATAAGAGTGTGGAAACCTCTGCCTAGTAGACGAGTTTTAAAACATTGAGAGGAAGCCCAATAGGGAAAGTCTAAAGAGGATAATATCTATTAGGGGTGGGCTTGGACAGCTACATTTAAATGACCAAATTCTCTCGTTTTGGCACCTAAACCTTTTGCATTCATGGTTTATTTAGTGTAAATTATTACTGATAGAGTCATTGATGTAAATGCACCATGTTGTTCAAACACCTTTCTATCCATATATTACAAATAGAACACTGCTATTCTCTCATGATTTCAAGTTGGGATTTGCAGAAAAAATGGTTTTGCTGCTTGCAAGCTGCAGAATCGTGAGGCTTTTAGGATCGATGAACGGAGTTCAGCAGAATCAACACACAGACTTTATCTCTTGAAGATTGAAGCTGCATTAAGAATGTGTTTATGGATAATTCTGAACTCCTTGGGGTTTGGGGATGAAGTTGATTAATCATCATTGTGTTGTTAGGTTTCTTCCTTCTGCATAAATGGCAACTATTAGAGATTGTTGCTTATCATCTTCCCTCCTCCCTGCTGCCCTCTTGTTGTGAAATGATGCTCTGATCCTCTTTGTTCACACTTTTTCTTGCCTTAATGATTTCAAATGTCTCTCTTTCTCTGTGATCTTAAATTTTATGCAATGGGTTGTTATTATCCTCCCTCCATCCTGCCTCACCAGCGTTCGAGATAGGTTCCAGCAGTTCTTGTTCCTTTATTACTTCAAATTTTCATCTTGGTTATCTTAGTTTTGGTTTTTCTCAACAATTTTTCTCTTAAAATCTTCAAAAACTGTGTGTTCGTAGCATTTTAATTTATTTTATTGGTTCATTTAGAGTGAAAAATGAAAATTTAACTAATAAAATATGAGATACTTTAGAGATGTGAGCGAAACATTCCTTATTCGGGTATGTCCTTATTCGGGTATGGAAATCTCTCTCTAGTAGACGCATTCTAAAATCGTGAGATTGATGGCGATACGTAATAGGCTAAAACGGACAATATTTACTTACGGTGGGCTTGAGTTGTTAAAAATGGTATCAAAGCTAAACACGGGGTAGTGTGCCAGAGGACGCTTGACCCCCAATGGGGGTGGGATTGTGAAATCCAAACATTCCTTAGGAAAACGTCTCCCCTCTCCTAATGAGACTGTTTTAAAATGGATAATATTTGTTAATAGTGGGCTTGAGCTTGGACTTTACCTGTTATATAAAAACTCTTAATTAACAAATTTAGCTTAATCCTCAACTAATTTCTTAAGCACCTGATTAATTAAGAACTTGGTTTGATTTATTTTCAAAGTGTTTATAAACAATTATTTTATACTTCAAAAAAAAAATGTTACTGAGTACTTACAGAGTTGATCCAAAATAGAGTATTATTTAAAAGAAAATTTCATAAAATCTGTAGCTTCACAAATTCAGAAGCAGCAGGAGTGAAAGAATTGGCTCTCAGTCAGAAATGAATGTGTGGTTCGACACTTGTTTTTCTATAATCAAGTTCAAGTCGGCCATGAATTGGTGACGGAAAAAGCTTCGGATTCTTATGTTTCTTCATCCGCTCCCGCCACCGTTCTAAAACCCACAAAACTTGTCGCCAATTCCTAATCAAAATCCAAATTCAAACATGATATCCAATATCAATCTTATCTCCTGCAACTCTTTCTCACCGTCTCCTCCTTCAAGATTCTCAAAGCTTGGAATTCTCCATAAAACCCAAACTCGAAACCCCCAAATCATCCCCTTCAAGTATTCGACATCGGTCTGCCCCGGCATCAACACTCGTCGAGATTCAAGCTACAGAAAAGTGGGTCTGCTCCAAAAATGGCGGAGTGCGTCGGCAAGTCCGAATGCGGGTGGCCCAGTTGGGGAAAAAGCGACTCCGGTGGAAAGTGAGCGCGGCGGTAGCAGCAACGGCGGGAATGGTGGGGAGGGCAGAGACTGGACGACTTCGATTTTACTGTTTGTATTGTGGGCTGGTCTTATGTTTTATGTTTTCATCCTCGCTCCAAATCAGACTCCGGTAATTACTTGATTGCCTTCTTGTCTGTATGTTTCCTGCAATGCATATGCATCAAATGCTTATATGTTTGCCTGAATATTTGCAGTCAACGGACTTGTATTTCTTGAAGAAGCTTCTGAACTTGAAAAATGACGATGGTTTCAAAATGAATGAAGTGCTTGTCTCCCTTTGGTATATTATGGGGTTGTGGCCCCTTATCTACAGCATGCTGCTGCTTCCTTCTGGTAGAAGGTACCTTCATCTTCTTCCCCCAAATTTGGAATTCATTCATTCTGAGAATGTTTGAGCTACTGAGTTGATTGAACGCAAAAGCCTTTTGTTTCCATGTCCAGCTTTTGGAGTTGATAATGAGTATCATAGATTGTAGTGGGGTAGCCTACATGTCAAGTGATTCAAGCTTTTTTCTCCAATGGAGTGTTTGAGATTATTAGCAAATCTTACATTGGTTTAGGTTGGAGAGTCGAACAAAACATTCCTTATAAGGGTGTGGAAACTTCTCCCTAGTAGACGCGTTTTAAAACCTTGAGGGGAAGCCCTTGAAGGGAAAGTCAAAAGAGGACAATATCCACTAGCGGTGGCCTTGTATTGTTACAAATGGTATTAGAGCTAGATAACGGGCAGTGTGCCAGCGAGGATGCTGGGCTCCAAGGGGAGTGGATTGTGAGATCCCACATCGGTTGAAGAAGGGAACGAAACATTTATAAGCATATGAAAACCTTTCCCTAGTAAACGTGTTTTAAAACTTCGAGGGGAAGCCCTTGAAGGGAAAACTCAAATAGGACAATATCTGCTAGCAGCGCGTTTGGACCGTTACATCATCGGCCTCAATGCAGTGTGTGGTTAGCTTTAATCTGATGGTTACATGCAGCTTAGATAGATTTTGGACTTCCAGTTCAATTCAAATTGCATTATAGTGACATAATTTCTTTCAAGTGCAGTTCAAATAGCAATGTTCCTGTCTGGCCTTTCCTAGGACTGTCTTTCTTTTTGGGTGCTTATGGTCTTCTTCCATATTTTGTACTTTGGAAGCCGCCACCGCCTCCTGTTGAAGAAGAAGAGCTCGAGAGATGGCCTTTGAATTTTCTCGAGTCGAAATTTACTGCTGGGGTATGGAAAATTCTTCCCCTTACCATGAATGTTTTTGGAAGAAGATTGTGATGGTGCTCTCTTTATCTTTACCATTGTCATAGCCAAATATTATTTTGAGAACCATCTCATGTTGAAACTAGTTTTGAAGAAACGTTGAAGACAGTAGCATAGCCATTATCTTTTCTGAAAATCTGACCCTTTTTTCACATTAAAAGAATCATCATGTGAGATCCCACATTGATTGGAGGGCGGAACGAAACATTTCTTATAAGGATGTGGAAACCTCTCCCTAATGAACGCGTTTTAAAATCTTGAGGGAAATCTCGGAAGGGAAAGCCCAAAGAGGATAATATCTGCTAGTAGTGGGCTTGAGCTGGTACAAATGGTATCAGAGCTAAACACCGGGTGAGGTGCCGATGAGGACGTTGGGCTCTCAAGGGGTAGATTGTGAGATCCCACCTCGGTTGGAGAGGAGAACGAAACATTCCTTATAAGAGTGTGGAAACCTCTCCCCAACGGTCTCAAGGGGGGTAGATTGTGAGATCCCACGTCGGTTGGAGAGGGAAACGAAACATTCCTTATAAGGCTGCGGAAGCCTCTCCCTAACGGACGCGTTTTAGAACCTTGAGAAGAAGCCCGGAAGGGAAAGTCCAAAGAGGACAATATCTGCTAGCAGTGGGTTTGAGCGGTTACACATTACTATTTCTCTCTTTTTTGCTTCAACAGTTCGATTAAAAATGAAAATTAACCAGGTTGGAATCAGATAACATTTGCTGCAGGACTAGGCTTATTATTCTATGCTGGATTAGCTGGTGAGAGTGCGTGGAAGGAATTCTATCAGTACTTCAGAGAAAGCAGATTTGTAAGTCTAGCAGTTTGTTTTTGGCATACTGTTATAGTTTTTTGCACCATGTCTTCATGTCTGTGGTGGGTACTCGCTATCTCGCGCTACCTATCGATTGTGTTGTTAAAACGCTTGATTTGTAGACTAGTTGAAGAACATTTTCTTGCTGCTGCTACTCCTGGAATCTGATTGATGATCAATAGTTTTGGTGTTTAGATATTTATATGAACTTTCTATCATTGGAACGTCATATAGCCTAACCTCGATCTCGAAACGTTGTTGATGCAGATCCATGCTACGAGCATTGATTTCATGCTGTTATCTTCATTTGCTCCATTTTGGGTTTACAATGACATGTCTGCCCGAAAATGGTTCGATTACCATCTTGTTCTAATCCTTCTTATTCAATTCTATGTTAGCCTTTTGGACATCAATGTTTCATATCATTGCAATGAATTCATTTCAGGTATGACCAAGGTTCTTGGCTTCTTCCACTTTCGTTGGTGCCATTCTTGGGTCCTGCCTTGTATCTCGTCCTACGACCAATGCCAACGACAACTCCCGTTCCACTCGACCCTGCTGCTTCTGAACCGAAATGATCTTGGAAAAGTGAACTGCAAAAAGGAAACTTGGCTGTAACGGTGGGCAGGAGCTTCCAGGTAAAGGGAGAAGTTTTGTACTTCACACACGGTAGATTAGGAAACAGGTACTTGAAATGATTTGTGTTGTTATGTAATTATGTTCATGGCACAATATATTATGCTTCCAACAGGGTTGATTTTGGCCATTCCATCCCTTGTAATTTCCATTTTAGAAAGAAATTATAGCATATATTGTTCGGTTTAGCTTGCTACGTATCGCTGTCAGCTTCACGGTTTTAAAACTCGTTTGTTAGGGAGAGGTTTCCACACCCTTATAAGAAATGTTTCATTCCTCTTTGTAACCGATGTGAGATTTCACAATCCGCTCCCTTGAGGGCCAACGTCCTCGCTAGCACACTGCCCACTGTCTAACTCTGATACTATTTGCAATAGTCTAAACACACTACTAATAGATATTGTCTGCTTCGATTTGCTATGTATCGTTGTTATTCTCATGGTTTTAAAACACGTATGTTAGGAGGAGTTTCTACACACTTATAATAATGTTTTATTCCCCTCTTCAACTGATGTGAAATCTCACAATCCACCCTCTCAAGGGCCTAGCATTCTCGTTGGCACACTGTTCGGTGTCTAGTTTTGATACTATTTGTAATAGTTCAAGTTGTCGGTTTTGGTCTCTTACCTATCGTCATCAGCCTCATGATTAAAAACTATTAATTTTAGAACACCTCATCTACTTGATTAATATTATTATAATCGAAACAATTCGAACATCTAAATTCTTAATATATGATCTAGACCCGTTAGGAATCCTTAATCACTCCTTAAGTAATATTTTAATCAATAAAATAAAATAAATTCGCAAGTTAATATTCTTATTATAAGAATTTGGTATTTCATATCCCAAAAAAAATGTTAATAAATATAATAGGGGAGAGACTGAGAGTGAACGGGAGAGAGTTTCAGAGAGAGTGTGGCGTCGGAAGAGGATGAAGCAAGAGGGGAGAGAAGAACAGGAAGATGAGATCGTGTTCGAGAGAGACTCGGAGACTTCGAATCATAAAAAGCAAATTTTGATCTTTCAGCTTTCTCAAAGGCTAATTCATGGCGACCTTCTCTCCCGAATCGAAGCTGCCAAAGATTTGAGGAAGCTCGCCCGTAAGTCTTCACCCAAGTCCCGCTCCAACCTCGGCGCTTCCAGTCTGATTCAACCCCTTGTTTGCATGCTTCTCTCTCCCAATCTTGATGCCCGTGAGGCCTCTCTTCTTGCCCTCCTCAATCTCGCTTCCCGCAATGAACGGTTTGTCCATCTCCTTCCATTTCTTCTCGCGCTAGTTTCTGGTTTACATGCCCGTAGTTGTTCTAATTTACTCATGATTTTGAGCTTCCTGGTTGTTAATCTCTGTTTTTATTTTCCGTTGGTTTTATTTTGCTATTTCATGATCCTTTCATTCGACTGTTCATTCATGACCTTTTGTAGAAATCCATTTAGTTGTATAAAATCAAGGCCGCACAGCACAAACCTGATTTATACTCTGATACTGAACTTCTCGTCTTTTCTATTCCCCTCTAATTTCTTCCCCTGGAAATTTTGATATAGATGCAGTAAGCAGCAGCGAGCTTGGTTTTGATTTTAGAATGCCATTCTTGACACCTTAGTTTTGAATTCTGGATTTACTACTCCAGTTGGAAGGATCAGTCGACTGGATTGTTGGGAGAGGAGTCCCACGATGGCTTACGGCTTAAGGAGTTGATCATGAGTTTATAAGTAAGGAATACATCTCCACTTTCATGAGGCCTTTTGGAGAAACCAAAAGCAAAGTAATGAGAGCTAATGCTCAAAGTGGATAATATCATACCATTGTGGAGGTTCGTGATTCCTAACATGGTATTAGAGTCATGTCCTTAACTTAGCCATGTCAATAGAGTCCTCTAATGTCGAACAAAGGGGGTACTTTGTTCGAGGGCTCCAGAGAAGGAGTCGAACCTCGATTAAGGGGAGACTGTTCAAGGGCTCCATAGGCCTTAGGAGAGGCTCTGTAGTGTACTTTGTTCAAAGGGAGGGGTGTTGAGGATTGTTGGTTGAGGAGTCCCACATCGACTAATTAAGGGGTTGATCATGAGTTTATAAGTAAGGAATACATCTCGATTGGTATGAGGGTTTTTGGGGAAACCAAAAGCAAAGCCATACCATTGTCCAAAATGGATAATAATCATACCATTTAATCATACCATTTAATCATACCATTGTGGAGGTTCGTGGTTCCTAACAAGATTGTTCACTCGCTTGTTAAACTTATTCCCTGGGCAATGAAAGTTATGAACATGATTATTTTGTGGTTGGGATCAAACTATCAACATTAAGAATGGTAATGGGTATTTCATCCTCTGAGCTATACCCGGATTTTTTGTAAGGACGTGCATGTTTAGACTTAAGTTTTGGTTTACTTAGATTTTAATTGCTACATTTTGTAGATTTGGTCGAACAAATTTCGTCAAGGCTTTTGTTCTCTCTCATGTAACTGTGTTATTAAAAGGAAGAACCATTTGGGGGCTATGGCTTCTAAATTAACCATAAGAACTCTTGTCTAACATGCTAATTGAATAGGCAGTTATATGAGTTATAGGTCATAAGCTGATTCTCTTCTTAGCTTCAGTTTTATGTCTCATACAACTGAATCTCCCACATTGTTTCACAGCATTCCTATTATTTCTTTACTATCAGGAACAAGATAAAAATAGTTGCAGCTGGTGCTATTCCCCCGCTTCTAGAGCTGCTGAAATTCCAAAACCTTAGTTTGAGGGAACTAGCCACTGCAGCAATCCTGACCTTGTCGGCTGCGGCTTCGAATAAACCGGTCATCTTGTCAGCTGGTGCAACATCTCTTCTGGTTCAGATTCTCATTTCTGGAAGTGTTCAAGCTAAAGTTGATGCAGTGACAGCTCTATTCTATTTATCTGCCTGCACTGAAAACGAGAATTGCCTTATGATGCTTGATCCAGGAGCAGTTGCCCCTCTAATTGAGCTCCTCAAAGAATGCAAGAAACATTCGAAGTTTGCCGAAAAAACTACATCCCTGCTTCAGATCATTTCCAACTCGGATGAAGGACGAACTGCAATCTCCAATTCAGATGGCGGAATACTAACTTTAGTACAGACAGTTGAAGATGGATCTCTTGTGAGCACCGAGAATGCAGTGGGAGTTTTGCTTTCCATGTGCCAGAGTTGCCGTGAGACATACCGCGAACCCATTTTGAAAGAAGGTGCAATCCCTGGCCTTTTGAGACTCACAGTAGAGGGCACAGCTGAAGCACAAGATAGAGCTCGCAGGCTACTGGATTTGCTTAGAGATTCTCCTCGGGAAAAGAGAATGAGCTCAACAGATCTGGAGAGAATTGCTTACAAAATCGCTGCTGAAGTTGACGGCGTAGGACAAGCAGCTGAAACTGCCAAAAGATTAATGCAGGAAATGGTTCAGAGGAGATTAAACACTGCATAAACTGCATCTGGACTCGCTCACTCGCTCCGTTTTGTACATTTTCTTTGATGTCTTCTTGACATTCCACTCACTTCTTCTTCTTCTTCTTCATCTTCCAGGAGGTAAGTCTTGGGAGATGGCTTGAAATTTCACTTCTAAATATTAGGATCTGGTTTGGCCATTCTCTGCTACTTGGATTTTCACTGAAGGAAGTAGCAACTCCCATTGCTGATGAGGTTAGAAACATTATTAGTTGATTGTATATTTTGACTCTGATCTTCTTCGTACATAAAGATTATCATTTTGTACATGAACATCTCTTCTGATATCATTTTCTTAGGCTGTGGGAACTGTTAAGTTAAATTTGGTTCAGCCTATTCAATTTTCAGCTTCCCAGGCTTGTTCCACATTCCTAAAGGATGCAATCTTTAATAATATAGGGCTATTGACCATTCTAAGTAAAGCCTTGTGGGCTAAATATTCAAACCTTTTGTTGATTGTAGGCCATGATTTATGAAATTACCAACAGTTTTAGTTTTAGTCTCTTGATCTTCATAAATTTGAAGTTATCCACACTATATAAATTAACTCAACCATGAGAACAAGCTTTCCCCATTCAGACAAATGGTAAGAATTTTGGGGTACTTTGGGAACCATGTAAGGAGCTTCCTCTCTAATATTTTTTATTAAGCCCAGTTTTCTGAGGCAATTTCTTTGTACACCTTCAAGCCATTTGCACTTTCAGACTATTTCTTGGATGCTTTTTTTTTTTGTCGAACACTTTTACTCGGGAAGAACCATAGGTTACGCTGAGGATTGTTAGGAGAGGAGTCTCATGTTGGCTAATTAAGAGGAAGATCATGGGTTTATAAGTAAGGAATACTATCTTTATTGGTATGAGGTCTGATGAAACCAAAAGCAAGCTAAGTGAGTTTATCTTCAAAGTGGATAGTATCATATCATTGTAAAGGGTCATGGTTCCTAACATGTCAATAGAATCCTCAACTGTCGAACAAAAGGTATACTATGTTACCCTTTGTTCGAGGGATGACAATATCATACCATTGTGGAGGGTCGTGGTTCTTAATAGAGTACTGATGGTACCTTGCGATGCCATGGAAGAAAGAACAGAGAAAAATTCTTCAACTAATCACCTTCCTAATCTAGTAGGGAAGAAGGTTCACTTCAAGCTTTAGGGAACATTGAGCAATCCGTGCATCAAGCAGTGGAAAGAAACCATTTCCTTGTCCGTTATCAATTCGAACTTTAATAGATAAAATACTCTCTATTAAAATACTCAATATGTTTGATCAATTATAGGACAAAAAACAAAACACACATAATCGATAAGAGAAAGCTCGACTCATACCTTCTCTCAACTTTTAACAATAAAAGACTAGAAAAAAAAAATCTTATTGGTCTTACTAGTCCAGCTTATAGAACGATAAGTTCACGAGCTTCAAAAATGAAATAAGCTACTCACCTTAGAATTCAACTCGAAAGTAAAAAATAATCTATATATTTTTTGGTACATCATATCAATTACGACAGTTATGACGGTGATAATTATAATGTTTCATAAATGTGATATAAAAAATAATTTATGAATGTGGATAAGACACTTATCGCCATTATAATGAAATTTCTCATTTTTTTGCACTATTATTTCAATGGTAGGTTCTTCTAAAACTAGATTCGGTAAATATAAATATAAAAAAAATATAAAAAATATAAAATTTAGACAGCTACTAATTTAAAAGAATTTTTCTTTTTAATATTTTTTTAAATAAAATGAAAAAATGTAAGAGTTGTTTTTTTGGGCCGGAAGAAAACGTTTGAGCCTGAAAATAAATTGAAGGCATGGGAAGCTTTTCTGGTTCCTTTAAGCCATCGCCGCCGGCCGCCCATCGTCTCCCCGCCGGAATCATCGCTCGACGTGAAGAGAAGTTGAGATTTTCGAAAGTCGATGAACAGAAGAACTATATATAATACATCCTTCTTCTTCAATCGCGAAGAACCTCCACTTGAAAGTGAAAGGATTTGGCCCACGCCTTCCCCCAAAAGTCAGACTCCACAGACCTTCACCTCCAATAATTTAATGGCGGAATCGACGACTTAATCTTCCTCTTCACTCCTTCAATCTCTTATAAACTGCTCTCTCCTTCAATCTCCTTCAATCACTGCACCGCCATGTTAGGTTTAATTTTTCTCAATTCGCGTATTGGACTCGCCATCATTTTCTTCAACACTTTCGTATGGATCCCGTTGTTTCGTGTCAAGGAAGCGATTCTCGGTGTCGCTAGTGTTTTCCGCCTCGTATCCTTACCGGAAATGGACAGCTCCCGCGGCGGAACTCTGCTGGTTAGAAGATACGAAGAGTTGCAGAGGAGCGATGATCGAGCGGAAGAGGAGGAGATGTGCTCCATCTGTTTGACGGAATTCGCGAGAGAAGATTCCGTGTGCAAATTGCCGGACTGTGCGCACGTTTTTCACTTCGATTGCATCGAGAAGTGGCATGAGAGGAATCGCTTCACTTGTCCTCTCTGTAGATGCTTCTTCAACATCGAGAAACACCATGAGAGGAAGCTCCGCTTCGTTGTTCCAGATAATCCTTCCTCCCTATATTATTTCTTGCAGTGATTTCTTCTTTTCTTTTTGTTTTTCCATATCGATTGTTCTACTACTGTATATTGCTTTCGGATTTGGAAATTGCTGTAGAATTTCCAGTTCTTTTGTGTAAAAATCTTTGTTCTCTGAACTTCGGAACGGATTTCCCTGTAAATGCAACAATTTCCTTCCCGGGAAGGTTAACCAGAAAATCAAGGAACGGTTCTTCCTGGGATTGAAATTATTTGGAAATTCTTCTGGAACTCTTGTTCATTAATAATCAGTATCATCTATGCTTTAAATTTGTAATATTTTTTCATTTTTTGGAGTACGATTTATGATGTAAATTATCATAAAATATGAAATTTTCAAAATGATTGGATTGAATGATGAATGAGGATAAAAACAATTAAGGGGAAGATGCGTAATCTATGAGTTTTTAGTATAGTTTCAAAATAACACTTTTTTTTGGTGAACTTTTTGGATAATTCTTTCATGTAGCTCGAAAAGAAAATACATCTTTCGTATCGTCAAATGAATGTATTTGTAGGAAAGTCTCGGAGTGGCTGATCCCCAAGAAAATGGAAAAAGATTGAAAATCGCCAACAATTGGTTGAATTGGAAGAATAGGGGATCGGGACCAATCTAGGCGAAGAATAGGATAGACTAAAGCCTTTACTTTTTGTTGTTGTCGTCAGTAAAGTGAATAAGAAAGAATCAACTATTTGAAAAACCATACTCGGGTTTTTTAAAGGCTTGTTTACAATTTCATAATTCATATGTAACGAAGGAGAACCGAAACTGAACTCATTTTCTCTTTAGATTAATGCATAGGTGATCTAACAAGACCTCTTATAATATTATTAAGACTTTTTCTTAAAAAAAAATTATTGAGACTTAATTATATAATTTGTTTCAAATGTCAATGCATGAACTCAATTTCTCAAACCCTAATAAAAGCCATCGCCCTCTAATTTGACCAATTCAAGTGGATATTCAAATGTTGGTAATTTTATGATTAATTATTTGTTCATTGGATTAGTTTAGTTGCAAAATATAATTAAATATACCAATGAACAGAGAGATTATAAATTAATTATGAGTCTAATTTATAATTTAATAAAGTAATTGAAACTATATTTTTCAACCCTTATATTTATTTTCTCCCTCTCCAAATATTTTAAGAAGCAAATATATTAAGTCTCTTGGGAAAAAAGCAACCTTTTTAGAAATACTTTAGTTGTCAGCAGAAAATGACTTCCTTTCCATTGTGATTCCTATAAGAATTTGACAGCAAATCCAATATGTTCAGACATATTCTGTTCATAATGTTCATTCTTGAACAGCAACCTTGTTAACTTCAACCGTACAAAATGCTAGTCGATATTGTCCTTTTTAGATTTTTTCTTTCGAGCTTTCCTTCAAGATTTTTAAAATGCGTCTGCTGGAGAAAAGTTTCCACATCCTTATAAATAATGTTTCGTTCTCCTCTTCAATCGATATGAGATCTCACAGTCCGTTTTAAAAACCTTGAAAGGAAGCCTGAAAGAGAAAGTCCAAAGAAGACAATATCTGCTAGCGGTGGGCTTGAACCATTACAAACATATTTTGTTCTAACAATCAAACGATGCCATCATGTGACATGACGACATTGGTTTTGTCTAGATGAACTTTGCGATCAGATCATATTTTGACAAGAACATAGAGATGTAAGCTAATTTATTGCTGAAAACTTTATAGACAGTCATTACATTAGACTTGAATGTAGAAGGATTACGACCTGAAATACAAATCACCTGTCGGATACCCGGCGACATCGAAACTTTAATCACAATGAAGGTAGCCTCACACTAACAAACAGCAATTATCGGGGAGGCCATGTATGCCGGTAACGAACCGAGACTTATTAACATGTAACAGGTAAGAGAACCATTGTACTGCGTGTTCAAGTTTTTACTCTGGTGAGGAACTTCAGAAAAAATCCATATCCACTGAGCTAAGCACCCCATCATCTTCCCAGTTTACGTTCTTGTCTTTTTCACCTTTCCCAGTAAGATGAAGAGGCGATTCTAATGGTGGCGGGACCTTCATACCAAAAGAAACGAGCAGATTTTAAGAACATCATCTCTGTTAATGGCTGCTAAAGAGTTAAACATGGTTATGTTCTTTGAAAGATCTTTGACAGCCAAGTTCGGTTCGGGTTTTTTGAATTGTTCATAGATGTTCCTTACAAGCAATATAGGTTTCGAAAGTAGAGAGCATCCGTACCGTACACCGGATCAGCGGCCAGTTGATTGATTGGAAGAAGGGGTGCTGTTTGATTTCATTTGCACCTGTACTCGAACCTAAACGTCTGGTGGGGTCTCTTTGAAGCAATGCATTGATCAACTGCCTTGCTGCAAGACTTACCTGGAAGAGTATGCAAACCAGTAGTAGGTTTTTGAAGCATGGAATTGGAAAGCACCAGTTACAGTAAAAAACCTCAAGTTTAATGCATTCTACAGGGACCCATGAACTTCCCCCTCCATAATTCTAACAAGACAATCAATATTCTCTTGTGTTGTTTGTGAAAGAAAAATGGTACTTGAGGAGGCCTAGAAAATGCTCGCCTACTAGCGAATGGATGTTAAATGGCTACCTATGACAGGTTCAAGACCAATAACTTGTTATGTGTTGGCTGAGCCTCAGACATTGTTTGACCAATTAGCAAATGCTAGTTAGACTACCGTCTTGTTGTTGTTCGAAGTCTCTTCTGTTGCAAGTTTATAAACCCCATACAAAGTAACTTCACTTGCTAGTTTAAAATAATTCTTTTGACAAACCTGCTTTCCTAACCCAAGCTCACCACTAGTAGGTATTGTCTTTTTTGGACTTTTCCTTCTTAGCTTCCCCTCAAGGTTTTAAAATGCGTCTACAAGGGAGAGGTTTCCACACTCTTATAAGGAATGTTTCGTTCTTCTCTCCAACCGATGTGGGATCTCACAATCCACCCCCTTCAGAGGCCCAGTGTTCTCGCTGGCACACCGCCCGATATCTGACTCTGATACCATTTGTAACAGCCTAAGCCTACCACTAGTAGATATTGTCCTCTATGGACTTTCCCTTCTGGGCTTCCCCTCAAGGTTTTAAAATGTGTCTACTAGAGAGAGGTTTACACACCCTTATAAGGAATGCTTTGTTCTCCTCTCCAACTGATGTGAGATCTCACATAAAGTTTAAAAATGATCATGGTTTTCCTATCACGTGAACACTGTATAAAAACTGAATTTTTTTTTAAGCCAAATACGAGCCTTACAATGATCTTTACAACCTTATGTACAGTGATATCACATCTATATCTAGCTTGAAATTGTAGCTTATGTTACAAAGACAAGATGGTTAAAACCCCCTAAAATAGAACAAATCTCAAGCCTTAAGATGTTTTTTTTTTTTTAACTAGATAACATTTGAAGTCTTCTTGTGGCGTTTATAAACTCGTCATAACATAAGTACTATGATATTCAAAAAAGAAGCAGGGTACCAAGCAACATCTCAGTGCAATTTCTTATTTTACCTGAATGCTACTGGGAAAGGTGAGATCTTTGTGCAAGATGTTACCAAAAGTCTTCTGCCTGTTCTTTCCCCTGAAAGGCGTGCGACCATAAAGCATCTCATACAACAATATACCTGAATCCCAAACACAACCATTCTCAAGTCTTGAGTTGGAAAAGCATCACAAGAAAATGATAGTAAAAGAAGCAGAGGTGAATGCTTATCCAACAAAAACAGATGCGTAGAATAAATAATTTGATGATATAAATATGGGAATGGGTAGTCGACTAACAAGAACATAGTTTTGGAATATACGTAGGATCGAGTCATTACAGTGCCATGATTTTGCTTATGGAGAAAAATAGGAACGGGAAGTGCTAAGAGGAAAAGGAAAATAGTCTAAAAGTGCACCATGGTCTTACCAAGAGCCCACCAATCGATAGAGCTGCTGTGACCTTCCCCTGTTATGATTTCCTGCAATTGATGCACCAATAAGGGACTTGAGAAGAACTAGATCGATGAAATCATCATCATCATCATCTTATATGTTTTCTTAGTATGAAGTAGGTGAATGCATAACTGGGGATTCACCATACAGGAGCAATATACTCTTCAGTTCCAACGAAAGAATTTGATTGCGTGATCGGCTCTGCAACAAATACTGGTGGTGGTTGACTTCGAGATCTCCTTCTACCGTGATGCAATGGATACTTCACAATCTATGATTCGATGAGTATAATTAGAATTAGTATCATCCACACGAAGTAGACGGGATCTTATAAATGTCATTAGAATGGAAGTTTACTGGAGTGTAGATCATATAACTAGAAAATGAGTATTTCAACACGCAAAATGCATGAGATAGTAAATGAACTAACAGGTACTTGATCAGGAGGAGAAGCGTTCTAGGATGAAAGAGCAGCTCATGGACCGGAATCCACGAGCTCAGAATTAGTTTTTTTAACCTCCATGTCAGGGGACTATGCACTTCTCTTGTTACACTTTTATTTAATAATATATCTTCCATGATGCATGGCTTGGGGCTTGTTTCATATAATTAACACCATTTCAGAACTTCAATAATATGAAAAGCTTGAATATGAGTCAATAAGAAGTGCTCTTTAAACGATAGAATATGAAATTGGAAGGCACCTGCGGTTTGCAGGATGTCACAAGTGATAAATCGAAGTCAGCAAGTGTAACATGCCCATCCTTCTGGAGAAGAATATTTTCAGGCTTCAGATCTCGATAAATGATTCCTGCATAAGATCATGAAAAATAAAAATCCAACATAAGGAACTCGAACGGTTTTCTCTAATGAACAATGCAGTTTATCTTGTCATACAGTACACCTTCCATACTATTGAGTATTGAAATTAACTAATACTCAGTTACAGTAAATCTATGTTTTAAATCCGTTGTGTTACCATGGGGATTATTTTGAAGCCCATTACCAAAATTATTTGGAGTTCAAAATTACCCAAAATGGTAAACACGAGATAGAATTCGATAAAGCTTCGTAGGCCAATTTCTCTCCTAGCTGGAGACTTAGAATAAAAAAAGGAATATGATTTTTTAGTATGTCTTTAGAGACCATAGGAAGTCAAGGGGAAATTAATGAATTTTCAAATCTGTATCATCTTCACAAATGAAAGTCAAAATGTTCTTGAAGGGAACAATATTTCATCATTCAGAAAATCCTACTGTAAGTCGATGTTATCCTCAGACGACTGCACTCAAAGCATCAGAAGAATAGGAAGAAATATTGCATATATGTCAGATGAAATCGAAGAAACTAAAAGATCAAAGTCACCTAGACAGTGAAGATACTCCAAGCCAATGACGACCTCAGCAGCATAGAACCTGAAAGACGAGAATGGGGCATAATAAGTCAAGAGCGTGAACATGGATGGTCATGAACCTTTGACTTCTTGAGTCGAGGTTATTGCCTAAATCAATTGAGTTGTACTCAAGCTCGTAAAAATGGTGTGCTGTTGATTCAATACTTCATTTTGCTTTTTCACCTATTTCTACAGCACAAGACCTCTTTCAAGCAATTAAGTTAAAATTATCATGGATGGTCACAGTTCCTTGCCCCACATACCAAGAGATCAATATAACATTCAACTTCCACGTATTGTAGGTAATAATCAAAGTTAGAAATTCTTGGTGTTAATCAAAAAAGGGTACCTTGCAGAATCCTCTTTAAACATTTTCATTGGCTGCTTATCAAGTAATGCAAACAACTCCCCACCAGCACAAAAGTCGGTTATCAAACAAACGTGTGTAGTGGTCTGGAAAAAAAATACGGATAAAGATATCACTATGCAGCTATCTTTCGTAACATATGCATGGTTAAATGAGATATAGTTAAAATTCATAAACATTCCATATTTGTATAAAATGAGCAGGACTAGTTCTAAAAAGTGCATCTAGAATTAGTTTGGAAATAAGAAATGGAATAAGACATGATTGCACCTCAAATGAAGTGTATAGTGTTGGAAGAAAAGGATGATCCAGAAGCGCAATGATTTGCCTTTCAATACATGCTCTGTGGACCTTCAGAAAAAAAATTAATCACAAATTACTCTTCAAACAAGGTGCTTAGATGAAGTAACTACATAGCTAGCTGGTGCATTCGTTCAAAACCCAGTGATACTATACTGAAGCATCTGCAACTATCTGTTCCAATTTTCAGAAATTTGATAGTCATTTACCTGTAGATATGTTTGTGAGCAGAGTCTCTTTTAATCTTAAAAGTCTCGTTTATTTAAGATGCATGAAGTGTTCTTGATTCAATCATGAACTCTACAGAGTACTTCAACTGTCTAGAAGAAGGCATAAGCTTCTAGTAAATCAAACAATGGTTTTCTTATAATACCTTGTTTCGATTCAAAAGTGCTGATTTCTCCATTGCTTTCAAGGCATAAAGTTCACTTGTACCTAGAAGTTCCACCAGATGAACACTGCAGCAAATATGCTGCATAAGTTAACAGAGCAGGTGCAAAAATTAACAAGGCTTGATGACACCAAAAAAAGGAACAAGTTGGCAAAATTTCCAGAAAGTACATAACATGGTCGAAAAAGATAGTAGGGTACCCTTTGCATCAAGCTAAAAGAAAAGTCCAAATAGTAGCCCCCAAGGTCCAGATAGAATAAAACAGAAAATTTGGTACAGTATGATGGCCTTACTTCTCAAAGGAAGCGGCTGTGTGGTTCTTCAGGTATATATATTTCTTTTTAATTAAAGAAGTTGTCTGAAAAAAAAAAAGTTGTGAAAAGAGAAATTCAAGCGAAAACGAGTACTAACTCCAAAACTTTACATGAGAGTAAATGAATGAAATCCTCCCTTTTCAAGTCGAGCTGCTTCATAGTGTTTAGAATCAAACTTAACACCGTTCACTTCCTACTTAGTCTAGTATAAAAAAATAAAGAAGAAATAATCATGTACAATGCCCCATATTACACTACATTACCTGCCAGTGTCTCCACAACCCAGTGGTTTGATTGGCTTAAAATGTTGGAGTCCAATTTTTTCACCACGTCGAATAATCTGCAAAGAAAATGTAAATTCTCAAGAAGGAAACTTAGCAAGATACAAAAACCAGAAAAAATATTTCAAGAATTAACATCATGGGCAAAAGATATTGCAATGGCCTCATTTGCTCTCGTGGACTAAAACTGTAAGATCTCTCGTTGGTTGGAGAGGGAAACGAAGCATAGAATAAGGGTATGGAAAAATTTGGTGGTTGTTTTACTTTGCAGGATTTAGAAGCTTAAAACACAAAAGTATGAAGTCAAGAGGAACTTTGGCGGCAACATGACAATTAAAATTTTGTTGAAAAATTCAGTCATCGTAACAAAACAACGAAATGAGCAGTGGCAAACGGTCACACTTTTGCAAAGAAGATAAAAGAATACAATGGTACATAAGTTAACCTTCTGTATAGCAGTCCAAGAAGAACTGTGCTTCTTATGAGGCCTGGGGAAGACTGGTTGGGAATGAATTGACCACAAATCTTCTGGTCTCTGAAACAGGAGCAGTTGTATAATTAAACTACAGCATAGCTATCGAAGTTCAAAACACAACGATATACATATCAATGTGAAAGGCTAGTTCTTTCAAATTCAAACATAGAGCAAAAGAAATACCTTACCAAATTGGCATCAGGAAGTTCACGGACAGCCTCATCAACATTCTCTGCAGTGGCTTTAACCTAATAATAGGACAAAAAGTGGGCCATCCTTGATATTTAGAGATAAATAATTACGAAAAACACTGAATAACTACAATATGAACTTCTGTGATCAATACCAAACTTTTTTTTTTTTTTCAGGAAATGAAAAGAGACTTATGCTCAAGAAAAACAAACTCACCAAGGGAGTGAAAAGAATAAGAAAAATAAAATTATACCAGCTTGGCACTTTGCAGCTCTGCTGTCTCAGAAAGACGGTTTTGCAAAGGTTCCACATGACCACTTCCATCTAGTTGTACACCAATAAAATATTGAAGCTCTCCCTATAAAAATAAAATGGGGCTTAGAAGAAAATGTTAAACGGGATATAATTTGCAATACGACATTGTAAAATTTAAGTATCAAGCAATGCTTAAGAAGAAAGTTCTAATAGTTACCATTTCATCTCGCATCGGTTGCAAGTGGAACAAATTCCAGAACTTCTTACCTATAATTCATAAAATCAGGTAATTTTAAAAGCTGCTGCTAAAAGATGAAATGAAAAAGGTTTCAAAGCTCAAATCTACATGGAATTGCACAATATAAACTTAAAAGAACGAAAGAAAAGAAAACTCTGTATTAAATATTATCATTCAAACTAAATCTAACTGAAGTAATATTGACAAGTAAAACTCATTACAGTTGATCGTGTTATCGGTGTCCATCCAATGTGTTCATTATCATAACATCACCGCATCTTCTTACCAGTCTTGGTATAGTTGATCAACTGAACAGTTACTTCTCTTTGTTCCCTAATTGCATCCCTTATCCTTGAGACAGTGTCTTGATCTGTTTCAGGTCCTTGAAGAAACCTGTGAGATGAACAGGAAATGTACTACATTTATTATGAAAGAAAACTTTCTGCAAAAATTCATTTGAAAGTTCGACATAAGTTCAAATGGGCCCAGTTTTTGCTTGAGTCGATGCTTCCTTGGCCATGTAGAACATGGATTAGTGTTAACCGACCAGAATATTACCGTAGGAACAAATTAACTAAATATAATGTAGTTAAATTGTTCCCAGCTGGTTCTATATTTAAGCATACTACTCATCTTCAAAATTATGAAGTTTATTCATATTCACGTCGACCAAGGTATGAGGGAGAAAGAGAAATGATGGATGGCATGAAAAAGTATGGAAAGATTAAGTGAAACTTAGAAAGGTTTTGACTGAAAGTAGACAAAAAAACACAGAACAAAACAATACTTTTTATCAAATTAATAAACAATATGTGACGATGTCCTTACCGACAGTTTCGTCCCAAAATTTCTTCACGTGTATATTCTGTCAATTCAAGAAAGCTGTCGGATGCAAATATCTGCATACAAGAGTAAATTTAATTTTAAGGAGCACTACATAGCATCTACGGCACTAAGCAGAAACTTAAGAATCGTTATTTACAATTTTTATTACAGTATGCAGTTTAAACATGACCAAAGTTTTTGCTAAGCTTGCTAATATATTAACTAAGAATGTTGTGCAGTTTAAACTTGCTAATATATTGCTAGAGATACATTATGAACTAAAATTTTCTTTTCTATGAACACCTGAATATTATTCCACATGTAGGATTAATAAATTCATGTTTCAGAGCCATTTTAACTATAACCTCTCCACAATAAGAGAAAGTGGTCGTACAATTGGATTATCCGGAAGCCTTGGATCCGTAATGACAAAATTTTTCTCAATGCGCTCCAATGTGGTAGCTAAATCAATTCCTTGGCGAATATCCCTTTCTCTTTCAGAACGGTCCCAACTATCAGTCCGTTCGATTTCATCGGTCATCAAAATTTCTGGTTCAAAGGCTATTACTTCAAGCTTCCTTGAACTGCTTAGAGACTTCCCTTTGAGCCTGCAAGATGGCAGAACAAAGAGAATCGTGAATCAAGTACTACAAAGTGATAATTACATATCATATTAACCAACCATTTAGTCCGTGCAGTTATGAAATTAGAATTAATTGCATGAGTTCCAAAGGAATTAAACCTTCCATGGCCAACATTGGCATAAACATAGTGAAACGATCAACAATTAAGTAAAATAACTCACCCCGTGAAAGAAACCCGACTTGATAACCTAGGTTTCTTGCCTAAACCATCATCTCTCAGGTCCTGTTGAGGAGTCTGTCTTAAGGGTGTAGCATTTGCAGCTAGAATGGACTTCGGAAGAACATAGTCAAGATTAAACTTCTCCAAATCTTCTTTTTTTCTGGTGGTGTCATGACTCATTGCTCGATAATGAGATCGGGGATTCTTTACAGTCTGAACAACCTCTGTGATCGAACCCATTGCCTTTTCCTTCTGGCGAGCTAAAACATCAAAAGTGAAAATTAGAGGTGAAGGTAGCATCACATGCCATAGAAATTTGGAAGAACAGTTACCATCATATCGGATTAATGACTTTGGCAATCCGTTTGGTCGTAATGCTTTATCATTTATGCCTTCTGTGTACTTGCTTACTTCTACCTGCATTCTGCCATAGAAAATACCATTCTTTTGAGGTTATATTTACCAAAAAAAAACATCAAAATAATAAAACCAAAGCTCCAATAAACTGTACAGAAGTAATTGGAGAAACTTTAATTTTTTTGCATGTAATTTATAGTAGAAAGATTTTCAAGTCAACATTGCTTCTTCAATTTCTTAGTTCATTACAGTTTTACACTAAGACTTTTGTGGTCGTGCATAACTTTCTTTATTCTCTTTGTATTTCAGTAACTCCAAGTCTTATCATTATGATTATTCTATCAAAAATTCATGCACAGGAAAAGCAGAGGCAGGACTCGTGACAGTCAAATGTGCGTGCAAAAGTATCTGCATTAGCAAAAGATGAGTCAAAAGACGAAGAAGAAATCAAACCCAATAAATTTGATAGTATTGCCATTGTCATCCTTGATAGGCGTGACTGTCAGCAGATTCCAGAAAGGAGTGCCATTCTTCTTGTAGTTCAAGAGCCTTCCGCAGTAGCTTTTGCCATTTTTCACTGCATATCGAATTTTGTCAACTTCTTTCTGGTCCGTCTCTGGTCCCTGAAGAAAACGACTGCCACCCAGAAAAAGAAAACACCAACAAAACCTCCGTCAGTACCATAGTAAGAAAATTTAAGCTCAGTGCAGCTTCGCTGCAAGTCAACTTTCATTTTACTGTGCTCCATTTGAAATCCAACCATCTTGGATAAGCAATGCATTTAGCCTAACACCCAAGACTTCGAAAACTGGTTATTCGACCAGCATCTACACTGCCCAGCTGGGGCTCTATCAAAAATTTAGAAATAGCAATGTTGTAGAACCAAGCAAGATGCATCTGGGCCTTCCATGGCTAGCTTGTGCGTGTATATATATATATATATATATATATATATATATAAACTAAAATTTTCCCCCTTGCAATATGCAGAAAGGACGAAACTTTTTGCAAATTAGAGAGAGAAGGGAATATGGGTTAACTTACTTTCTGAAAAGAGTAAATGATTATAAATGAACATCTTTATTGGGCATCTCTTTTGCCACTTACTATTTGACCCAAAATTGTACTTCTCTTGGAGTGCCTTTTTCACACAACTTTTACACCAAAAAGCTCTTTACTTTTCTATTCTTTTCCATTTTAGAACGCATAGTGAATTGATCTTACCAGTTCTTTCCAATGACCTCCTCTGAAGCATAACCAGTCATGCCAAAGAATCCACTGCTCGCATACACGATGGGACACTCTGGTTTGGTGGCATCAGAGACTACAAATGTCTGTTCCAAAGAAGACAAAGCATCCTTTAACTCTTGTGATGCCCTTGGAAAAACTCCAGAAGTTTCATTGCTAAAGCTTGAAGTTCTTTCTGTGACACTGATTTTCTCTGATAATCTTTTGCTGCCCCCTCCTTCCCCTGATGCTCTCCCAACGGCCTTGAAACTTCCCTCTTCCACGTCCGTCTCCACCACCAGTCCCCACTCCGCCGCCCTCTCTGCTATGATTGCTTCTGTTGATATTGCCCCTATGGCAGAAGCTTGCCAGCTTTTTCTGTCTACTTTTGCTTCATTTCCAGGAGTGTTTGTTGTGTTTGATTCTCTGTCAAATGCCATCCATTTTTCGGCTGGCTTGTTGCTGCTGATACCTCCCTTGTCCTCCATTGTTAATGTCTCTTTTTAGTTTGTGAACAGAACCGCCTACCATGTAATGTCGAATTAATAAAGGGATTCACCAAGGTTTCTAAGTTTTAATATACTAACAAAATAAAAACAATCTTAGAAGCAAAACAGAGCTTGACAAAGGAAAGAATTCGAAAAACCAGCTGCCAAAGAGACTAGCAAATGAAAAAAAAGAGAAGAATCATCTTCCCCAACAAACCAACCATGCAAAACCCAACATAAGTACAGAAAATGCAGACAAACAGGAAACAAACGGCTGTACCTGCATGATTCAATTATATGGAAAAACAGAGTGAACCCACTTCAAAGCAAGTGAAGTAAGCAGAAGCTCCAACAAATGGGAATTTTTATACAAGTCAGAAACTCTCAACTGAACTCTGAAAACCCAGAAACCATTGCTGGGTTTCAAAGTGAAATATCAGACCCAAAAGCTGTCTGAGGACTTTGATCGAACAGGTGGTGTGCAGAAGGGATGACAGTCGAAGATAAAGTCCCCATTCGCCAATAAATATGCCCCCACCCAAACGAATTGCATACCCCATGTAAATTGGAGGAAATCCCATGATGACCGTTGATTCAAGCTCAGTTTATCCATAGTCTTGTCTCTTTATCAGATTTCCCCACGAGAGAAAAACAAAAGAAATAAAGGGAAATACAGGGAAAGATTTGGATGGATAATACATGAGGCCACAGAGCCTCCGGGACCGCATGAAACAAGTTTCTCCACGTACTAATCACTGAAAATTGAACCCCCAGCTTCTTGATTCCTGCAAAAACTACCTGCTTTGCTTTGCCTTTTGGTTGCTTTGATGACGTTTTAGAACTGTTTAATTTACCTTTTTTACACAAAATAAAACAAAAAGAAGTACTCTTAAAATATCTGAATAGAATATAATATTTAATATAATTTAATACTTTAGGAGAAGATAAATATAATATTAGTAACAATAAAATGGTATATAGATAAAAACTATTGGTCTCTCTTCATTTTTTTTTTAACAAAATTCTATTTATTTCTTTCAAAACTCCCATTTTTCTATAATTTTATTTTTTTAAAACTTATTATTTTTTATAAGAATATAGAATCCTGTAATAAATGCGTTTTAAAATTACGAGATGGTGAGATCACCCGTTAATTGGATTTTAAAAACGTTGAAGGGGAGCTCAAAATGAAAAAAAAAAAATTAAAAAAAAAGGAAGCTCAAAATGAAAAGACCAAAAAGAACTATCAAAGAAGTGAGATGCCAGCAAATTGGTTTGAGATAATATTCATTTTTGTAAAGGAAAAGGAAAGGTGCGGTGATAAGTGTAGGCACTGGGCGATTTTGGTGCAAGGCGTCCACACGTTGTTTCTGTGGTGGCTGTATGGGGCTGTGGGGGCTGTGACTGCCTGCCCATTCACCATCAATGTGCCATTTCAATAAGGAATCTGAGGCCAAGCAATACTTAGCTGACACGTCGAGCATGTTTTTTCGAGAGTATTAGGTGAGTTGAATTTGAATATGTTTCAGTGGCGTAAGCATTGAACTGACTTAATCTTTGCATGGCTTGTTGTAAACCATGTCTCAGTTGCTTGCTGATAGATTCCACCTCAGTTAGAGAGAAGAACGAAGCATTCTTTATAAAAGGTGGGAAAACCTGTCTTTAATTGACGCGTTTTAAAAACTTTGAGAGGAAGCTCAAGAGGGAAAGCTAAAAAATGACAATATCTTTTAGTAGTAGGCTTAGGCCCTTATACTTGCACTCTTCATGCACTTGGTGGCATGATGTGTTTGGAAAGCCTATCAAACCTTAAAAGGAATTAATCATACATATTACCCACACATGTTAGGTGTGGGCACACATTGTACTAGAAAAAATAGCCATAAGATAAGGTGGGGGCAAAGGGAACATATATGGTCGAGCCAAAAATATAAATCAATCGAACATTAATTATGTTCATTATTGATACCACAAGTATACCTCAATAATAAATGTGGTGTAATCATTTATTGTACCTAAAAAGATTATTAGTTATTTGCAAATATGAACGTCGTTGACTTAAGAATTTTTTTTATTGAGACTAAAAGTTTAAATCCTCATAATGAATATAGCTAAGAGAGAGAACCTGAGGTGTTTGAGTTGGAGATGTAGAGAAGAGCTCATGAGGCGCGTGAGTTGTTCGATACCTCATACTTTTGATCAATCATCTCCCCTATTAGGACGTACAACTCGACGTATGGCTTGACAATGAGGCCCCGTCTCGACTCCCATTTACTCTCACCATTCCATCATTAGAGAAGGGGTCTCAAGTTAAGACTTGCCAAACCGAGTTTCTTCAAGTCGAGTTTCTCACTCCACCCCGAAACAAACATACACGAGGCTCGAGTTGAAGTCGGGGATGTCCTAGAATAGGTCAACACACTCTAATGCTTAAATTACTGTCATTTTTCTTTGTTGTATGTCAACTATACCTTTTGTTGTTTTGATCGATTCATACAGCAAATAAGGTTAAATTTCATGGAAAGAAAAAAAATTTGACAAACCATACCATGAAAACATGAAAAATCTTCGTTATGAAACATGAAACCTATTCAAACTCGAAAAATTATTCAATAAAGGGATAAATGCGAGCATGGATTTTTTTTTAATATGATATATAAACCTTATTTTTGTATTTAATGACTGCAAACATGGAGGTTTAAAGTGATTTTCCAGTTTAAGGGAGTGGTATAAATGAAGGGGAAGAGAGATGGCCTTGCTCCAAGAAAGATGCAACGCAGTCATCAAACATCTCTTCCACAGACTTGAACTTCATCCCCAACTTCTCAACCTTTGATATGTTGAAATCATAATATGGTTTGTTTGATGCCTCAAACCTGAAGAAAAAATGCTCATCCATGTTCATATCATTCTCAACCTCACATTTCAACATAGTTTCCAAAAATCAAACCAATCAAAGTTTCTTATCTAAAAGAGAAACTCGATAGTTAAGGCGATCGAAGTAAACCTTTTCGAGATGGGGAATGAAGGATAGCGAGACAATAAGCGTGGTGCCAAGTCGTTGATTTCCAGCACAATTGAGGAGCAAATATATCTGCCTTGAGCATCTTTGTTCTCAAAAGCGAGGATGTGGCAGAGTGCAGCATCATCAATATGAACATAGCCTATCCTTCCAAGTGATTGGAAAACTTCTGTTTCCCCTGCATTGTTTCATAATAATAAAGAAAAACTCAGTCTATTTGATTCCCAAAAACCAAGACTGCAAAAATCGCAAGCCATTTAAGTTTCACTTGCCTTTAAGCAGGCCAAGGACAACAGCTGCTGTATAACATAAATCAGGCGACAAACTAGGCCCGATGATCATCGAAGGGAGCACGGTTACTAAATCAATTCCGTTTTCGTTGCAGAAATCCCAAGCTGCCTTTTCTGCTAGAGTTTTTGCAAGAGCATACCACAACTTTTGTTTGATGTCCCATACAAGGTGTTTTTTCGCAAGAAAATAGGAAGCACAACAGTCATGTTAAGTTAGATTCAATAACGATGTTGAAAGTAGATAACACAGCAAGAGCAAATTTCTAAGGATCAAATATAGTTTCCAAAAACAAGATCCTTATTAAAAGAATGAATTATTTGGATGAGGATTATATGATGGCACCTTGAGTCTCTCACACAGTTGAACAGAGGTCCAAGATGACTCATCCAATGGTATTTTGGGGTCAAAATCTTCTCTTCCTCTAACAGTTGAGGAAGATGAAGTGAGTACCACACGCCTTAGAGATGGGTTCTTCTTGCATGAACGTAGCAGATTCAATGTGCCCTCAATAGCTGGTTCCAGCGTTTCGTCCTGTTTGTATTCCAAGAAAATGGTAAAGAAAGATAAAGAGTTTCTCAGCAATTGAATCAGAACCACCTTTTTTCTATGGAAAGTAGTCTATGATCTTGAAATGGCAAACAAAAGTCTGGTTAAATTTTAAATGTGAATCTTGAAAGATTAAGTTAACTCTCATCTATTTGTTTTAGTTTTATGGCAAGCCTTGAAGAACGTAATCCATGTGTTAATCCATATCTGAAAAGTATTGGATAAACATTGTATTCTAAAGAAGAGAAGTTGAATTTGATGAGAGCAAGCTTCGATGAATTCAAGGGCACAACGATCACAAGAATACAAATAAGGCATAGATAATCTATCCGCTCAAGTTCTCAAGGATTTTACCTTGGAATGGGTTGCATCCAAGACAGGGGAAGCAGTGTGGAAAACGCCATGACATCCCATCACAGCATCATCGAAGCTCCCACGTTCCAGCAAATCAGCCCTGACGAGTCGAAGCCTCTCCTTGGCTCCTTCCAATCTCCACAAATGCTCCACCTTCTTCACATTCCCTAAACAAATGTTTCAATCAATCAGTGAACTTCTTCTCTATGCCCTATTCTTTAGCAAATTCAAACCGGAGAGAGAGAGAGAGAGAGAGAGAGAGAGAGAGAGAGGTAGAAACCTGGATCCCTAACAGTACCAATCACATGATAGCCAGACAAAAGCAATCGCTTAACAAGCCAAGAAGCAAAAAATCCAGAAGCTCCAGTTACGCACACTTTTCCTTTGCTTTCAAGCTTCTGCTCCATTTCGTTCGAGTCTCAGACTGATTGGGCGGCAATGGCTGTAGAATGAAGCCAGAGGGGTCGAGGTTTATATAGATGTCGAAAATGGAGGGCGGCTTCCTCGTCTTCTTCAGTGGAATTCAGTAACAGTAAATGTAAGGGAAGGAGACGGTAGACCATTTAGTACTCGTGAGCCTTACACGCTAATTAAAATTTCTAACGACCCCTTTCAATTTAATTTTTCTTTTTCTGAAAAAACCATTTTTATTCCTATTTAGATATTATCATTTTATCACCTGTCTTAATAGGTCTTGTTAGATAAACACGACTCTCTACAATGATATGATATTATGTACTTTCGATCTAAATACTGCTTTGAGCTTTCCCAAAATACCTTATACCATTGGAGAGAGTATTCTTTGATTATAATCTTACTGTGTTCAGTGACTGCCTTTGATACCAATCTATTCTGACCCATTTTTTAGAATTGTAACATTTTTTTTTCGAATTTGTCAGATTAATCTGACAAAAAAAAATTTCACTCCCAAACTTGAACAGAAATTTGGGTTTTTTAAAAAAATTAAACCCGTTTAAATACAATTTATTCTAGAACAAATTAAAGGAGGATTTAGTTATATAAATTGTGGCATAAATATTAAATATGATTAACATCTAAAAATCAAACATTATTGTTTGTTTTATGGGTTCATTGTTTTTAATAGATTTTACTGATTATGTTTATGGGGTTTTTCTTTCTAATAAATTAATGTAATTATAAATTAAATTTTATATTATTCCTATATTAATTAGTTAATTGTTTGATTAAAGTAAGATTAAAAAAATATGAAAATAAAAACATAATTGAAAAACTGTTTAACATTAAATGAGTTTAATTAGTACAAAAAAATAGTATAAGCTATTTTTTAAGTAAACCGTAGCCTTTAAATACGAATTTAATATTCTAATTTTGACCTAAACTTCAAAAAAAAAAAAAAATAATAATAATAATAATTTTTTATATGCATAAATAATTTTACAATTTGATAATACTTGATCTTAATTTCTAAAAGAATATTTTATTTTTTACATTATCATATTACAAATTTTTGTCACGTTTTATATTTAGATTATAGCATAGTAAAAGTCAATTTATACCCAACTTTAACGTGTATCAATTAAAACTTAAAATTAATTATTATATCTATTTTATTTTAATTTTTCATACATTAATAAATTTAGATCTATCTAAATAAATATATATAAAGAAAAATTTATAAAAATAAAAATATATTAAATTGTGAAATATTAGAAGTATATATTAACGATAATATTAACTATATTAGGCTTCAATTTCATCGTCTCGTTGTTGAGCATAGTGAGGAAGGTATTGGGGCCGCTTCTTCCACCATTCTCGAGGTGCGCTCTCTTCTCGGCTTCAGGTTTTTGTTCTTGTTTTGTTTGCTCATTCTTCAGGGTAGATCAATTTCCTTAACCTTTCTTTACTGTGTTACGTTTCTCGCTCGCATCGAAGTTCTACTTCGTTTACTTTCATTACGAGAAGGTAGTTTCATTAACCGTTGTTTTTGCCTGAATCTGGATGTTGACGTTAAGTTAGAGACTACAATTTTCTTTGGTTCATTGTTTTCGTTTTTGATGTTCGCTCTCTGAATTTCGTTTTGGGATAAAATCTGATTGAATTCCTGTGGGTTCTGACCATCTGTAGTTAAGTATTTTGGTGACCCAACTCAAAGTTAGGATACTTCTTGGCTGTTTTTGTCCTAGAATTCTTTGTACCTCGTGGGGGGTATGGAGACAGGCGGCAATTCATTATCATCTGGGCCTGACGCCGTGAAGAGGAAGGTCAGCTATTTCTACGACCCTGAGGTCGGAAATTACTATTATGGTCAGGGGCACCCAATGAAGCCACATCGAATCCGAATGACGCATGCCCTTCTCGCCCATTATGGCTTACTCCAGCATATGCAGGTCTTCAAGCCTCTTCCTGCGAGAGATAAAGTCCTCTGCAGATTTCACGCTGATGATTATGTGGCGTTTCTTAAAAACATTACCCCTGAAACGCAGCAAGACCAGTTGAGACAGCTTAAGCGCTTCAATGTTGGTGAGGACTGTCCTGTCTTCGATGGCCTTTATTCTTTTTGTCAAACTTATGCTGGTGGATCTGTTGGTGGTGCCGTTAAGTTAAACCATAAGGTTTGTGATATTGCTGTCAATTGGTCTGGTGGTCTACACCATGCGAAGAAGTGCGAAGCTTCTGGGTTCTGTTATGTCAATGATATTGTTCTGGCGATACTGGAGCTCCTTAAACATTATGAGGTTCGTGTAGCTACAGAAGTATTAACCATTAATTATTAGTTGTTCGATTTTTCTTTCTAATCCATCCTGAGGCATGATTAACTATTAACTGTTGTAAATCTTTCATTTGTCCTGTGATACCATATCATATTAACGTAGTGCACCACTGATTAATGGTAAAGACTCAAGATATGCAATTTTTTTTTTTTTTTTGTAATCTTTAATCACTATCACTTCATGTAGTATGGTGGTTGTGGTTTGAATAAACTCATACTTGGAATAGGATGCATCTTGAAAAAATTTTATTTTGTTATTTTTTGCATGTTGATCTTGTGATTGTGAAACTTCTTTATGTGCAGCGTGTTTTATATGTTGACATTGATATCCACCATGGAGATGGTGTTGAAGAGGCTTTTTATACAACAGACAGAGTCATGACTGTATCGTTCCACAAATTTGGAGATTATTTTCCTGGTACAGGAGATATAAGAGACATTGGTTATGGGAAAGGAAAGTACTACTCACTTAATGTTCCTTTGGATGATGGAATTGATGATGAGAGCTATCATTACTTGTTCAAACCTATAATGGGAAAAGTTATGGAAGTTTTTAGACCTGGTGCTGTTGTTCTCCAATGTGGTGCTGACTCTCTTTCTGGCGATAGGCTAGGATGCTTTAACCTGTCAATAAAAGGTCATGGAGAGTGTGTTAGATATATGAGATCATTCAATGTGCCTCTATTACTGCTTGGTGGGGGTGGCTATACCATCCGTAATGTCGCTCGCTGCTGGTGCTACGAGGTACACATTTTGCTTTCAAAGAATGATTTTTGTATGATCAAGTGTTGGTTCCTTCTTGTATCTTTTGCTACAAAGTTTTGGAAAGTGCACCCCTTTATCTTATTATCTCATAACGAGTGAGGCAAATGATATAATTTAAGATTGTGCTTTAGGAAGGGCAATGGAATAGAAGCATCGTACTTGTTCATGACAACTCAATTACTGACTAATATGTCTCAATTCTATATAATTTGAAGGTTTGCTTTGGTTTGTATGATATGAGTCATCTCAAACTAAACAAATTTATAATCCACAAAGATTGTGATTGACTTCTTTTGGGAACATATGTATTGAAGTTTCTGACCAATGGAGACATCAGAAATTCCTTATCCCATTTCTTTTATGTCACAGTATGCCTGTGTTTTCCAAATTAGAAAAAAAAAAAAAAAAAAAAAAAAAAAAAAAAAAAAAAAAGATCATGTGGAGGGAGCTGATGAACTCTGTGGCTTCATAATAGTAGTATGTTTTACTATTTTCATGGTGGGATGTTAAGAATTTCTATTTTCTATAAAGTCTCATTGTCCTTGATGCTAGATTGTTATTCTAAAGTTCTTTCTTGTCTCTATATCATTTTTCTGACCTGCTGTTTTACATTGAACTGTCACATGGAGTGCAGACAGGAGTTGCTCTTGGGGTGGAGGTTGATGACAAAATGCCACAGCATGAATATTATGAATATTTTGGTCCTGATTACACTCTGCATGTTGCTCCCAGTAATATGGAGAACAAAAATACACACCTTATGTTGGAAGAAATACAGGGAAAGCTACTTGAATACCTTACACGGCTTCAGCATGCGCCCAGTGTTCCATTTCAAGAAAGGCCTCCTGATACTGAACTCCCTGAGGTAGGTTAACATAATATAATTTGTTTCATTAGTTTTATCCTCTCTTAAATTTAACATTTCTTTTTATGTTGTCATTCCCACAGAAGTAATGAGAAGAGTTCTTATTGATTGCACTGTAGATATGATTTTGGATTAACTTTTTATAACACGAAAATATTCATTGACCTCATATTTCGCAAGATTCACCAACTTTGAAAACAATTCTAAGATACAGCTTATAATTATCACATTACCTTTTACTAATTATTAAGTAATTACTGATTAATAATCCAAGGGTTAGTAATATTTCTTTAAATACCTTCGGATTTAACCTAGAGGTGATGGTTGCTAGTGACCTGGGCAACTTGAGATATTCTACACATGATTGATTTTGGTTAGTAGTCTCCAATTCCATATCTGGCAAAGGTTGAACAGTTGGAGTATTCATGAGTTACGAGTTGATATGCTTATTGAACTGCATTCGATGTGACTCCTGTCTGTCAAATGAGTCACGTGTTGATTTTTGGTATCACTTTTCCTCATGTTTCTCTGCCAACCTGTATGCACTTCGCACCTGTGGTTTTTTCTTTTTTGCTCCATATGAAAATAAATCCAGTGTGTTTGTGTGGTGTTGCTAGTCTTCTAGGCATGGTGACAATAATTTGTTGAAAAATGTAAAATGGTAATGCAGGTTCAGTATGAGAAAACTTTATACTTGAGACGCAAAATCTGTGCCTTTTCCCCCTTCTATTTGTTGTTTATTAGGAAATAGGAAACAAATTTAAATTGGTAATTTGTTTGATTAATTATGTCATTGGTAATTGTCTCTTGATTGCAAACTGTTAAATATGATCTTCAGGCGGATGAAGACCAGGAGGATAAGGATGAGAGATGGGATCCAGACTCAGATATGAAAGTTGACGAAGAGAGGTATTTCGTTTTGTACTTGATTTCTTTTCAATTTTATCTTTACAATCCTTATTATCTTAACTTCTGCATTTTACTTGCCGTTTGGACAGAAAACCCATCCCAAGCAGAGTTAAAAGAGAAACGGTTGAGACTGAAATCAAAGATCCGGTATGCTCTAATTGAATATAGGATGTCCTATTTTTTTTCATGCCCATGCCGTGTTACATTTCCTGATTCAAGCTACCATTCATGATATATATATTTGCTTTTTGATTCTTTATGGCTTTAATTTTTTTTAGGAAGTTAATCCCGAGAGTACTAGAGGTTTAGAAAAAGCAGCTGCGGAGGCTACAAGTGCAAAGGTGAAAAATCTCTGGAAAATGGAAGCTATGAAATATTCTCTTTACAAGTTTGAAATAGAAAGCCATCACTTTTAATTGAAATGATTTGTCTTAGAAGGTTCCCCCGGAGATATTCTTCTTCTCTTGTACCTTACATAATCTTTTATGAAAAATTTTCGTTTTCCAAAAATAAAATAAAATGAAATAATGACATTTCATCTTTAGTACTCATTTGTTATGTGTTTATACTGCACTTGCAGGCTTTAGATATAGGTTCTCTCAAACTTGAAGAGTCGGGCGTAAAACTCGAAGAGACCAGCAAGCAGAATGACCAAATGTTTCCCTAGTGTTTGAAGGGTGAAGAGGGCAGGGGATCAAATACAAGAACAACTGACTCCAAGTAAATAGAGGTGACTTTTGACATTCTTTGTTGCACAGATTTTTTAGACTTGGTAGTTTTGGTGCAAGAATGAGCTGAGTCGTGGAAATCTCGTTGTGCCTCAAGTATTTGTGTATAAAAGTCTGGAGTTGATATGGATTATCTTATTATTTAGACCAGTTATGATGATTTGCGAAATGTTGTGGTGGGGCAACCTTGACATGTTATTTGTACTGAGGTTTCCATGTAAATCACCATGGAGAATAGAGTTTTCTGAAATCTGTAGGTCATGTCACTAGAGCTACTTAGTTCTTTGCCACCCTATGTTTTCTGAAATACGTTTCTTTGATCAAGATGTTAGAGGTTAGAATTCTCGTTTCCGAGAATTGCCATTTGAAACTTTGCAGTAGGGATGGAGAATTCTTATTTTGGGATGGGGACACAATTTTCATTCCATCTAAAAGTTATATAAATCCTCTATTCTATGGTTTTCCAACCTTTTCTTCCCTTCTTTGACTACGTAGCATGCTTCATCTTCATCTTCATCACTTCTTACATTATTATGAAATTCGTTATAAATTAATTATTGACTGTATAGAAATATCATCAACAATAACATCTAATATGTTATTGTCTTAATTATTCAATTAGATTTCAACTTTGAACTACAATTTTCATACTTCAAGAGAACGAACATCTTTTAATCTTAAATGATTTAAGTAGCTTTAGTTATTTGAATTGATATAATACTAAGAGTTGATGACTATGTATGTGTATATAGTCCAAAGACAAAAAGAATTATATTACATGAGATTCAGATATAATAATTGAACAATGGATTAAAGACACCAGTGGTATCTCTACATCTTAACTTCACTTATGTAAGTAGGAAAAGGATTCATCTCATCCGTTCTGGTGATATTCAAAACTATATGTTTGAACTTTACCATTGTTCATTTGTCGAATAAAAAATAACTAGTAGAGCTCAGTGTAAGGTGGGGAATAGATAATTTGAGGAGGGGATAATGAAGGGTGCAACAAGTTGTAACAACCCAAGTCCACCAGTAGCTGATATTGTCCCGTTAAGTATCGCTATCGATTATTTGAGGAGGAGATAATGAAGGGGTGCAACAAGTTGTAACAACCCAAACCCACCATTAGTTGATATTGTCCCGTTAAGTATCGCTATCGATTTTAAAACGTGTCTAATAGGGAGAGATTTCTACATCTTGATAAAGAATGTTTTGTTTTTCTCTCCAACCAATGTAAGATCTTACACATACAGTTGGAAGTGACCATGTAATTACAACACTATTTTGAGATGAGGTTTTGTAGTACTTTGTCTTCTTTGTTGAGAGTTGCAATCAAAGATCAATCACGATTGGTATGATCTCTTTTGAGTAAAACTAAAAGTAAAGCAATGATAGTTTTATGCTCAACATAGAAGATTCCAATTCATTGATATTATGATTTACAGCGACCTATGTAATCATCATACCCTAAATACCATGAATTTTCCAATGTATGGATAATATCCTATTATATTACCTTTCCACAACAATTTCAAATACTTTTATTCAAATACAAATTTCACAATCTAGAATAACCATTTAGGGGACTTAAAATCCACATTGGTGGGTAACAAATGGCAGAGCAAAAAGGAAAAAAAAGTACAGAAAAAAAGAGAAACTGATTCATATCATTTTGGGAGCTGACCAAGCTCTTCATCTCTCAAACTACTGTCATCCATCCCCTCCTTCAACAGCATCAACTCCTCATCTGAAAGTTGGCTCTTTGGCTGAGGGATGGACATTGCATTGGCTTGCTTCTCAATCTCAACGGCCCAGCTATACACCACCATCCCAATAATGGCAAGAACCATCCCTGATATGTTTTTCAATGTCATCTCTGAATCGAACAGCAGCCACCCCAACATCAGGACGCATACCGTCTTCATATGGCCTAAAACCTGGAACGATACAGCTGAGAAGCGCCCGATGCATAAATATTGACTGATGTTGCAGAACACAGCTAGGGAGCATGACAGTAATATGAAGCACTGCAACATTCGTTAAGGATAGATGTTGGTTGGAGCCCTTTTGGTCCTTGGTTCAATTATGAAAGCAAAAGCAAAACGAATACGAGATTCGAATAACGACTTACAAATGCACTAAAAGCGTAGTTGTATTTCAGTAGAGATTTACTAGTAAGGCAGTAGTCAATGAATGGGCCAACTGTTAGAAGGGAAAGTGCTTGGATGGGAGCTGTCTTGCTTAGTAATTCAAAGGATCCTATTGAGTACTTCTTCTGTAATGAACCTATAGACTGTTTAATCAATGTAAAAGTGATGAGCTTGATGTCTCAGAATTAGGTGCAACACTGAATCTAAAGTGATTTTAAAGGGAGAAAAGATAATGCTTACAATTTGTTGCAGTGATGTGCATAAGATTGCTACTAAGGCACAGAGAAAGCCTTTGGCATTAACTTTCACATCAGTCACTGTACAGACACCGACACCGACAACGACCACAACAACGGCCATCTTCACTTCCCTAGAGTATTGTTTTCCATGAAGAATCCACTCCATGACACACACCACAGGTATCATGCTTAGCTTTGATATCTACAAGCACGTGAAGCAGCAACGAAGTTTTGTTATCGTTGATGATGATGAGTGATAACAAAGGGTAAGGAGACGAGGATTGAACCTGATAAAATCCAACAGAGTTTAACATGAGGCTGAAGTTCATGGCTGTTATCGACGTGTTGGCGATAATTGAGAACCAAAGAAGCTCCCAGAAGGGAACAGATTTGGATTCAGAATAGCCAGAGGCATTTGAAATCCAGCCCACCAACGCAGTCACAGAAAAGTGAAATCCAGTTAACGTTGTAGCTGAAACAAAAGAAGAAAGCCTTGGATCAAAGCAACTAACTGATGTAATAAAAGAGGTGCATTATGGAAATGAAATTTGAAACTGAAAGTGAAGAAGAGATACAAACCAAAGGAAAAGGCGAAGCCAGTTTGGGACATGAGCTGCTTGTTGACCATGATAATTCCCACTGAGCTGATTATGTTCATACCCCAAGCTCCAACATCTGATACAGAGGACTTTCTCTCCTCCATGACCCTTTTCTTCTTCTTCTTCAAATCCAGACCAAAAAACTTGCTCCTTTTGGGCGATTTGTCTTTGTTCGAAGATATTGCTCCCAAATTCATAAGAAAGGCTGCTAGTAAAGGCTAAACTTAGATGAAATGAGAGTTGAAAGCCAGAAGAAAGAAAATTAAGTTTCATTAATTACCGTGGGTCAGCTTACCATGTTTTTAAATGCTCGTCGTTTGAATCTTTTTCCCACTAACTTGTTGCTGCAAAAATCAAAAGTCCACTCTCAATGCCTCCCGGCTTCAGCTTCTTCAATTCAATTGGATTTTGCTGCTTTTTGGGGCAACCTGCACGTTAACAACTTAACAAAGCCACAAATCCCCATGTAAGTTTTCGAATTTCAAGGCATAATAAGGCTTTCTTTTTAAGGTGGAGTGAAGAAGGAGACAAGTTTTTTTTTTTAACTTTACACTTCTATGGCTCTCACCTTTATCAAGATTTTGGGTTTCTTCCCAAATCCTAAGTAGCTTTGCTAGCTCCTATAGCCGCTCATAAATACAATCATGGTTGCTGCATGCATTAATAAAGCAGACTTTGATAAAGAGCCTAAGTACATCATTTAAAACTTGACTAAAACTGAAGACGTCTATAAACTTATATGGTTTCTACTTTATGACTTGAGACTTGGCTCTCTAGTTTCTACTTCGCCTCTAGGCATGTGATAAACTTCAATGTTATGGATACAATTGACTAGGCGCCCACCCTAAGGACCAGACGACTTCATTAACAAAGAAAGTACTGACTGGGAGCTTTTTCCCTGGCTTCCTACACCTGATTTCAGATCTGAGCTGCATAATGGAAAATTTTACAGCACCTGTTTGAAGCGATAGCACGCTGGCATATGCATTCCTTTCACCAAGCAAGTTAAATCTCTACCACCTTTTGCAAATTTGACTTTGGATATTATTAAAACAAGAGAAAGAATTGAACATAGGATACTCTTTGTCAAGTAGCAAGACAGTACATGATCCCAGGCACAATGCGAATAACAAAAGGCTCACACTCTACACCTCATAATAGAACAATTTTGTCTCACTGACTGTAGCATTCTAATAAAAATCACATTATTTAAAGTAAGTCGTAACTGTTTCGAAGGTAGAAAATCTAGCAACACTCGAAAGCCCGTGGCGTGCTTGAACTGTGGCAGGAAATATTTCCGGTGGCTTCAAAGTTTACAGGAAAACATCCTTCTCGAGCAATTTTAGCACCTCATGTTGGTTGTTTAGCTTGGCTACGTCTATGGGAGTCTTTCCATCCAGGTTTTGGAGAGTGCTGCACGCAGAGAAAGAGAGAATAGTGAAATTGTGAAGGAAAAGAGTATTAAATGGAGTAATGTCTTTCTAAGGCTGTTTGTTTACACTGCAGCGCCATTCTCAAGTAATAGTGCAACACACTCCTTCCTGCCATAACCAGCTGCATAATGAAGTGCAGTGTTCTTATTCTTATCCAGTGCATCCACCTTCACTCCAGCTTCAAGAAGGATCTGAGCGCATTTCACCTGTTTTTTTTTTTTTTTTTGGAGGGGAGGGGGACGTTGAAGATTGGTCATATCTCCTCAGTTCAAAAGTACACAACCAATTTAGCAAAAAGCCCAGCTGTATGTTTGACAATGTTACACCCTAATATGTATAAAAACACCATAAAATCATAGCATTTTCCAAGAAGACGGATTTCCCAGTTTTCATTATCAATTTCCCCAGAACTTAAGGACATATTCCTACAACCTATAGAACAGATCATGTTCAAGTGAGTTCATCAGCTTTTATCATCAATTTAACAGTACTACTAGGAAAATGTACTCAACATAAGTATTTGAAACGTAGTGAAAATAACAAAAAGGTTTGAAAAAAATTTCCCACAAGAAGCAATCATACCTCGCCATACCCACATGCAAAATGCAATGCGGTCCTTCCCTCTGAATCTTCTTCGTCCTTGTTCCCACCAGCTGCTAGTGCATTTTTTAAGCCCTTACAAAAACAAAAATAAGACCTGGATTAGGCACATTATTTCTGATCCCTTGGGTATCACCTTGTTCTTGTCCATCATTCTTCGTCATGAAACAAACTCCAAATTATTTCATTCTAATTTGTAGATAGACAAATTGATAACAATTTTTTTTAGGAGAAACATTTTCACTGAAAAATGAAATAAGATGAGCTAATTTCGTTGAGGCAAATCAATAATCATAATTTTTTTTTAAATTTTAATAATATAAATTGATCTAAGGTGAACAGAAAAGACTATCAAGTGATAATGAATTAATTTGTTTTACTATAAATAAAATTTGAACATCTTTATGGAATTCTATAAATAAATAAAAAATGGTTTTTGTCAGCATTTGTATTTATTGATTGAATAATCCCCAACAGAATTTCTAAACTTTTTTTAAACAGATTGAAGATAAAAATGATAAGCCGCAGTATTGCCACATGGGAAGGACAGGCAGCAAACTATAGATTATAGATATAACCCTATATCTAATTATGATAGGAAGAAATAGCTCCCCATGGGTTTCTTACATTACGTCATCTAAGGACATTGTGCCATCCCATGATATCACCCTATATTTACTTTTAATCTCAGTAGATTAACAATTCCATATCTACAGGTAAAGAAACACGCTCGCACTGTGGATGTTGATTAGCTTCCATGCATCTCAACTATTCTCATGAAATTACCAATAGTATTAGAAGATATTTATACTCTTTGAATCGTGTGTACAAGTTATTTTAATAATTAAATTAAGAATAAACAACATAAACAAAACAGCAGAGAAAAACATGACAACCAAACAACATAGATTAAAATGCAAACATTGCGAAATATGGTGATGTTACACTAATTAAGACAACTCCTAGTATAATATGCCTCTATAAGTGAGTCTGCATCTGATGATTAGATTGCAATAGTTCTTTCAAATGAACATAATGAAGGGGACCTTGAGGATAAAAATTGTGATGAACAATCAAGTACCTCGGCATCACCAACACTAGCAGTTTGATGAACTAAAGATTCATCATCATTTCCCACTTCTTCTGAATCATCTGCAACCGAACTTTCAGCATTTGCAGCATCTCCATGAACTGCAAAACCCATTGCTTCGCCCAATTTTTTCAAGACATCTCTGTCATTCCAGTACCTAAGAATGCAAATTTTCTTTCTTTAACAGAAGGGTCTGCAAATTTTCTCTCTGTCACCAACACTAGCAGTTTGATGAACTAAAAATTTTCTTTCTTAGTAGACTAATTTGTTCCAAAAATTGATGCAGGATTGGAAATAATTAACTATAGAAACCATAACCTCATCATGGCAGCTGGACCACCAGTCTCTATTTCATCTAAAATAGGCTTCAAAGTTGGATCTTCCTTGATTTGTGCCATGCGTTCCTCAAGCTGGTCCTTATTTGATGGATTTGCAAAAGTTTCCAGCATGCTAGACATAGATGGATCCTGGAAAATCATAAAATCAAATCATATTGTTTTGTTGACATGCTCTTGTAACAGAGAATGGAGAACAACAGGAGAGTATTTCAATTCAATTGACAACAAATACCTGCATTAGTGCATTGCCAAGGCGCTCAGCCATTGTCATAAATTGAGGATTCTGCATGACCTGCTGCATGGTAGAATAGTACTGTTGTGTATCAAACTGAGGAATACCCGGTTGAGCAGAAGCACCTTGAAAAGTCTTCTGAAGTTGAGACGCCATCTGGTTGAATGCAGGATCTTTTGCTATTTGAGAAGCTAATTCTTGAATGCTAGGATCCTGCAAGGAAAAAAAAATGTTCCTTTCTTTTATATTTCTATGCGTGGAAAGAAAATTGACAGAGTATGAGTTCAGTCTTCTTTTTCTCTGGGAAACAAATGGTTCTCGATGACAACAACTTCCCTTATCATGTTTCAGAAGTTGGCCACTAAAATTGAATTGAAATACCAAGACCATACACCTAATTATTAAATATGATTCATGTATAAGCCTAACACATGTAACTAAGAATGCATGTACCAATTAATTAACTATTGAAACTCCAAGTATATGTATATACTCATACATATACCTACAAGTGACCTTTCAACATAGATTCGGGTCTATTGAAGATGGCATACGTTAAGTACATGTATATACTCAACATAATGACCTTAACTATTGAAGATGGCATACGTTAAGCAAACCAGTCATTGCTGAGAAGTCAAAAGGATTTGGAGGAAACTCCCCTCCATGAGGTGAGGCTGAGGGAGATTTTGGATTATCTGGCTGCTGCTCTGCAGCAGATGTTTCACTTTTGGTATTTTTGCTATCTGACGGTGCTGTCTTCTCGTCTATAAATGGATAATGAATTATCAGAAAGAAACTAAACAAAAGAGAAGAGTTCATAAGAAATTACAATTATTTAAAAGGAAGAAGAAATGGGAAAAAGTGTTTTACATCATAATATTACTGAGATGTATCAGTTTTTCTTTAATTTCCCTGTATATTGACTTTATGTTGAGTTAGTAAATTATGTAATCTTAAAGCTTGAAAATTGGATAGCTCAAGACACGATTTTACTTTTAAAATGGGATTATTGATATTAAGAAGACGAATGTAGGGGGAAGCAGCGCCAAGATAGTTTACACGCCAAAGTTTTCTTTCGATATAGAACATAAAACTCATGGTTAGCTTTCTGTATCCCAATTATTTCTATACAGCAGTATATGCTCCTTAACATCAATAGAAAACCTCCTCTACACTCTGATCTTTCCACTCATCAATACCCTCGTGCTCTTTTGAACCTAGGCTAATATCCTTGTCCTGCCAGAAAAAATCATTTAGATAAAAAAGGGTGGACAAACCAGCAAATATTTTCGTCTTTGCACGCTTAAAGAGATGAGGTCCTACAGGGAGTTGAACCCAAGTTGCATTGTGCCTATCAAATGATCCATTACCTCCGCAGAACAAGCAGCCTCACAACTTAAACCACAATACGCTAATTCCACTCAAATTTTTAGCTTCATCAAAGTTAACATCCAATTGAGAGGCTAATTAATCAGGAAGCAAAATTCCTAGAAACCATCAAATGCTCTTCATTTGATATGCATTTTTAGCCACTCAAAACTAAAGCCTAAATCTAAGAAGGAACTTGAACAGAAGAAGAATCCTTTATTTCATGTGAAAATGAAGAGAGAGAGGAAAAAAAAAAAAAAAAAAAAACCCCACAAATCCTCCTCTCCCGAAAAGAAAAAGTCCCACAATCTAGGATGCAAACTATGAGTAATTGATAGATGGAATTACTACAAATGAAATTAGGAATTTACCAGCAGCAACATCCTTCGTCGAACTGGAAGCCATTGGAGCAACTGAACTGAATCAAAAAAAAAAATGACAGAACGGTTAAACCAACAGAATCTGGAAACTATGATTTTGGCACAGAATACTAGAAATGGAGCAGAAGAAAAGAATCAAAGACGAAAAAGAAGTTGGGAAGCAATCAAAGACCCTTTGAACTGGAAAACTTCAAACACGGCTACGATGGAGATTCCGAGATTGAACCTCAACCAGACCCCGAAGCCTGCAAGCAACTCAATCCAAGAAAAAGTCGAGAGAGGTCAGAACTTTGTAGATATGAAGATAATAAATCGCCTTCTCTTCCTCTATCACCTATCCCAATCGCTTGTAACACTTTCTTTTTTTCTTTTTCTTTTTAAATATTATTTTCTTTTATTTTATTTTGAGATATATTAAAAAATAATAATAATAATAATAATATATATATATATATATATCAAAGAAATATTTGTAAAATAACTTATATAGAGAAAATAATACTAAAAGTAGCAATTTATAATTTTTTTTAATTGTCTAAAACTATTTTTAAAATCTAAATAAAGTCTTGAATTTTTTTTTTTTTGAAATTTAAATAAGAAATCAAATGTTTATTTAAAAACAATGAAAAAAAAATAATTAGTTTTCAATTTTTGTTATTTTTAATTTGTTCTAGAAACTGGAAAAATAATTATTAATTTACCACAATTATATTTTTGGTTTTTAATTAAATTAAATGTTTTTGTTGTGTACACGCAAGCAAACAAACTAGGGTTTCAGTGGGCCCCGCAATCCTCATCTCTGCCAAACCAATGGCTATTATTAAGCGACGGAATTTATTTATTTATTTATTTATTATTATTATTATTATTATTATTATTTTGTTCGGGGCAAAGAATTTGTGGTTCTAAATTAATGTTAATTAATATTATTTAAAAAACATTTTTGTAACTGTAATTGAAAATAGTTTTTTTATAAGCTATTGGTTAATGCTTTTACTACTTTCCAAATTATTTCGTTAAATATTAAATTATTCATTTATTATGATTTAATTTTAATTTGGTACCTAGACTTATATAAAGTTTGACATTTTTTATTTTCTAAAACCAATTAAAAAAATATTACAATATACTTGTGTGAAATTACTGTACTGGCCTTGCTTGGAATGAATATTTATAATATAATTTAGATGATTTATTTAAAAAATATTTAGATATTTTTATTTTTTACCGTATATAATCTTTTAATTATTGAAGTTGACTCTATTGAGCTAGTGATGGTGTTTTAACAACACATCCTCACGATAGGATTATATTATCTAGGTTGAACATAAATTCAGAATTATTTATTTAATTATTTCAGACGAATAGAGAGAATTACGTTTACTTATACTCTCGAATTTGAAAAGTTTCATTTCAACTTTAAAAGTTCGACTTTCTTGAAGGGTTTTGTCGTTAAAATTTATATTAAAAAAAATTTGTATTTATGTAATAGCTCAAGCCCACTACTATTAGATATTATCTGTTTTGACTCATTACATATCGTCGTCAGTCTCACGGTTTTAAAAATCGTTGCGTGAGAGGCTTTCAAACCCTTCTAAAAAAATGTTTCGTTATTCTCTCCAACCTATGAGATCTCAGAGTTAAATTTTGTAGTTGCTTGTGGGAAGGGGGGCAAGAGGTTGAAGGAAGGAAGACTAACAACATGCACAATTCACCGAGAAAATTTAATTTCTCTTATTATTAATCAAGAATTTCGTATAGAGCTAAAACGATCCTCCGAAAGTCCCAATACTAATTTGTTCATAATTAATATATTGAAGCTATAGTATCTGATCCTAACTGGTATGAATTAAACAAATGGTTGGAATTTTAATATATTTATTTAATTTAATTTAATTTAATTTTAAAAAAATTTGACAAAAATTTAAGACATTTTAGGTATATTTTATTAGCTTATTAATCAAATATTTGCATAATTATTTTCGCTTCATTCAATTTAAAATCTTCCAATTTACTTTAATAACATTGTTTTCTAAAAAATATGATTACAAAAAAAAAAAAAAAAAAAAAAAAAAAAAAAAAAAAAAAAAAAAAAAAAAAAAAAAAAAAAAAAAAAAAAACTCTAATCCTCCTCTTTTATTTATTTTTAAATAATTTATTTTAGCAAAAGAATATATCTATGTTTTAAGATTTTGAGCAAACGAATGATAAGTCCCAGTACAACGCAATATCAAGAACCGCCAGCAAAATTCTCACACTGTGTCGTCCGTGGCGCTTCCTGAGTATCTCGCACCCTGTCTGTGGTAAGTTCTCGACCTAAATCTCAAGATTTTTGCCCAATTTTTGGTGCATGTTTCCAAGTTATGGATCTTAGGCATGTGTTTTTCTGTAATTGATTATAATTTTCATTTCATCGCTGCTTGTGGAAATTGAATTGAGTCGGATTTCGTCCTTTCCAAGCTTGTTTTTGAGATTGTTTTTGTTCGTTATTTGAGAAAGATTTGCGTAGAATCTCTTTTGTTTCTTCCATGCAACCTCTAAATAACTCAGATCTTATGCGTTCTCTAATTAATTTCGCTGATTCTCAGTGTAGAAGGTGTAGCTAGAAATGTCTTTTCCTTTTTATAGATCTCGCTGCACTCTTGTTTTTGTTTTATGATTTAAATTGCTATCATTTTTTTTCTTCTTCTAGCGAATGGTTCTTTTAAGTTAGAGATTGCCGCATTTCTTTCAGTTTCCAATGGCCTCTTCCAGTTCGAGGAAGCCCTCAATCTGTTGGGGTTTCCTCGTGTTTCTGGTACTTCTTGCCTATCGTTGCGATGCCTTCTATCTTCCCGGAAGCTACATGAAAGTTTACTCCCCTGGAGATCCTATATTTGCTAAGGTTAATTCCTTGACTTCCATTGAAACCGAGCTTCCCTTCAATTACTATAGTCTCCCCTACTGCAAACCACCGGATGGTGTCAAGAAAAGTGCAGAGAATCTTGGGGAGCTGCTTATGGGTGATCAGATCGATAACTCTCCTTATCGTTTTCGCATGAATGTAAATGAAACAGTCTACCTTTGTACTACCCAGCCTTTGAGTGAGGTTCAAGTGAAGCTTTTGAAACAGAGAACCCGTGATCTCTATCAGGTAAACATGATACTGGATAATTTACCAGCCATGAGATTTACCCAACAAAATGGGGTTAAAATCCAGTGGACTGGGTTTCCAGTTGGGTATACACCATCAAACAGTGAGGATGATTATATCATTAATCACCTAAAGTTCACAGTCTTAGTTCATGAGTACGAGGGGAGTGGTGTGGAAATAATTGGCACTGGGGAAGAAGGTATGGGTGTGATTTCGCGAACTGAGCAGAAGAAGTCTTCTGGATTCGAGATTGTTGGATTTCAGGTTGCACCTTGTAGTGTTAAACATAAATTTGATCCTGAAACTATGAAAAAGTATAAAATGTTTGAGAATATCACACATATAGACTGTCCGACAGAACTTGATAAGTCCCAGATTATCAGGGAGAAAGAGCAAGTATCATTCACTTATGAGGTGCAGTTTGTCAAAAGTGAAATACGGTGGCCGTCGAGATGGGATGCGTATTTGAGAATGGAGGGTTCCAAAGTACACTGGTTCTCTATTTTAAATTCTCTAATGGTAATCTTCTTCTTAGCTAGTATAGTTTTTGTCATATTCTTAAGGACTGTGAGAAGAGATTTGACAAGGTATGAGGAGTTGGATAAAGAATCTCAAGCGCAGATGAATGAGGAGCTCTCTGGATGGAAACTTGTGGTGGGAGATGTGTTCAGGGAACCTGATTGTTCGAAGCTCCTTTGTGTGATGGTTGGTGATGGCGTTCAAATCTTGGGGATGGCAGTTGTTACTGTTGTTTGTACAGCCTTTGGCTTCATGTCACCAGCTTCAAGAGGAATGCTACTGACAGGGATGATTATTCTTTATCTTTTCCTTGGGATTATTGCGGGTTATGTCGGCGTACGTGCATGGAGAACCATTAAAGGAACATCGGAAGGGTGGCGGTCGGTTTCCTGGTCAATTGCTTGCTTCTTTCCTGGGATTGTCTTCGTCATTCTTACAATACTGAACTTCATACTTTGGAGCAGCAAGAGTACGGGTGCCATTCCCATCTCACTATATTTCGAACTCTTGGCTCTCTGGTTTTGCATATCTGTGCCACTCACCCTGCTGGGAGGGTTCTTTGGCACACGAGCAGTGGAAATTCAATTTCCTGCAAGAACCAACCAAATTCCGAGGGAAATTCCTGCACAAAAGTACCCATCTTGGCTTCTCATTCTTGGAGCTGGGACCCTTCCCTTTGGAACCCTTTTCATCGAACTCTTCTTTATCCTTTCTAGTATCTGGCTTGGAAGGTTCTATTATGTTTTTGGCTTCCTACTGATAGTCTTATCTTTGCTGGTTATTGTGTGTGCTGAGGTATCACTCGTCCTTACCTACATGCATGTGTGTGTGGAAGATTGGCGGTGGTGGTGGAAGGCTTTCTTTGCTTCTGGTTCCGTTGCTCTTTACGTGTTCTTATATTCCATCCACTACTTAGTCTTTGAGCTGCAGAGTTTGAGCGGCCCAGTATCAGCCATTCTTTATCTTGGTTATTCATTGATCATGGCAACGGCAATCATGTTGTCAACTGGCACCATCGGCTTCTTGACGTCCTTCTACTTTGTTCACTACCTATTTTCATCAGTAAAGATAGATTAGAAATAGCCAACACCGCCCTTGAACGCGCAGGCCGTGGATGCTTTCGGTAACGTTTTGGCTCTTTGGTTAGTCCCCCGGTACTTCTTTTTTCACCTTAGCAAGTTTCTTAGGCAAATGGTCTTGGGAGCTGGTATGTTATATATGGAGTGAAGTGGAGTGAAGTCCAAAAGGAAATTGCCTTGGTTTCTTAATGCCATTGATCTCGTTTTGATTGCGCGCTTTTATCCAATCAATTTCAAAATTGTTAGGTGAATCTTGAAAAGTACCATTGTTTCAGCCTTCCATTATTGTATACCATTTCATTGTATCGATATTTTCACTGATCGAAATGACATTTGAAATTAATGAACGGTTCACTCCATAACGAAACACTGGTTTCTAAACAATTTAGAAATTGAGTTGGGATGAACTTTAGAAGCATTTGAAAGTAAGTTAGACACGAGCACACGAAGGTAAAGTGAGATTAGTTCCCTTTAAATGTGTTTTTTTTTTTTATTACTTTCACGTTTGGGTTCGTAAATTTACCAATTGTGAGGGTATCACTTGTTTTGGATTGAAATTAAACCATTTTAAGAATATTTTGAAACAAACCATTAAGAACTTGGTACATCAATAATCTAATATATAGTATATCAAATATGCTTTTGACATATCTATATGATAAATCTTAATAATAAAAAAATGAAAAAATTTAGATTTTGCCAATTTTATTTCATTAAATTAAGATAATATTTATCGAAAAAGTGAATGGAGAAAAGAAAAGTGCTTTTTTTTTTTTAGTTATTATTTTTTTTTTTTAATGATATGATATATGTATGAATATATTTTTTTTTGGTGAGGAGTGTAGTATTTTGGTCAAATTTATTTAAGCTCATTAATTTTCTTAAAAGACACGCCACGTGTCACAATCACGATTTTTAGACAGGAGATTTGGCGATTGTGAGGCACCCACTCTTAGCATTGAATGGGTCAAGCCTACTTCGAGTTAAGTTACCTGCGGTCAGGTAATGTGAATACAAACCTTGGGTCTCGATTTCAAGAGAAGATTTTAGAAAGCGGGTGCAAAATAGTTTTGAAGACAAGAGAGAGAAATTGAAATTGGGGTTATATGGCAATAACAACTACTTCCTACATATAACTATTGGGGAGAGAGAAGTCAGGCGCAAGAGAACCTTTATCTCAAGATTGGTTGATTGACAACTAGTCATATTCCATATGGTACATTCATTTCATGCGTACCATGCGTAGCTATGACATCGTCGAAATGTCATACTCATAAAGAAAACAAGAAAGAAGTAATACAACATGAAAGGGGTAAAAAAAAAAAGCAATAAAGTAGTACAAAGCAAAAGTTTTGGCGTGTCACGGACATGCGGTCATGGTCAACATACCTTGGACAAGCATGACCGTGATACTACGCATCCCATTTTCATAATTGACATCAATTTCAACTAATAAATTAGACTCAAAACAATTTTTTATTTTTTATTTTTTATTTTTATAGTTTTTCTCTTTTAAATTTTTTTTTTATTATTATTTTGCATTTATAACTAAATTTAAAAAAAAAAACAAAAAATAATTTTTTAGAATTTTTAGAATTTATAAATTTAAATTTTAAAAACTAAAAATTAAATAAGAAATGGTAATTAAACGACACTTCAAAAATAAAAATAAAGGACCGAAAGAATTAAATATAGATGGAGAAAATGTTTCTTCTTTTTGGGTTTTCGTAATATTATTAATAATATTATTATTTAAAATAAATAAGAGCTCTAGAAACTAGCCGTTAACAAACGTAGACCCACTGAACTAATGCGCTGTCGCGCTCCTTCTTCTTCCTCTTCTTCTTCTTCTTCTTCTTCTTCTTCTTCTTCTTCGTCTTCGTTGTATTTGATTCTGTCCTGTACTTCAACTCTTTCAAGCTTCTTCCTTGTGCTCCTTCAACGTCTCTCTTCTATACCAGAAGCCCCTTCCCGTTAGAAGATTTATCATTGGCCACGATGTTCACAGATGGCCTTGATGAAACTGCAATTGACTGGATAAAAAAGGTACTCTCGATTCTGATGCAATTCCTAGCGTTTTTGTTCGTTTTTATTCGATTCAGTTTACAATCCGTTGCTTCTTTCTCCACAGGGGAGGGATAAGCCGGTGGAAGATGAAGCTCGAATTCGATCTCCTCTTGCCGAGAGAACCGGCGCCGATCTATTTCCAAAATCTCCTTTGGCGTTTAATGGCAGTGGATTCATGTCTTCTCACGTTTTGCCTCCTTTGAAATTCCGTTCTGGATTGCTTACTCCTCATAGTTTGGCTTCTCCTTGCCTGGATGACGACGAGGACGATGATGATGGAGATTATGATGTTAATGAAAGTATTGCTTCAGTTCCGTTTGAAGATGGTGGAGTTTATTCTGACGATGATGGTATGCGATTTCATGATTCGGATTTCTTGGAGAAGCCAGTTATTGAGGGTTTTGATGAAGATGCATTTGGCTACCATTCTAGCGTATATTCCGGTGAGATTAAAGTGCCTGGAATCTCAAATATATCTTCTATCAATAGAGGGCATTTGAAGGAAGATCTCAGGATTGAGGTGCCTGTTAATTTAAGAAAATTTCCTGGTGGAAGGTTGGGTGCGAGGAACTTCCCCCAAAAATTTTCAACTCCTAATCATGGAAGTCGGCACAAGAATCAAGTCCACTTTCACAGCGCTCGTGTAAGAACTTCAAATCCCTTCTATTTCTCTTTATATGTTGCAGATTATTGTATTTGTCCTTCTGAAAGCTGAACTGAGTTGATCGTTGCAGGGACCTCAAGTCCACAGAAGTGTTTTTGAGGATTTGGCAGGAACCCCCAGTGCACCTCCCATTGCTGCTGATGTTGGAAGTGGTGAAGCGACAAGCACCGAGTGTGAAAGTCAGACCAGACGAGATTCTGAAGATTCAAGTGAAATTGATCAAACTGGCAATGGATGCCCATTGCGAGCACATGAGGGTCTTGATGGATGTAAAGAAGTTTTGACAGATTGGACACCTTGTTCTCCAGCAAACACCCAAATTTTTGAAAGGTTTGGTGGTTTTTAGTGGACTACTTTTACCTGAAAGAACCTTTAAATTTGTTCTTTCAATTTTCTCAGTTATATTCTTTTGTTAACAGAACTTCAACAGGAGCTAAAGATTCTCATATCTCTCAACTGCAAGCAAACTATCCAGATTCTTCATCCTGTTACAACACAAGGTCTTATTGAATCCTACTCCTCTTGAGCCTGGATTCAAGTAGTTATTTATTAGTTGTTTCTATCATTTGCTTCAAGGTACTTTTGGTTATTACTGATCTTAACATTCTTGTCCATTTTGAGTTTCATAATTGCAGCGGTCAGCATGCCTGGCAAACGCTACTTGCATATGATGCTTGTATTCGGTTATGCCTACAAGCATGGGAAAGAGGCTGCACAGACTCACCTGAATTTTTACGCAATGGGTGCCTGATTCTTCGAAATGCTTTTGGGTACCGATCCCCTTTCTTGTGCATTTTGACTAAGTATTGCTCAATTTGAAAGTTCATGATACCGTTTATTGGACCTCTTATGGGTTCTCTCTATGAATTGACTACTATGTAGGCTACAGAAATTTTTATTGCAACCTCGGCTGGCACAACCAACAGAAAGGGGGAGGAACACTGAGCATTCAGAACAAGTAGTTACTTCGAACCCGAAGCAAGTTGTTGGAAAGATAAGAGTGGAAGGTACAAGATTCTTCAGAAGATTTCACCACCATTTTAAACAATATATTTGGTTTGATTCCCTGTCCAAAGACTCCTAGAGGGCTACTTGGTTATGTGTTGTCAAACTTTCTATTAAATTGAACGACTTGGTTCCTTTTGAGAGCTCTGCTTTCTATGTTCCAATTTAGTGAACAACCAATTCTGTGCTGGTTCTCTCTCTAGTCTTAGAAATCGAAACAACTTTTCTCCTTTCCAATAATTTGTTGGTGTATTGATTGACCAAGATTTTTTGTTTTGATACTGGCAGTGAAAAAGCTTAGATTGATACCAAAGAGGAAACTGATGAATACATATTCGCAAAAAAGCTCAATCTATATGCGAGCTGGGGCAGAGTACATCCGAAATATCTCAACTTTCGTGAAAAATGGCATAAATTCTCTAAAAGAGGCTTCGTTCTCAACTACTTCAGAAGGTTTGTAGTTAGTACCAAATTTGTTCGTTTTTTTGCTTTCTTCAATTGTGACACACGATTGATCTTTCACCAAGTTGGAAAATGATGGGTCCTATTTATTATTTGCGCCAATTTATTGTCTGAATTTTGTACGTTAATAGGGTGATACAGTCCAAATACTTCCAAAAGATAAGTATGGGCATAGATGACATGCAGGAAAAAACAGGAATAAGTGTTTTTCTATAATTTCCAGTTCAGTAGTGGAAAGTGATTTACTTTTTTAATGTTTCGCAGAACAATTATCGTGCTTATTTCAGTTGAAGAGTGCTGCAGAAGTCTCTGAAGTGGAGTGTGCTTCTGCTGTTTGCTTGCACCCTAGCAGTGGAGACTACCATGTCTTGTAAGTTCTGTGGTTTACCAGCTTAACTTGCTAAGAAAGAGCTCACATATGAACCACTGCTCTAAGACATTATTTCTTTTTCTGAATTAATATTACACCAATCCCCTTTAGCAGAAGATTCTGCCTTTTCTAGTAGATCTATGTTATTAACTCAAGATCATATGTATTTGTGACTTCAGTTTCCCTGAGGCTCCAGGAGATACTCTTTTGCTAGAAATCCAGGATGTTAAGAAAGTTACCCAAGGTCGAACTATGATTGCAGTTTCATCCTTGATCGATAACACAGTAAGTAATATGTTTCAGTTATACTTTTTTGCACTTGATCAATCAATAGTAATAAGAAATGAACTGACTTCACCCATTATGTGCAGAATGATAGAATTCGGTGGTGGCCCATATACCATGATGACCAGGAATGTGTTGGAAAAATTCAGCTTTCTATTGTTCACACATTGACAAGTGACGAGACTAATCATATGAAGGTAATTTTTTCCCCTCACAAGTACTAACGTTTTAAGCTTTTATTTGGAAGCAAATTAATGGGCATATCCTTACATAATGGGATTTTCTTTTGGTTCAAAAAGATGGATAGATTGTGGGTTTGACTGTTCCTTTTGTTTTCAAATGATACAGAGTGGACCTTTAGTTGAAACTCTTGCCTATGATTTAGTGCTAGAGGCTGCGATGCGTGCACAGCACTTCTGTTCCACAAATCTTAGGATAGATGGACTTTGGAAATGGTTATTGACTGAATTTGCAGACTACTATGGAGTTTCTAACTCATATACAAGGATCAGGTATTAAACGTATGTCATTATGGATATGTAGAGTAGCAATTTAAGAAGACCAATCATTCATATTCTTGCAGATCTATCAATTTTGCTTTATTTTGACTTGCTTTATTTCTTCCCAATACACAGATATCTTTCTCATGTCATGAATGTGGCTACGCCAACTAAAGATTGCTTAGAGCTCGTAAATGAATTACTTGAACCCATAATGAAGGCCAAAAGCGAGAAAAGTTTGACTAGGCAAGAGGTATGTTTATCTAGTTGACCCTAACCAAATAAGAGTAATCACGATGGCAAGGATCTCTTGAAAATGAGGGTTGTTATTTATCAAAAGCTTAGTTCTGATTGCACATGTGGCTCATAGGAAACTAAGTCTGGGTTTGTATAGTGTGAACTTGTATGGATTTTTGTAGCTTGTGATCGAAAATTTGAATGTGTTTGTAATTTGTAGAAGTGTGTAACATGAAACTGGTAACAATGTGGCTTGAGTGAAATAGATTCTCACCTATTCAGCATAGATTGGCTTTACGATCTCATACTATACAAACGCAGCCGTTTTGCATTTTCTTGCCTCCAATATGGCATATTCTTTATTCTTTTGGGGAATGACCATTAAAAACTATCCGCGGGTACAATGATGTATCTTTGGTTCTAATTAGTACATTCTCTTTGCAGAGAAGTATACTACTGGATTGTGAAACTCAAATTGAGAGTCTTCTGGCAAATGTTTTTGAGAACTACAAGTCATTGGATGAAAACTCCCCGACGGGATTGACAGATTTACTTGGTCCAATAAAAGACTCTGCAGCACCTGCTCTAACTCCAGCTGTGAAAATCTACACTCAGCTCCATGATATACTTTCTCGAGATGCCCAGAATATGCTAAGGAACTATTTTCAGGTGAGCCACCATCCGTTTTGTACTCACATAGAACTATATAATAACTTCATGCGATTGTGGGAAGCAATGCAAAATCCTTGCTTTGATTCTTCTGATTACATGAATAAGCTAAACATTGCACTCCTATTATGATTGCAGAGAGGGGCAAAAAAGCGATGTCGAAAGTACATGGTTGAGACTGATGAGTTTGTCTCGGGAAACTCTGAAGGTGTTCTCATTGATCCAATTACCATATCCACCGCATATTTGAAGATTAAACAGCTATGTAAACATATAGGTGATGAAATACAGGCTGATATCAAAATTCATAATCAGCATATACTACCCAGGTATGTTACATATGCGTTAATGAAACTGTTAGATCTTACGAAGTTTAACGAACTTTACAAGAATGCTTGTTACTATAATATGGGTTGTGCCTTGAATATACCGTGGCTCCTGTTACCATTTTGTTGCAGTTCCATTGACCTGTCAAACATCACCGCCGCTGTTTACAGTACTGAGTTGTGCAACAGGCTTAGAGGATTCCTCTCAGCATGGCCTCCATCTGGTCCATTGCCTTACATAAATGAGCTTTTAGTAGCTACTGCTGATTTTGAAAGAAGCCTTGAATCATGGAACATCAGGTTTGTGTTAAAGATCATTTTACAGCTGAAAAGACGAGACGATTGTATTGGATACTTCATTTTTTCCTGACATCACGGAATCCTTCAGTCCTGTGCAGGGTGGTGTAGACTCCAGAAATCTATTCCACAACTATATAATGGTGTGGGTACAGGATATGCAACTAACTTTGCTGGATCTGTGTAAAGCAGAAAAGGTACGCTCTCTCTCTCTCTCTCTCTCGGTATCTTTTTAGGAAGCAAAATTGCAAGTCTGCATAGAGAAATTCTCCGTGTTTTATTAGTAGCACATTCATCCTTCCTACAAAGTTACAGTTCAGCCTCTAAGCGAACTTTCTTGATTTGAACAATTGACACAGGTTCCATGGTCTGGTGTGTCAACAAATCATTCCAGCTCGCCCTTTGCCGAGGAGATGTATGAGAAAATAAGAGACTCCCTCGTTCAGTATGAAGTAGTGATCAATCGGTGGCCTCAGTATGTTGAAATATCATCACTAGCCCAATAGAGTCAAGCCCAATAATTGTACTAGCCCAATAGAGTCAAGCCTAATTGTACGAGCCCAGTATATTTATTTTAGTAGAGATTTTAGGAGAAAGAGATGTAGATATTTTAGGAGAAAGATTCAATTTGTTAGGTCTAGATTCAAATCGGTTAGGTCTAGATTTAGATTGGTTAAATATAGATTGTTTACTCTTAGTATAAATACCCCCACCCTACCTAGGTTATTCATCCAAGAAATCTAAAAACAATAAAAAGCAGAAGTATTCTACAGAGTGTCTTGTATTCTCTTCTCGATTGGTCTTAATAAAGAGAGTGAGTTGTGTTCAACATTTGGTATCAGAGCGAGGTTAGTGTAGGTTATCTGATCTCTTGGAATCCTTAGTATGCTCTGTGGTTGCAGCTCTGCCTGATCTTCCACATCAGAAACGATTTCTTGAGATTAGTGGTGAGTGAGTTTCTTTTGTGTCGTGAGAAGTCTGTGACTCTGCAAGTCTTGTGTCAAAAGAACTTGTTTGGTATTACTGAGGTATGGCCAACACGATGAGTGATTTCCAAATCGTTGGAGGAATTAAGAAACTCAACAACAACAACTACAACACGTGGGCAACATGCATGATGTCCTATTTACAAGGACAGGATCTTTGGGAGATCGTTGGCGGGTGTGAAACTACGCCGCCAGAGGAGGATTCTAACGACGCCTTGCGCAAATGGAGAGTCAAAGCAGGCAAAGCAATGTTTGCCTTGAAGACCACCATCGGAGAAGAGATGTTAGAACATATTTGGGATGACAAGACACCGAAAGAAGCATGGGACACATTCGTGATGTTGTTCTCAAAGAAGAATGATACGAGACTACAACTTCTGGAGAATGAGTTGTTGTCAATTTCACAACGTGATATGACGATTGCTCAGTACTTCCACAAGGTCAAATCGATCTGTCGGGAGATTACTGAACTAGACCCAAAGTCCGCCATTGTAGAATCTCGAATGAAGAGGATTATAATCCACGGATTGCGACCAGAATATCGAAGCTTCATTGCTGCTGTACAAGGATGGCCCACTCAACCATCACTGGTAGAGTTCGAAAATTTGTTAGCCAGCCAAGAAGCCATGGCTAAACAAATGGGAGGCTTCACGTTGAAGGGTGAAGAAGCACTCTACACGAGTGAAAGTCAGAGCAATAATAGGCCGTCTACCAGACGTGGATACAATGGTGACAAAAGAAGAAGCCACCAAGGGATTGCACAACCTGAGAGAGCTCAGAAGAACGACAACAAGAGTTTTCAAAGAACGAGATTTGGTGGTATTTGCTATAACTGCGGGAAAAAGGGCCATATGTCTAGAGATTGTTGGTCCAGGAAAAAGACCATTGAAAACAATGTGGCAATATCCAAAAAGAAGATAGAAGATGAATGGGATGCAGAGGTACTATGTCCCATAGAAGAAGACGAGCTAGCACTCATGGCGACAATGGAAGACCATATCAACTATGAGAATGACTGGATCGTTGATTCAGGATGTTCAAATCACATGACTGGCGATCAGAGAAAATTGCAAGACAAGAAAGAGTACAAAGGAAGTCGTATGGTACGTACAGCAAATAACACACAGTTATCAATTGCTCAAATCGGCAATACGACAATCATGCCTGGCAATAAGTCTGATACAGTGTCGCTACATAATGTTTATCATGTACCGGGTATAAAGAAGAACTTGTTGTCAGTGTCACAACTAACAACATCAGGAAGCTATGTCGTGTTTGGGCCAGAAGATGTAAAAGTTTATCAAGATGTTAAGATAATAGGAAAGCCGACGATAGAAGGACGAAGAGTGGAGTCTGTCTACGTTCTATCTGCAGAGTCTGCCTATGTTGACAAGACCCGAAAGAATGAGACGACAGATCTATGGCATGCAAGATTGGGACATATTAGCTACCATAAGTTGAAGCTGATTATGGAGAAATCTATGCTCAAAGGTCTACCACAACTGGAAGTCAAAACAGACGTTGTCTGCGCTGGATGTCAGTATGGTAAAGCTCATCAATTACCATACAAAGAGTCAAGTTTCAAAGCAAAGAAACCATTAGAGTTAGTTCACTCTGATTTGTTCGGCCCAGTCAAACAAGCATCGATCAGCGGAATGCGGTATATGGTGACATTTATTGACGACTACTCAAGATATGTGTGGATTTTCTTTATGAAAGAAAAGTCTGACACGTTCTCAAAGTTTCAAGAATTCAAGATGATGGTCGAAGGAGAAGTAGGAGCGAAGATTCGTTGTCTACGTTCAGACAATGGCGGAGAATACACGTCAGATGAGTTCGATCAATATTTACACGAGTGTGGGATACGACGTCAATTTACATGTGCCAACACGCCACAACAAAATGGTGTAGCAGAAAGAAAGAATCGACACCTTGCAGAAACCTGTCGAAGCATGTTACACGCAAAGAACGTTCCAGGAAGTTTTTGGGCTGAAGCTATGCGAACTGCTGCCCATGTGATCAACAAGCTTCCTCAACCAAAGCTAGGGTTCGTCTCACCATTTGAGATACTATGGGATATGAAACCTACAATTAGTTATTTCCGAGTATTTGGCTGTGTTTGCTATGTATTTGTGCCTGACCATCTACGTAGCAAGTTTGACAAGAAAGCAGTCAAGTGTGTATTTGTTGGATACGACAATCAAAGAAAAGGATGGAGGTGCTGTGATCCAACAAGTGGAAAATACTATACATCAAGAGATGTAGTTTTTGATGAAGCATCTACATGGTGGTCCTCGGAGAAGAAAGTCTTATCAGATTCAAACATTGAAGAAATTCTACAACAGAAGCTGGGGGAGCAAACTACACAAATTCAATCAAATTTCGATGCATCTGAAAATCCAAGCGACATTGATATTGACAAGCAGGAGGTGACTCAATCAAGCGAATCTGATAAAAATGAAACAACACATCAACAACTTAGGCGATCAAATAGAATCCGAAGGCCAAATCCTAAGTATGCAAATGCAGCTATTGTAGAAGATAGAGTTTACGAACCAGAGACATATGAAGAAGCATCACAAAACTCGGTTTGGCAGAAAGCGATGGAGGAAGAAATTATAGCCTTGGAGCATAATCAAACTTGGGAACTAGTGCCAAGACTAGGAGATATCAAACCCGTCTCTTGCAAGTGGGTCTATAAAATAAAGCGTCGACCGGATGGATCAATCGAGAGATACAAGGCTCGACTCGTGGCTCGAGGATTTTCTCAACAATATGGACTAGATTATGATGAAACATTCAGTCCAGTGGCAAAGATTACTACCGTACGAGTTCTGCTAGCACTCGCAGCAAGTAAAGATTGGAAACTGTGGCAAATGGATGTGAAGAATGCCTTCTTGCACGGAGAGCTAGACAGGGAGATTTATATGAACCAACCAAAGGGATTTGAGAGTGCAGCTAATCCTAATTATGTATGCAAGCTTAGAAAAGCTCTTTATGGACTGAAACAAGCACCGAGAGCTTGGTATGGTAAGATTGCTGAATTTCTTACCCAAAGTGGTTATTCAGTTGCGCATGCAGACTCAAGCCTATTCATCAAAGAAAGAGAAGGAAATTTGACAATTGTGTTGGTCTACGTGGACGATTTGATTATCACCGGGGACGATGAAAGAGAAATTTATCAAACAAGAGAAAATTTATCAATACGCTTTCAGATGAAAGAGCTAGGAGAGCTTAAACACTTCTTAGGCCTAGAAGTTGATCGCACAGATGAAGGACTGTTTCTCTGCCAACAAAAGTATACCAGAGACATGCTTCAGAAGTTCAACATGTTAGAGTGCAAGCAAGTTTCAACACCGATGGAGATAAATGCCAAGATTTGTGCACATGAAGGCAAAGAGTTGAACGATGAAACAACGTACCGACAACTAGTAGGTAGTCTTATCTACCTAACTTTAACTCGACCTGATATCTCGTATGCAGTTGGGGTTATGAGTCGATACATGCAAAGTCCAAAGAAGCCTCATCTGGATGCAGCTCGACGGATCTTGAGATATATCAAAGGTACAATCGACTATGGTCTTTTGTACAAAAGAAGCAAAGACTGCAAGCTAGTTGGATACTGTGATGCTGACTATGCAGGAGACCACGATACTCGGAGGTCAACCACTGGGTATGTGTTCAAGTTTGGTTCGGGAACAATTTCTTGGTGTAGCAAGAGACAACCAACAGTATCATTATCAACTACAGAAGCAGAGTATAGAGCAGCGGCTGGAGCAGCCCAGGAAAGTACATGGCTAAAACTCTTGATGGAAGATTTGCACCAGAAAATTGACTATCCAATATCACTTCTTTGCGACAACCAATCTGCGATTCGCCTTGCAGAAAATCCAGTGTTTCATGCTAGAACAAAGCATGTGGAGGTGCACTACCATTTCATTAGAGAGAAGGTCCTAAAGGAAGAAATTGAGATGCAGCAGATCAAGACAGATGACCAAGTGGCAGACTTGTTTACAAAAGGGTTGAATACTAGCAAACATGAGAGCTTTCGCTGTCAGCTCAACATGATGCAGCGAATGAGGACTAGTGCTGAGGGGGAGTGTTGAAATATCATCACTAGCCCAATAGAGTCAAGCCCAATAATTGTACTAGCCCAATAGAGTCAAGCCTAATTGTACGAGCCCAGTATATTTATTTTAGTAGAGATTTTAGGAGAAAGAGATGTAGATATTTTAGGAGAAAGATTCAATTTGTTAGGTCTAGATTCAAATCGGTTAGGTCTAGATTTAGATTGGTTAAATATAGATTGTTTACTCTTAGTATAAATACCCCCACCCTACCTAGGTTATTCATCCAAGAAATCTAAAAACAATAAAAAGCAGAAGTATTCTACAGAGTGTCTTGTATTCTCTTCTCGATTGGTCTTAATAAAGAGAGTGAGTTGTGTTCAACACAGTATTCACTGATTCTAGAAAATGTAAGATTGATTATTGTTATCACATTAGAGACCACCATCATTCTACCATTTCATTTAATTGTAATTGCGTATCATGCTCAAACTACATTCTTTTTAACATAATGACTTGTTATAGTCGTCAATGCCCGCTCGAACTTATAACATTCTCAATTCCCTGTACTTTGCTGTACATACTCGCTCACATTGACTGCGTTGTTGGTTCTATATAGGCTGTTGCAGATGTTGAGAGAGCAATATTAAAAGCACTTGAAAAACAATACAACGATATCTTGACACCTCTGAAAGATACCATCCCAAAGAGGCTGAACATGCATGTTCAGAAGCTAACAAGAAGACAATCAATGGCAATATACTCCGTTCCTAATCAAGTAAGCGTCCTCTTTTCCTTGTAGTGTACCACCTTTATCTGTGGATATATTGATGCTCGTCCGAGCCTTGATAGCTACTTCTAGTCTCATATGTATGATGCATCATACTTGTAGTTTTAACTTTTTTGAAAAAATATATATTTCCATGTGATTTTCACGTTTTGTTACCGTTTCTTGTGAACAGTTGGGAATGTTCCTCAATACCATCAAGAGAATTCTAGATGTCCTACATATTAGAGTTGAAGGTATCTTGAAGTCCTGGGCATCCTATATGCCTGTTGTGGGTGACAAGAAATCGCTGTTTGGAGAGCAAATGAACGGAATCACGGTTCTTTTGAGGACGAAGTATAAAAACTACTTACAGGCAACTGTAGGGAAGCTCATATGCAATGTAAGCTCTTATCACTTAATACTTTTCTCATGACATAAAATTTATTTTGATTTTTTCAGTCATAAGTTTTTCTTCCGAACCATCTTGGTCTTAGATCCAAGGATGAATCTAGTGAATAAAAATCTCCAATAACATAGGCTCATCATTTGCAATTCTACGCACATTATAATTTTCAAATCTTCATCAGATGCAAGGCAACCGTAATACACGGCTGAAAAGGATTTTGGAGGAAACGAGGGAAGAAGAAGGGGAGCATGAAGTTCGTGAAAGAATGCAAATGCTAAGTTCACAACTCACTGACTCTATATGGAACCTGCACGAAGTCTTCACAGGACCTATATTTGTCGCAATGTGTCGGGGGCTCTGGGACAGGATGGGACAGGTAAACTTGAGTTTACATACATGTATAGAATTACATTTTAAGTGCTTAAAAAAAGTGAAAAAAAAAAAAGTGTTTTTGTAAGGATTCAAACAGCTTCACACTGAAATTTCCTAACAGTTCACATCCCATTTAGGATATTCTAAGTTAATGCAACCACACTATTTGAAACAGATTGTCTTGAAGTTTCTCGAAGGCAGGAAAGAAAACAGAGTATGGTACAATGGATCATATTACGCTCTTGGGGTATGTAAATTTCAATGCTGCCACCCACTCTACTCTCTATAACAACAGAATATGCTCCTCCCATGTCCTTTGTGCTGCTGCTGCATGTAAATAATTCATCATTATGAGCTCACAATAATTCTATATTTTGTGTGCAGATTCTGGATGATACATTTGCTTCCCAAATGCAGCGATTACTAGGAAACGCAGTGCAAGAAAAAGATATTGATCCTCCTCGTTCAGTTGTTGAAGCTCGATCAATTCTGTGCAGGGACTCGGCAAATGCCACTGACACTGCCACTTATTTATATCTCTGATAGTTTCAACTGGTCTGCCTGGTCTGCCTTCTTCAATTCATTCATCTCTTATAGTTTCAACTGGTCTGCTTCTTCAATTCATTCATCTCTGATAATCTCAACTGTCCTGCCTTCTTCAATTCATTCATCTCTGATAGTTTCAACTGGTCTGCTTCTTCAATTCATTCATCTCCGATAGTTCAACTGGTCTGCTCTTCAATTCATTCATATACATACATAGCTTAGGTGTAATAATATTATTCTTATAGCTCTATTTACTATTTAGAAATTTTTTATTGTATTTATTCAATCTATTTCGAAAGGTTATATTGTTGTATTATTATTCAGAGGATCATTGTTCTTTTATTTTTTTAGATCATTACTGTTCAATTCTTTATATAAAGATCAATAAAAGCAGCTTCTTGATTTTCTTTTAGTTGAGAGTTCATTGCCATTGAAAACTCTGATGCTTATTTGTTGACCTCAGCTTTGTCATGGAACCAACTAAAGTGTTTCTACCGTGGTTAAATTATTATTATTATTATTTCACTTTTAACATCGTATTATTACTTTCTTTTTGCATATATTTGCTATTAATTCTGTTTCGGTGGTTAAATTACAAGATATCCCTAAAATTTGAAACTAGTGTTTTATTTGTTTTTCCGACAAATTTACAAAATTTTATAAAATTTTACCAATCTATTACATATAAATTTGAATTTGAATTTTATGTTTAAGGGATCTTTAAAATAAAAATTAAACTTTTTAAATTCTAGTTTAGTAAATTAGATTTTTAAATTAATAAAAAATTAAAAAAAATTCAAGAATTAAAATTATAATGTTGAAAATTTATGAATTAAACAAACACAAAACTCAAAATTTAAACTAAATTTATAATTTAATCCTATATAAACTAACATTATGATGTTTTTTTGCATCGACAGAACAACATACATACAATCGGTCAGTAGAAGAAAATGAATGATTGGAATCTGACAGAAGGCTTGAAAATAAATGACCAACGCAGTGAAGCTCTCCTCCCCAGGTGATAGTAACCAAGGAACAAGACAGACCAACAAATTTTCAAGACTGGGATTAAACAAAATAGCAACATCAACCATAAATGTCTGTTGTTTCTAATAGCATTAGAGCAGCAGCTGAGGGTTACTAACTAGATAATCAACATCTTATGAACAAATTTAGTGAAAAAAAAAAAGGCTTGTTACTTGGGATAGCAAATATTACTGCTGGCAAGTGGCTGATGATGCATGCTTTGGCATTCGTCAATTCCCCCTTAGAATCTGTTGATTTCTTCACATCATCTGTAGGAAGACGGACCCATGGTTGTAAGTTTCGCATGATCAAGCGGGACCTATCAACTTCCCTTTCCTTGTTGAATTTGCTGGAGAAGAGCAGCTGCCAGCTTAAGTGTAGCTTGCAGGCGTTTCTGCGGATCTGCGTCTGCTTCTGCTTCGCCACGAACATCGGAGTTTTGAACCTGTTGATCATTGCCTAAAGCCTCCATCTGAAGCTCCCTTTGTGCCATAAGTTGCCCTGCAGGCATGTTTGACATCTGGTGTTGTTGTACATGCTGCTGCATCTGTTGAACTTGAACAATTTGAGATGTCTGAGGCTCAGAGTTCATCAGATTAGTGTGGAAAGAGCCATTTTGGGACCTTGCCAATGGCACAACCGATTCGTTTCGATGCCTCAATTCTTCAGCCATGGTTGCATTTGGCATACTCCCCGGCTGCCTTTGATGCCCAAGCAGAGATGATGCTAATTGTGCCAGTTGGTCTGGCGGAAGGGAGGAAAGAGTTGTAGCCAAAGAGGCGGCCGGGTTTATTTCTTGTTGAGTAGATAATAAAGCATTTCCAGATGTAACAGAAGAAATTCCAACTGTATAATTACTGGAGCCTGTTTCCTGAATTTCCCTTGGAATGATTAAATGACGTTCCTGAATAACAGAATCCATTGAATTGTTCGAAGCTTGTGATGGGATATTTCGAGTATCAAACATCGAGTTTTGTAGATGGTGAGTCGGGTTCGGTCCATTGGCATTTTGCTGCTGTTGAATTGGATACTCATGCCTGTTCTCAATATATGGATCAGACAAACTTCCAACAGACTGCCCTGAGCCATGAAATAACACGGGCGATGCTGAAGTAGCAACATTCCTAGGCAATGATGTATGATTGATTCCTGCTTTACTGAGATAGGATAAAGATGATACTGGGGCAAAAACACCTGTAGACGTCTGTAAGTTGGTATATAATGTTTCACTATGTAAAGGTAACAAGCTTGTGTCTTTCGTTTCGTTTTGATATGGAGGAGGCCTTGCACTCATACCAGCACGCTCTAACCTCAGAACAACTCCTGAAATGCTCAATTTACCTGGTACTTTGAGCACTTTTTCTGAAAACTCGGATGGCGGAACAAGAAACATGGTGGTTCTGTCATCCAACTTGGCAACTGCTGCTCGTTGCTTTTCACCAAGATAGTTCATGAATTCATTGTAGAATGCGATGTCAGCATCGCTTTCAGGTACAAAGAAAACAACCCAAGCACTGGCTGCTTCATAGTAATGCTTTGAGAGCATGTCTAGACCAGTTTTTGCAGTACAATCTAAGAACTCTGGCCTGCAGAATACGAGTTCAGTTTCACAAGTGATCTATATGAGTCCTAGTATAACATTTTTAGAAGGCGAGAGAAAAAATTTCCTTTCAATCATTTGCACACAATTTATGATGGGCAGTACTGAATTCCATTACACTTAAAAGGTGAGAACATGAACCTAATAGCAGCAAAATCCAATATGAATGCGAGAAGGATTGCTTAGATATGTTACCGTGAAAGAATATATATTATCTCAAGGTAATTAAATCATTTAACGAAACCTTCACTAGTCATAGAGGCCAGAATAACAAAAATTTACAGTTTTCTACATGCTTCATCTCCCAACTCAAATAATATTCTTTTTTGAAGGGAAAAGAAACTCTCTAAAAACTGTCTCTAACAATAATATCATAAACAACAGAAAGAAATTGGAATCTTTCATTTCCATGTCACTCGCAAAAATACCTTCCATGGAAAACAAGATGGGATTATAACAGTTGGGATAAAATAAAGGGAAGAGGCGCATCAAGTTACTGGAAGAGGCTAAATGAGAGCAAATAAAATTAGCATTATAAATTTTTCAGCACTTGATTAAACATGTTTTAATGGGAAAAAATTAGAAGAAATATCAAATACTTACAATAGCATATCCAGAACCTCTCCCACAGGAAAGCAGCGAGCACGACAAACAGGTGTTCCTCCCTTTGCAATAGTTCCCTCCCATTTCCACTCTTTTATAGATGACCGTTCTGAATCAGGAGAGAACCTTTTCCTTGCAACAGCATTGGGTGGCAGAGACTCAGGAACCTGAAAATTATCATATGGTTCCCTCCAGTGTTCACTCTTTTCTTCATAAGGGACTGACTTTGTTATAGGCCGATCATACGGGACTGACATTGTTATAGGTCGATCATAAGGGACTGACATTGTTATAGGCCGATCAGGAGTCTGTTTATACCCCAGAGGTGGCCCAGACTTCATCGTATGATCAAATGTTTCTGAGGAGGAAAAATCAGTGTATGACTTTCGAATGATACGTTTATCTTGTTCCAAATCAGATAATGGGTACTCAGGGAGCTCTTTATCGTGGGGAAAGGATCCAATCTTCAATTTCTTGGACCCTTGATACAAATTCGTATCCTCTGGTAAGTCCCATGGATCTTCATAAAATGGAGGTTGAGAAAATCTTTGAGGAAATTTATTTAAATGAGGACCTCTCTCTTTTGTTGGACTACCATGTTCGTATCTATCTTGGGATGGACCTAATTTTGATGAGAATTCTCCAGACCTCTTCATTTCAAACGCACTGTTCTCACTAGTCCATAAATTACTTTTCCTATTAAGACCACGGGAATCAAATTCTCCAGAATCAAAATTTGAGAAAAGGTGAGGAGATCTTGGAGAAGGAGGTGCATTCGATGAGCTCCTTCCATCGTTTGATGAACCAGAATCACTTCTTGCAAAACAAATGTGTACTCGGGGATTTCCAAATAGCTTCCCCTGTAGAGTCTCTTTAGCCCTCCAAGCTGATGACACAACCCGAAAACGAACAAAAGCATATGTTCGACCAGGGAATGTTGTAATCTTCTCAATTTCCCCAAACGGTGAAAAGGCCTTCCTTAATATCGTTTCATCCACTTTTATTAAAGCCGGAAATCCTATCCATAACACTTCACTGGGCTCTGTATTTTTATCGCTTATTTTGGACTTTTCAGGACTAGCATGTCGGTGTTGAGAATAGTCAGGACTAGCATGTCGTCCCTGAGAGAAGGAACCCTTCGCTCCATAAGATTTTTCCTCTCGGTGTTGAGAATAGTCTTCATCGCGGGATGATACAGATGGCTTATCCTGAGAGCAAAATTATTATTAATGGCACAACAGCCTATGACTGGATAAAATGCTATGAATTTTAAATTTTCGAATTCTATAAGAGAAAGGAAAGAGGTAAGGATGACAAGAGGATGGATTTTTTGAAGAAGAGTAATAGGAAATAATAATAATAATGATAATAATAATAATAAGAAGAAGAAGAAGAAGAAGAACTCTATACACCTTAGCCATTACACACTCAGACACTTGATTATTGCTTTGGTTGTCTACTATGCTGTGGATAAAGTGAGGTATTTTTTCTTTTTAGACATAAATGGAAAGGATAAAATCATAAATACTGGCTGAGAAATGTTATGCCATCTTAACCTGTGATGGTCAGTAGTCTCCGGAGCAGACTCTAATAGTTTGTATTAACGATGTCATGACTACAGTCTGAAGCAGATCAAGAGAAAGCGAATTTTCTTTTTATGAAGTTTCCAGGATGACTTGGAGGTAAAGGGTCATTCTCTTTTCCAGATTCTAAGTGAGGCTCATCCTCTAAAAGGGTGCTTTCTAATTGTTCCCCCCCTTTTTTTTTCCTTGAATCAAATGGAGAGTTTTAGAACTCATGTTTTGCAACAGAGTGGAATATTCCAGCTTATATGGGGAATTTCAGTGATTATGCTGGAGTGAGAAAAGGAGAAACACAAAAACAGAGAGGAGAAGAAGTCCCAACTTAAATCAAGCCAAACCAACAGAAATTACAGAGGTTCCCCAATTGGCAAGTACTACAAAAGAATAGTTATACCATCTAGCTACAAGGGAAAAGATAGTTTCCTTTTACAAAATAGTCAGTAAACCATTCATAGATAAACAAAAATCCTCATAAAATTTTCCAAAAGGCAGCCATCACCACACAAAACCTAACCTAACCTTTTTCATCTCATATTCACCAAGGTTTATAAACATAAATCTTGTTTCATAATTTCTTTCTCTTTTTTTTTTCTTTTTTTTTTCTTTTTTTTTTTTTTTTTTTTTTTTTTTTTTTTTTTTTTTTTTTTTTTGAGACACAGATCGCAATATTAAGGCAGCCCCAAAACCTAAAGGCCATGAGAGGAGCCCCTCTATTGAAGGGGGAGGGGGACCCACACAGAAGGCCTCCAATCTAAGCTAATAAGAAGGGAGGGGTCTGATACAGTTTGAGGCTATCTACTGGACACCATCACGTAGGTTAACAAAAACACCACAAAGGCCATAGGGACATGGAGCCACACGAAATACCTCCGATCTAAGTTATATAGTTATCCAATCTAATAATTTAGTACCATCAATATATGAACCAAGTGGATTTTTGGAACCGAGGTCTCTTGACCAGTGAGCTCTGTGCTCAACAAGGCGTTCGATGATCACATTTTCACTCTCATCAATGAAGTCAAAGCATCTCCGAAAACATATGTGAGAAAATGTACAGATATGTGTAACCAAATATTCATGTGAATCTCACTTCATCAAGAACACCAGTACCAGCTGTTACAGAACCAACATTATATGTGATAGATTTCGACAAATCAGGCACAAAAGGACCGTTCCTTTACAAAATGCAAGCCTCCTGCAACCATAGGACTGTTGGTTTGGTGTGTGGTCTGGTATATCTGGTATGACATCTTGACCATTCACCATTCTTGAGATCTTGTTAGTTTTTTGATTAATTAGGCAATTAGACTTCTGTGTTTTCGAATTGGGATAAAATAAGGACATTCTACATATCCTCCCTTCGCTACACTTCATATTTCATTGAAGGCCATGCTTTGCTCAGCACTACGAAACCAGCCTCCATGAAGTGCTTGCACCTAAATGCTACAAACTACTAGGCAGTAAAAATGCATTGTTTAGGACTTTGAAGCTATATAACTAGAAAGTTTGTTCTGCCTCCCTTCAACAATTTTTTTAAAAAAAAGAATAAGAGTTTACCATTTTTTTAAACCAGAGATCTCAGTAAAATATTCGGAAGTTCTGAATTTGAACTTAGAAGTTGCTTCTGATGAAGGGAAGTTACATATCCATCGTATTCTTTCGTTCATTCTCATAATAAAAATGTGTGAATAATCTAATACAGCAAAGGTATGGTGTCAAACAATACTCCTCTCAACTCATACATATTAGGTACACAACCAGTACATTTCAACGGTTATATGTAAGTCTGTCCCTGGAATTGCTTTGAGCACAATATACAAACTTAGGCTTCACTGGAAGGTTTAAGCACATATAAATGCATTTCTCTATTGAAATGTGAGATCCCACATCGATTGGAGAGGAAAACGAGTGCCAGCAAGGAAGTTGAGATCCTACATCGGTTGGAGAGGGGAACGAAACATTCTTTATAAGGGTGTGGAAACCTTTCCCTAGCAGACAAATTTTAAAATCTTGAGAGGAAGCTCGAAAAGGAAAACCCAAAGAGAACAATATCTGCTAGCAGTGGGTTTGGGTTGTTACAAATAGTATCAGAGTCAGACACCGCTCGGTGTGCCAGTGAGGACGCTGAGCACCAAAGGGGGTGAATACCGAGCGGTGTGCCAACGAGGATGCTGAGCCCTGAAGGGAGGTGGCACCGAGCAATGTGCCAGCGAGGACGCTAAGCCCTGAAGGGGGTGGACACTAGGCGGTGTGTTAGCATGGATGTTGGGCCCCGAAGGAGGGTGGATTGTGAGATCCCACATCGATTGGAGAGGAGAATGAGTGTCAGTGAGGACGCTAGGCCCCAAAGGGCGGAGAGGGAAACGAAGCATTCTTTATAAGGGTGTGAAAACCTCTCCTTAGCAGACATGTTTTAAAACCTTGAGGGGAAGCCCGGAAGGGAAAGCCCAAAAATGACAATATCTGCTAATGGTGGGTTTGGGCTGTTACATGAAATCTTCACTCTACCTGATGACGAGAAGAGAATCCTCCATGATGTTTAACAAGATTAGATGAATAATTAAATGAATCTCCATTCCCAAAACAATTTGAATAATGTATCTAGAGCTATCAACATGTTTCTGAGGAATTCCCAACTATTTAAAGAGTAGCAACATGAAAAGAGAAATATGGTCAAAATTGAACAGTCTGTCTATTTCTTGTTAGATATTGAGTATTCTTTTAATGTGGAAATATCCATTTACTATTACATATCGATTACTGCATACAAATAGCACAGCACAAAAAAGTCTATTGAACTATGTCTTATAAGCTTTGAGGCCTTAAGTTACATTGGATGGTCATGTCAAATTTCAGAAATTTGATTTAGTCTATGCAACTGTCTAAGACTCTGATTTGATGGCAAGAAACTGTAAATTATGGATGTTATCCACCATCAGAAAAAATAAGCTTCCACAACATTTCAAATTTCCATTGTAATATCACAATTCTTCCCATGCTAAAACGTGTTTACATGTTATTTGCTACACTAAAACCTAAAGATGCATTAGAAGAAAAAAATATGGATAATATATTGACTTACTGGATTAAGAGGAAAAGGACAATGGAAAAGAAAAAAACGCAAAGGTAATCTCTTCATTGCTTATATGATGTTGAATTCAAGTAGTTTTATGACGAGCTCTTGATATGAGGTCATGCTCATCGCAATTTTATACATATTGCTTGGGTTAGAAGTCAATTTCTTGTGTTTTCAAAATATCCTCTTATATGATGATGGGGATGATGAAGGCTGAAAATGACCACTTAAAAGGTAAAGGTTATATAAACATAAAGAAGTTCAATACTACTGATAATTTTGTTCAGTAGATTCTCCCAGTATATCTGTTTTCATTAGATGAAGTAAGTGTAGTGCAGGAAATTTGGAGATTATGTGATACTTGAAAACTGGTCATGATAGTTCCCTTTTATCTGTGGACTATGACCTTCTCTCTGAGTGATACCAATAAATTCGGGCATTCATAGGTAAGAAACATTGAGGTTCCCATAATATTGGGGTTCAAACCTGATACTTCAAAGTTTAGATTGGGAATTTTGATATCAAGTGCCTGCCTAATGGTTGGTATAACATGAAGAACTTTTAGTACTACAAGCTAAGAATATCTGAAGCTCTTTTAGAGAAATCCTTCCTTCAGGAACAAACTCCAATCTTCCATATGGCACACGTTTCTACCATTTGATAGGCATGAATGAACAAGCAAAGAAGCGGAGGAACACACTTCAATACTGCACTATGAGACATCCCACTACAACCTTTGCAATCCTATTAGGTTTTGTCTCAACAGTTGATCAAGGAGATGCTTATGCTGATTTGATGCGAAAGAACATGATAAGTAGATCTTTTTTCTTGGACATTAATTTATAACAATTAAGAACTATTCACACTGTAAGCAGTTGAAAGGTTGTTTCTGAAACTGCATAACCTTGCTTAAATTACAATATCATTAGATTTCTTGAGATTTTTCCATGTAACGATGCCTTTTAATATTAGGGAATGGCAGGTAAATTAAAATGCTTTATTAATCTAGATTGAGAAGTCATTGATAGTTATTATTCAACGTGTGAAGAATGTCTAAACTCTTGGGCTGTAATAAGAAGGTTGATTGGACCGCAGCAACAAGAAGAATGATGACTAAAAGAATGTGCAAGATCCAGGACACAAAGGATTGTTCAACTACAAATGTATCTCAAATTTTTGTAGCAAATATAAATCATACTGCCCCTTGTTTCTTGAACGTTTGTAGGCTGTCACATTCCATGCTATTGAATTCACAAATGATAGGTTTCTACCTTTTCTAATCATACTTAAAGCAAGCTATTCCTTGGCCTAGCCATTTTTTTGTTGCCTGGGGGGGTTAAATTAAGCGTGTTTGTGATGAAAATGTTGTTTTTGTTGAGTGTTCGTCTTTTTGATTGAAGAATGTAATGCTTTGTAATTTATCATCGTCCTTATGGGTTTAATTGAGATCCATTGATCTTGTACGTAATCGACTCAGAGAAATTGTCAAGGAAGACTGAGTGCAAGTCATTACATATGACCGGTTGCCTTGTGGAGACCTGATTGAGACTAAATAAAACATTAGAATTTTGCTATTGTGATTCTGAGAACTCTGGAGAAATGATCAAAGTCATGTAGTTCAGTGAGTTTCGGGTTGGCTTAGAGCCAGGAAATTCAGTGGAGGTCAGCATTGTATTGAACGGAATTATGAGAGCATTTGGATTGGTAAGAGAATCAAGTGGTTTGAATGCTGTGATCATATCTCTTACTGAAGTTTTCAAAGCAATAGTTTCATATTCTATCAAAGACGTACAATAAGGAAAAATAGAAAGAATTTGAAGAAAGTAACAGATAGAAGTTCGGGCGAGACTAACCGCCTTGGCAAACTCAATTTTAATGGGATTCCCTCCAATAGCAAAACCTTGAAGCTCTCTCATGGCTTCCATTGCATCTTCATCCCTTCTGAAATTGATGAAAGCATAGCTCCGATTGGGCTGGAAAGCAATTCTGTCGAGCTCACCAAACTGTGAAAAGTAGCGACTTAGATCGCGCTCCACTATAGCATGAGACAAATTTCCGACCCAGAGGTGTCTCGACGGAGGATTACTGCTATTGCTATGCCCAGACTGCGACTTCTCATCATATCTCGACGAATCTTTCCGATACCGATCCCTTCCCACATCAGCCCGACCCGACTGAACAAATAAATAAATCAATCAAATAAGACGAACAATCCCATTTCGGAAAGAAAGTTCAAACTAAAATACAATACACAAACACGTTATCCAACAGCCCTGAGGGCATGAATCAGAAAGAAGATTCCTTGAACTCAAACAACACTACGAGGTCAAAATGAAGCGAAAGCAACTCACCATTTCAACGTTGGTATCTAAGCTCCGAGTAGAGAAACAGCAAAACCCCAAAGCTCTCCGAAATACTCAGAACCACCAGAGAGAAGTTGCTGAAACTTCAGAGAAGTAGAACCAAAAAGAAAAATCAACTGAAGGGGATCTTCGTTCAATTTAGAGACAACATCGAGGGAAAAAACAGCTTAAAATCCTCTTGGAGGCTGAGTTTCTTCATCAATGCTCGCTGGAGCAGAATCTCATCTTCGTCGTCGTCGTTAGGGTTCAGAATTCAAACTCTTTTATTAATTAAAATCCGCTCTCTTTTTTTCCCTTTTTTTCAGTCCTTTTAAACAGGAAGAATTATCGTCCAATCGTCATGCCAGCTCAGCCACACGGAAAAGGTTTCAATGTAATTTAATTTTCTAATCGATTAATTAATTTAATAAGATAGATTGCCATTAATTTTATTCATTAACATTTAAAATAAAATAAAAACTAATTTGGTAACTCGAATATAATTTATTTCTCAAAATATTTATAATTTTATGTTGACTTTTTAGAATAAGTAAAAATAGTTAAACGGCTAAGAATTCAATGGTGTAGCTTCAATAGTATAATTCGATGGCTAGTAATCATCTAAAACTCGACCCACGACCGCAAGAATGAGCAAATGAGGTAACCTCATTCTCCATCACCTTTTTGAGATACCAAGGAGCTCCTTTGTAGGGTGGCTAGGGAGGCCTCCCAAATTTCTCAAAAACATAGCCTCGAGGAGGAGCAATATCATTCTAAAGGAAAAATAATCACAACCTCAACCTAGCTCGACTCTACTAATTTGATTGTTAAACCATGTTGAGCAAGCATCATACCACTGTTTAAACCCTTCATCAAAGTAAGCTCAATTCACGAGGTCAGACCAGACAAAGAATCAAAGTTTAAACATAGAAAGGTGCACATACAAGAAATTCAAAGTCAATAACGAATATCTGAGTCACATTCTAGCTCTCGTTTTAGCATGTCTTCCACTAGTTTCAAGTAAACGAACCGAACCCATGGATCATAAAAGAAAGCAAAAGGTGATAAAGAACACATTGGCGTAAGAAAAAATAAACAAATATGATAATGATTTTCCTTTTTCTTACACTTGATTTCTAGCACTCCTAGTTGGTAAGATCCAGAGTATTTTCCACAGCTTGCAATGATAAACAAAATCAGCACCAACCTATTGCCAATGGTTGTCTAAGCAAGGTAGCATGAGCCCAGAGCTATACAGAAATGGAGTGAACCTCAAGCTTCGGTCAATCCCGTCTTTAGGAGAGTACGAGGCCCCACTGCAGGCAGAATCAGTACTACTTCGAGTCATCGCTTGCCCCTTTCATACACGATGTTTTCGGGTCTTGTCTTCTGCATAAAAGTTTCGATTTTTATGTTAGACTCGAGACCTTGAATGGCTTCCATACCATTTTGTTTCCAGTTTCCAACTGCAGCAAAGGGAGTGAAGGCTTACCAACTGACGCTGGATCAACATGTACAAAGAAACTCGCAGCTACTATCAGGTAGCAGAGAATAAGCATCAGTCCTTTGAGGTAATTGGAAGTTCCATCCTGCAGGTTCAATGTTGAAGTTACTTTTAAGTGAACGATTCAAATCATGATTCATATGAACGTGGATGCACTCATTGCTAGATCCAAATTCCAAACGATATAAGGGTATTTATGATTCCATAAGCGTTGAAAACAAAATATAAGAGAAGGCTAAGTAGCAAACCTGCAACATGAAGGCCACAACGATGACCGTGATGAAAAGCGTGGCGGTCTCAAAAAGTTGAAAATTCAAGTCCATAGGGCATCCCATGATCCAACCAATGACCACACAGAAAGGAATCTGCAGTAAAGTAAAAGTTAATGAGCAACAGTGTGAGATCCTACGTCGGTTGGAGAGAGGAACGAAACATTCTTTATAAGGGTGTGGAAACTTCTCCCTAACAGACACGTTTTAAACACCTTGAGGGAAAGCCCGAAAGGGAAAGCCCAAAGAAGACATTATCTGCTAGCGGTGGGTTTGAGTTGTCACAAATGGCATCAGAGTCAGACACTGAATAGTGTGTCAGTGTGGACGCTGAGCTCCGAAGAGGGTTGGACACCAAGCGGTGTGCTAACGAGGATGCTAAGCCCCGAAGGGGGGTGGATTGTGAGATCCCACATCTATTGAAGAGAGTAACGAAACATTTTTTATAAGGGTGTGGAAACCTCTCCCTAACAGACACGTTTTAAAAACCTTGAAGGGAAGCATGAAAGAAAAAATCCAAAAAGGACAATATCTGCTAGCGGTGGACTTTGACTGTTACAAATAGTTTACGGAAGAAAAGGGATGAACAAAGAATGACAGGAAATCAACGGTCATATGTTTGTTTGAAAGAGTAAAGACCAATTCTATGATGGTTTTTCATGTCTGCTTGTTTTGCCACTTATGGCAGACCGAGCGTTTCAAATATATACGGTTCAACACAAAGAAGACTATTGACCCACATTTCAACAGTTCAGAAAGGAGGGAAAAACCTGTCTTTATATAGAGCTAATGTACAGTTCAACCATTTTCAAGGTCTAGAACTTGATCAGAACATTGATATTAGTACGAGATCATCGAGACTTGAACTCATAACCTCAGGAACATCAAAACTTTTGTCTTGGCCTATGTGCCGCTCGGGCTAATCTATATCAGTTCTCTTGAAGCAAAACTCGAAAAATCAAAACTGCGTTTCGGGAGAAAAAGGGTCAGATTCTAATTGTTTGATGACTGACAACTTGGATAAAGGTACTAAAGAAAAGATTCAACCCAAAGAAGGGCTCTTGATGTAAAGGATGAAGTAAACGACTAAGAAGAAGATGAATTTTAGCCTTTTAACTGAGAAATACGAAATAATAAACACATAACAAAAAATTTCCGACATCTACACGATCCAAAGTAATTCATTCAGGAAACCAGAATCAATAGGTTGTCTGGCACTCACCCCGAACATTGATATCTGTGTGGACGATCCTATTGCGACTCCCAAAGAAATGTCCTACATAAGACATGATTAGAGAAAAGGACCTCACAAATCACTATGTCAATGCACATAAAAGGGCAAGCGCTTACAAGCTTGTCTTTCATGGCAAACATGATGGCACCTGCATGCTCTGCCGCATTCCCAACAATGGGTAGTAGGATAACGCTAATGAACGCCACCGGTATGTTCATGACAACCGACGCCCCCTGAAATTGTTACAAAATATACCATATAACTTTACGGGTTGTTGCATTAATGTGAGAATTATCTTCACAGAGGAGCAAAAGAAGAAATAAGATTCGTAATGGTATGTATTAACAAGTCAAGAATACCTCTATTGCATTAACCAAGTATTCTGAGAGGACGGAGATCCAAATGGTCAAGATAAACAGCCAAATAATGGATTCCCACATAGAAATCTCGGGGGCGTCTTCGTCATCCAAATTCTCTTCTGTATCCTCCTATTGTATGCCAATTATTCATATCAAACCACCAAAAAAAAGACTTTTTCTATTTAAGTTTCTCAGCATCAATTCTTTTCCACAACAGATATCTAGTAAGTCAACAAGCGAAGACACGAAAACGTCTTGTATAAACAGCAGAAGAAAGACATTGATAACTGTTCGATGACAAGCTGTTAATGGAAGAACTCCAACAGAGTTGGAGTTGAGAGGATTGTAGGAAAAAAAATCCCAAAATTAGTAAATTAATAGAAAAGATTCCCAAATCCTATAAGTGAGAGATCTCACATCGGTTGGGGGAGAAGAACGAAGCATTCTTTATAAGGGTGTAGAAACCTCTCCCTAGCAGACGCGTTTTAAAAAACCTTGAGGGAAAGCTCGAAAGGGAAAACCAAAGAGGATAATGTCTACTAGCGGTGAGCTTGGGCTGTTATAAATGGGATCAGAGCCAGACACCATGCGATGTGCCAGCGAGGAGGCTGAGCCCCGAAGTATGGTGGACACGAGGCAGTGTGTCAACAAGGACGCTGGACCCCAAAGGGGGATGGATCGAAGGTCCCACATCGATGGGAGAAGGAAAAGAGTGCCAGCGAGGACGCTGGGCCTCGAAGAGAGTGGATTGTGAGATCCCACATCAGTTGCGAAGGAGAACAAAGCATTCTTTATAAGGGTATGGAAACCTCTCCCTAGCAGACGCGTTTTAAAAACCTTGAGAGAAGCCCAAAAGGGAAAGTCTAAAGAGGATAAAATCTGCTAGTGGTGGACTTGGGCCGTTATGGTATGATACTTGAAAACTACAATATCTAGCAAAATTCACAACTTATTTGAAGACTTTCAACTCAGACTCTGTCACCCGAGGGTTCGTGTTGAAACAACCATGGTATGGAATTTGCATAAAAAGACTATAAAATAGAATGTAAGATAGATAGTTCGTGCTGTTGAGATCGAGTACGAAAGCATAGCACCTAACCTCAGTAACGGGGAGATATAAGTTCTTATCGCTTTTCAACTGAAAAACAAGATAGGCAGCATATGCCACCAACATAATGCCGCTACTAAATCTTGAAAGAGCCAACTCTGACTTCCCAGAGTGCAACTCTGTATGTGTGGAACGAAGAACAGCAGGAAATAGAAGTCCCATTACCGCCATTAACAGCAATCCAGAATTTACAGTAGCAGATGCCTAAAAACAAGAAAACATCATACCCATTACATGCTTTAGAAATCAAACAGAAAATAGTAAGCAATCAGTATCCAAGAAGACTCCTATTTTTGTAAAAACAAACCTTACTGAAGACCTGCTCCCTCTTAGAAACCACAATTCCACCAGCAAAGAAGGCACATCCAAGTACTAATAACATGTTAGACAAAATTGAACCTAATAATGACTGTTGAACGACGCGTATCATTCCTCTTCGCAATGCGTATATTGATATTATCAATTCTGTGGCATTTCCAAAAGTAGCATTCAGAAGACCTCCAACTGCAAAGTTAAAAAATGAAGCTATTAATGTTAAATCTGAAAAGTATAAACAAAACACTCCATACATGATGTAAAACCCAACTTCAAATCTCATTACCTGTGGCTCCAGTATAGCATGCCAGTTGTCTGCATCAAAAGCGAAATCGTTCTATAAGACATCTATAATGAATACTCAATAACCCAAAAATGAACAGACCTTTCTAAATTTACTTGGTAAGGAAATCTGGGAGATTAATGGTTACTTAGTTGATCATTATGAAACTTCGACAAATCAAACCAGTTGTTGGACCTATGGCTACTAGTCAAATCTATTAGACAGTTGGCTGCAGGGATGCACCCTGGGGCAGAATGAGTGTTTTTAAAGCACTAAGGCTCCTTGAGGCAGAAAGAATTGCAAAGCAGACCTAAAACTTATACATAGGGGGTCATGTTTTCATGCATCAATCCAGTGTTAACGGAAAACGGGTCACTTAAGAAGTGCGAATGTAATCGCCCAAGCCCACCGCTAGCCGATATTGTCCTCTTTGAGCTTCCCCTCAAGATTCTAAAACGCGTCCTTGTTCCCCTCTCCAACCAATGTGTGATCTCACAATCCACCCTTGTTGGGTGCCCAGCGTCCTCGTTGGCACACCGTCCGGTGACTAGCTCTGATACCATTTGCAACAACTCAAGCCCACCACTAGCCGATATTGTCCTCTTTGGGCTTTCCCTCAAGGTTTTAGAACGCATCTTTTAGGAAGAGATTCCCACACCCTTATAAAGAATGCTTCATTCCCCTCTCCAACCAATGTGGGATCTCACAATCCATCCTCCTTGGGAGCACAGTATCCTCATTGGCACACCGTTCGGTTACTGGCTCTGACACCATTTGTAACAGCACAAGCCCACCGCTAACAGATATTGTCCTCTTTGGGCTTCCCCTCAAGGTTTTAAAACGCGTTTGTTAGGGAGAGGTTTCCACACCCTTGTAAGAAATGTTCCGTTCCCCTCTCCAACCAATGTAGGACCTCACAGCTAAAAACTAAAAAAATTCCCAAATAGTATCACACTCACTTTAGGATATGAAATCAAACCCGAGTGTCCAAAAAACTATTGATTCATCCAAAGCATATCATTGAAGTTCAATAGAAAAAAATTGTACAAATGCACAACTACAACAAGAAATCTAAGATTGAAGAAACATTACTCAGTTGCATAGCCCAAACGTTCAGCAAGAGGTATGATCCCCAACAAGCTTAAAAGGAAGACCCAACCCTGAAATGCACATACATAAGCCATGGATACAAAATGGAATAAGATCATTTGAATTGATACAAACATGTGGAAAGATAACTCACATGGTGACCAGTCAAACTGCTGACTAATATTGCTAATGGCCCAAAAGGCATGAGAAAGTTGATCTTAGCAGAGAAGACAACAACCTTAATGCTGTGAAATACCCTGTTCTTCATGTTTCCATAACAAAGTTTCTGCGAACCACCACCCAATGACGAACTATGCTCAATAGAAAAATTCTTTCTATTTAATGATACAGGACTAACAAGGCTCTCATCTTCAAATTCAAGTATGGTTCTCTCGCCGAACGATCCCATCTGCCGCACCAAACAACATGCTTAGCAAAAAAACGACATCTAAGGGTATAAACAAGAAGCCAAAGGATGATTACAAATTAACAGGAAAAAAACATAGGAACAGAAACAAAGACCTCGGCTCGGGAATGCCTGTCAATGTTTTGTTTGCTGTCGTTACTCCTAAATCCATCCATGACTAACGTTGGGGCACAACAGCAGCCAAATTTCCATCACCAGACACGACAATTACAGCGCAACAAAGTTGTTCCCACAGTAAGTTGTTTTGTTCAAATCACTGTCCATTCCTATCTGCTCAAACAACCCATTAACTAAAATTCAGAAGAAATCGCAAAATCATCGTGACCCACATACATTTTCTCAATATAAACATCAATGGCATTGAAATCCTTAAGACATTTCAAGAGAAAAAAGAATAACAATCCCAGAAAAGGAAAGAAATAAACCCTAAAAGGAAAACAGAACAGACCATTGGAAAGATGGGTTGGAACAATGATTCCCCATTCTTGAAATGGATTGAAGGTTAAATAAAATGCTTACAAAAGAAGGCAAAATTTCCAGCAAAACGTTGGAAGAAGACAACAAAGAGAGTGGGTCAATGGGTAAGATATTCAGGTTTCATAAACGAAAGAGGGGCGGTGGAGAAAAGTTGAATTCGTTGGTTATTAATTGATGATTGATGATTAAAAGAAGAAATAGAAGAAGAATAATGAAGATTGGAAGGCACGCACGTTCCACCCTCCTTATCCTCCTCCTCCCACCATTGTCGCTATTTTTATTCCTACTTTGTGGGAAGAGAAAATGGGTTTCTATTATTTGACAGAGAAACGCCATTAAAGCAAAAATGACAGAGAAAAACAGATCTTCTTGGGAATTTTGAAATGGAAATAAATTTAGAGACGAAGAAATATCCGCAGCGGCGTTGTCACTTTCTCTTTGCTTCCTCCGTTTCAATCGGAGAAGACTTACGTTGAGAAGCTATCCCCACCCCCCACCGTAACAACTCACTTTCCCGTTCTACATTACGCCTTCAATTCTCTCAAGCAGATCATACCCACAATCTCGAGAAATTATCAAATTTTAAAAAATTAAAAAAAAAAATCAAGCTTTCCCCTTTGAAACCCATATCTTCTCGTTACCCTCCATATAAAATTTAGATTAGATTATATAAAATACCCATAAATTTTTAAATAAATTTCAATTATAATCTTTAAACAAATTTATATTTTAAATCTTTACTTTGAATTCTATAACTTAAAATTATCCAAAAGATCTTTGTTGCGTAAAAATTGATTTTATATATATATATATTTGTTTGTTTGTTTATTTATTTATTTATTTATTTATTTATTTATCTATTAATTTTCAATCTTTTTCTTTTTAATAGTAAATTCAAAGTAAAAATTAAAATTTTTAAAATCTAGAAATTTATATTTATATTTAGTGTATAACTTAATATAAAATTAAGAAAACATATATTATTTTTAAGATAATGTTTTTTTTAAGGTAGTTGAAGTTGGAAAACAAACTCTAAAACCAAAAAAATGATTGTAATTGACATTACATTATTTTTTCATGGTTATAAATTCATCACTCTACCGTGTATAAAATTGAAAGTTGAGGATCCTTAACCCTAAAAGGGGTGGATCGTGACCATATCAATTGGGGAAGAGAACGAAGCATCCTAAAACTTCTTTTTAGTGGACATGTTTTAAAAACCTTGAAAGGAACCCTAAAGAGCCAGAAGACACTGGCCTCGAAAGGGGTGGATTGTGACTACATCAATTGGGGAGGAGAATGAATCATCCGTGGACACGAGGCAATGTGCCTGTAAAGACGTTGGGCCCCAAAGAGGGGCGGATTGTGACCACATCGATTGGAGAGAAAAATGAAACATCCTAAAATTTTAGCAAACGTGTTTTAAAAACCTTGAGAGGAAATCGAGGGAAAACACAAATAGGACAAATATTTAATGAGCCATTATATTAACTCAATTCTTTTCGAAAATTTTGTTTTTTTTAATATTTAACTCTTTTTTTTTATTTAGAAAAACATTACTTTTACATACGTGACGTTTGTTTACTTTATATTACTTTTTTACCCCTATAAAATAAATCTTTTCAAACTACGTCATACCAATATAACTTTATACATATCTACATGCAAATTAATATTTACTTCGAGTACATGAAATAATCTACGTCAAAAAATAATTATTCACGTAAATTTTTACACTTTAAATTAAGGCGAACAATCGTATATTATGTCGAAGAGATTAAATACGTATTTTCATTACATTTTTATTGATTCATACAAGTTTGAATTCACGAATCACTATCACTTTGAATTACCATATGGAATAGGAAGGGTAGGGACCATGGTAGCAATAGCAATAAGGAGTTTGATGAGGCACCCCGGATGAGCACATCCAAGTTATTTGAGGTTCATTTTCATTCTTGTCTTTGTCCTTGTCCTTGTTTTTGTCTTCATTTTTTACTTCAACCACACTCACCGACTCCAACTGAGCACAACCGAATTTCTTTCTCAGCATCTTAATGAGTTCGATTGGGTCAAGATCTCCAACCACCTCTATTTTATCCTTGTCGTCACCTACCAAGCTAATTGTCTCAATATCCCCTGCAATTTGCATCATTCTTCAATCAGATTCCTTTAAACTCATTGAAATCCAAATAAATTGTATTATATATACGCATAACTTACCCGAAACAGATGCTGCAATTTTCAAGGCTTGGCTACGGTACTTAGACCCCCTCTTCATCGACACTCGAATTACTATCTTTTGCTGCAAAAACAAACGTCAAAACTCGAGATAAAAACAGTCAACTTATCGATAACATTAGTGTTTTCAACCGAACAGAACACGTACCTTCATTTTAGTTGAGATTGAAGAGAGAGAATATAGTGTCCGTACAACACTTCAGAGAGAGAGAGAGAGAGGGATTTGGTTATGAGCTTGAGGGATGAGAAAATGAGGTTATAGGTATTGAATATTTATAAGCAAATTTTAATGTATAGAAATATTTAGTATATAGTATGATGAAGAATGATTCAATGCAAAGTCAATATATGTAAAGCCGTGTAAGACTTTGGAATAAAATATAGGTGTAGGTTTAGCTAACTGAATCATTTAATTCAACTAGGCCTCACCTTGGTCTAAATCATATTATAACTTTTACAATAAAGTTTTAATGAATTACACCAAATATAAAAACCGTCATGTAGTTTTTCATCTCGATGTCTCCTTATATATTTGTCTTTGTTTTTTTTTTCTCTTTTGTTCTTTATGTTCTTCATTTAAATTGAGTGTGTGAGTTGTACGATCCTAACAAAAAAAAAAAAAGATTGTTATGACCTATACTAACAAAAACAACAATGTCAGATCCATCAACGGTCAAATTTAGATTTAAAATCTTAAGCACGAAGCGATGTAAACATTTAAATGTTACCATTTTGCCTTGCAAACTCTAAGGAAACTCCGAATACAGGCGTAGATCATTTGTAGATACAGATTTTTGGGGTGCTGAGATCCAAAGTCGAGAGGGTAACAACTTAGATCGTATGCTGAGGTCCCTAAACAATCACTTAGTGGAAAAGGAAGTAATCGAGCGACGACAACCAGGAGGTGGGTTTGAAGAAAGCGTAACAACCCATTAGTCTAGCTTCATGGCATCGAAAATATATCAAGGTTGAAGTGATTTACCAAAACGACACGACTTTGAAATGATGACTATTCAAACTAACCCTAACCATGGGTAAGAAAGGACAACCATGACAGTTTCATCATATTATTGACGTCACTTTAATTTTAAAATATTATACCATAATTTCCAATTTGACATAATGTATCATTTTAATTACTTTTTTTTCCACATTCAATTGATTAAAATGGAATAAAATAACGGTAATTTGACATTAAATTTTATTTTAATGAATTGACCAATATATTAAAACATTTTCACATTTCACATCACATTTTTATCGTATCGTAAAAAGTAAACCGATAAAATATTTTTAAAAATATAATATGTTATTAATGAAAAATTGCTTAAACGTTTAGTTAAACATCGATAAAGACGTTTCAAACTTTGAATTAACATTACGTAATGTTGAATATTCATATTGATCTATATTTTGTATTTTACCTTTTATTTTTATAATAAATGTGACGAAAGGGAGATTTGAGATTTAGATATTTTAACGTTTTGTATTATTCTACTCCGTACCCATCCGATAACAACCTTTAATGTCTTATTATTAAAAAAAATTAAGCTACCCGCTCTGAGGCGAATAGAATTTTAGTCCTCATAAAAAATATAAATATAATTTTGTTGGCAATTAAAAAGACTCGTGTTTGCTACTCTCCATTAAAATAATCATACAACTACCATAAAAATAATTATTTTAAGAAAGTAATTACACTTATGGATAATAATTAAGATTAAGTTGACCATTTATATAATAAGATGAGAAAAAAAATATATTTTTTTATTATTTTTTATTATTTTAAGAATGAACAGTTGGAAAGAATGCGTCTTTGTTCTAATATATTTTTATATTTTTTTTTAATACTAATTCAATTCAGGATTATAATGAATATTTAAATATATGAAAATGGGTATTTTAAATTTTTTTTAAATATTTAATGAACGGTATAATTTATTACTTTAACCGACCAAAAAAAAAATATGCCAATTTTGTAATAGACTCATGTTCAGGATTGAGACCATGGTTCATACAGATACTTTATAACAGCTATAATAATAATAATAATAAGTGATTCACTATTGTTAGAAATAGTGAGATTTTCGACGAGAGCAAACGAATATCCCGCATACAATTTAATCAACGTCTTCCCTCTTTTAAATCGCTCAGTCATGCCCTTTTCCATTCAATATCTAGAGCATGTAAGACACAAATAACAAGAGGGAACGATGAACGAACCTTCTCCTCGGAATACGATGCCGGTGAAACTGAGACACCCGACCAATGCTATGATGAACGATACACGTTAAGTGGCTACCAACAAGCCAGGACACACCATGGTAAGTCAAACGAAGCTTTTCGTCGTGATATTCAGTGTGGTATTATCGTTGGCGAAGCGTAGATTAATTTCAAACGAAAGACTAGTACACTTGGCCCAATAGCAGCACAACATGTAGCTCGATAGCATATACAGCCTAGTGTCGCGACTCGCGCACCAGTTAAAGTAACTTGAGACCCACGCCTCAACCCGACTTGTGACTTGTACGTGCATAAGCTCTCCCACTGACACATGTCCTATCTGTAGCCACTGACTTCCCTTAGTTCGGCTCAGCTCCAACGATTAAAACCTATCATTTGGCTCGGATTGACATTTTTTACACCAATTCCTACGTTTTTTACCCTCCTAGAGCTAAATTTGACCTTACTTAGGTAATTAAGGAATATGGGGTCTGATTTCTCAATTCAAATTAAATTGAGCTAAGAAACTAGAATTACTAAAGAAATTAGGTGATTGTTCTTAATAGGGTGAACACCTCGACGATACTTGGAATAACTTCCAGGGATGAAATCTAGCAAATTCAAATTTAGGAAAAATGCCGACTAAGGAGATCCAAGTAAGTGGCCTCATAGCTCGATCGAAAGACTTGCGTTATGTATGACGACACGTGCCCAATGACCCTTGCAGATGTTGATGATGTGAAATTATATAATATCACGATGTTATGATGATGTGAGTCAGTATAATGTGATGTTATATTATGATGATGTATAATATTATGATGATATGATGATGCATGATGACAATATGGCTCAATATGATGATATTTCATATTGAAATGATGTGCATGTATGAAATGCCACATTATGATAAGAGATTTTTTAGACACAACCCTAAATGATGTTAATGATGATGAATATATGAAGGCTAATGCATGGGTAATATGTGAATGATGTATAAGGTTGTGTCATAAGAACAATTTAAGATAGAAACTATAAGGACCTCATGAATACTGTGTGTTGATTTATATCAGGGTACTTCTCTATTTATGATAACGAGTACATTATGATCATGATCATCATCATGCCTTGCATGATATTCGACAGTTTGTTGATCTTCGGACGTTCGACTACATATAACTAGCCCAACTATGATGGGCCCAAGAAGTATGCAAACCGTCCAGTGAACTCACGCTCACACGTGGTGTTTAGGAAAGTACTACACATCCATTTTTGTTCAGACTGGAGGCCACATCTATGTGATTTTAACGATATATCTCTAATCCTGAATTACATGTGTTTGTATTCCCTTATTTCAATAGTGAGATTACTTTATGTGCCACTTCTATTTTTCATATAAAAGCAACGTACCTATATCAAATATATATATATATATATATATATTAAAATTTTAAAACTAAAATTAAAATATTGATTTTTTTTCTTTTATTTTAACGATTTGTGGACGAAGACGACATTGATTCTTAAAATTGTAGCACTAGCTGTTTGACCAGGTCTTCAAGAATTGAGATCCAGGCTGGCAACGACCATTGCCAGGTCATCCTTAATTAGTATTTTTTTTAAATAAAAAATAAAAAACTATATTTCTCCTAATGATCTCAAATAATATCTTTCATATTAAAATATTTAATTCATTTACTTTTAAATTTAAAACAAATTAATTATACCATGAAAAATATATCAAAATTAATCGACTTTTATTACGAAACAATTTAGCATTTATTTGTAAATAATTTGGTTATTTTTCTGTTTATTGGTACGTTTTTACAAGAAATTTTATTAAATTATAATATGATAAAACTAAATTGTCACATATTTTGAAATTAAAATAACTAAATTGTCGATTATATTTTTACCGTTAGCATAGATGAAATTGTTATTACACAGCGTTTAAAAAAATATCCATGAATTTCGAAAAATAACATTAAAAAATTTGGAGATAATCTATAAAATATAGGCGGATGATTTTGGTCTATATTATTGACGATTACAACTTTTTTGAATTTTCGATACATATCTACGTACCATTTGAAATAATCTATGTCGAAAAATAATTATATAGATAAATTTTCACGCTCCAAATTAAAACAATAATACGTAGGTTATATCAGAGAGATTTATATTACTTTCATGAATTACCATATGCAATAGAAAGAGTAGGGGCTAAGGTAACAATGGCAAAACGGAGTTTGATGAGGCATCCCACATGAGCACATCCAAGTTATTTGAGGTTCATTTTTGTCTTTGTCTTTGTCTTTGTCCTTGACTTCGACTATACTCACCGACTCTAATTGCGTTCAACTAAATTTCTTTCGGAGCACCTCGATGAGTTTGATCGGGTCAAGATCTCCAACTACCTCTAATTTATCCTTGTTATCACCCACCAAGCCGATCGTCTCAATATTCCTTGTAATTTGACATAATTTTTCAATAATATTTCTTTTAATTTATTGAAATTCAAATAGATTATATTATATGTACGCATAATTTATCCGAGACAGATGCTACAATCTTCAAGGCTTTGCTGCGGTACTTAGGCCCCCTTCATCGATAGTTTAATCACTATTTTTACTATAAAAACCAACATTAAAATTTGACATGAAAATAGTCAACTCATCGATAACAATAATGTTTTCAACTGAACACGTATCTTCATTTTGGTCGAGATCGAAGAGAGAGAATATAGTGTGTTACAAAACTTTAGAGAGAGAAGAATTTGGTTATGAGATGAGAAAATGAGGTTTTAGGTATTGAACATTTATAAGTAAATTTTTATGTATAGAAATGCATAGTATACTGTTATAGTGTCTCCAAAACGCGCGTTTTAAAACTTCAAATGACAAAGAATGATTCAACACAAAGTTAACATATGTAAAGTCGTGTAAGACTTGGAATAAAACAAAGTCAACTCGAAGTCAACATATTCATTTATTCCAACATGTCCCACCTTTACAACAACATTTTGATAATTTACACCAAATATCTATTATTTAATTATTTCTACACATCTCTGTGTCTCCGTGTATACTTGTTATTGGATCTTCTCTTTTTTGTTTTTCATCTAGACTGAGTGTATGAATTGTATGATCCTAACAAAAAAAAAAAAAAAAAAAAAAA